>NC_090818.1:11492643-11815369 GCF_000390325.3 Nicotiana tomentosiformis
AGAAATTACTCACATACTTAATTATAACTAAGAAAATTTACTTAGATAGATGCTATTATAATTTATTAAAAGTAAATAGTTAATATAATTATTTATAAATGTTATGCTTATAGTTTATAATTATTTATAATAATTGTATGGTTAAATAAAATAAATGCTTATAGTTTATAATATTATTTTTATAGTTTATAATATTTTAAGAAAAACAAAACACAAAAAAAAAGAATTTAATTTTTTTTAAAAAAAACCCAACCAAAGTTGGTCGGTTTTTGGTCAAACGGTCAACACTTAATGTACTGACCAGAATTACCGACCAACTTTGGTCGGTAATTCTGAAATCAGAATTGAAAAACGGGGGAACCCCCATTTCTCTCTTATCTTCCCCTCTCCTTCTCTATTTCCCTCACTCAATACCTTCCCCTCTCCTTCTCTATTTCCCTCACATAAATCCCATTCCCCACCCCGCGTCGCCACCGCCCAGCCCCCGCTGTCGTCGCTGCCACTGCCACTGCCACTGCCGCCCCTCTTCTTCTCCATCTCCTAAAAATTCTAGGTTTGAATTACAACCCATTTATTTATTATTTCTAGGTTTTGTTAATTAGTTATGAATTAGTTTCAATTGATTAGTGTTTCAATTGTTTGAACATTACATTTTATTGAGGATTAGGGTTTAGGTCTTGTTTTAATTAGTTTGGTTAATTAGTCAATTAGTTATGGATTAGTTTTAATTGATGAGTGTTTCAATTTTGAGTTTGTATTGTCTTGAATAGTTTAGTTAGAATTGAATTATTATCTTTGTATTGTCTTGAATAGTTTAGTTAGAATCTAGGGTTTACGATTTGTTCTTGTGAATCGAACTTTTAGGGTATGGGTTAAATTTCTTTAGTTTAGTTAGTTTATGTTTAAACTCGTAGGATATGAATTAAAGTTTTAGTTTTTAGGATTTGTTCTTATGAATTGAACTTTTAGGATATGAATTGAATTTTTAAGATATGAATTGGACCTTTTGGATATGAATTGAACTTTTAGGATATAAATTGGTGTAATTAGAAAAAAATAATTATCTTAAATTAACTAAAAAAGATATAATTAATTTATAATTATAGAATAAATTAATTTGTTCTTGTGAATCGAACTTTTAGGGTATGGGTTGAATTTCTTTAGTTTAGTTAGTTTATATTTAAACTCATAGGATATGAATTGAAATTTTATTTTTTAGGATTTGTTCTTGTGAATTGAACTTTTAGGATATGAATTGAACTTTTAAGATATGAATTGGACCTTTTGGATATGAATTTAACTTTTAGGATATAGGTTGGTGTAATTAGAAAAAAATAATTATCTTGAATTAACTAAAATAAATATAATTAATTTATAATTGTAGAATAAATTAATTTGTTCTTGTGAATCGAACTTTTAGGGTATGAGTTGAATTTATTTAGTTTAGTTAGTTTATGTTTAAACTCGTAGGATATGAATTAAAATTTTAGTTTTTAGGATTTGTTCTTGTGAATTGAACTTTTAGGATATGAATTGAACTTTTAAGATATGAATTGGACCTTTTGGATATGAATTGAGCTTTTAGGATATAAATTGGTGTAATTAAAAAAAAATAATTATCTTGAATTAACTAAAAAAGATATAATTAATTTATAATTATAGAATAAATTAATTTGTTCTTGTTTTATTTGTATAGATGGAATATCGTACTTGGATGTACAATAGGAATTATCCTAATCGGTGGGGATTGCGGGAGAATTTTGTAGAAGGGGTTGATGACTTTATTAGACATGCAATGTCACTTCTACCATACCAAAGTGAAGGAGTAATTAGTGCCCTTGTGTCAGGTGCGATTGTATGAAGTTTAAAAAATCGGAGGAAGTTAAGCTTCATCTTTATAGGAAGGGGTTTATAGAGAATTACTTTGTGTGGACTAATCATGGAGAGATCGATGGTAGCCGTGGGATATTTCATAACATGGTTGTTGGTGAAAGTAGTAGGTCGGTGGAGAATACAAATCTTGATTCTAGAATTCAGGATATGGTTGCGGATGCTTTTGGGATGCACTTCGGGGGTGAGCCCAATAAAAATGTTGAACAAACTCCTAATGATGACGCAAAATATTTTTATGAACAGTTAAAGGAAGCTAGTCGTCCACTACGTGAAGGAAGTCCGCTCTGAGCTGCCTGTTGCAGTTAGATTACTAAGTATCAAATCTGATTGGAATATTTCTCAAGCAGCCATGGACTCTTTCATTAACCTTATGAGTGAACTAGTTGACCCTAATATCAACTTACCCAATGATTTCTATAAGGCAAAGAGATTGGTTTCTAAGTTAGGACTTTCGTCAATGAGAATTGATTGTTGTGAAAATGGTTGCATGTTATATTATAAAGATGATGCAACTTTAGACAGTTGTAAATTTTGCGAAAAACCTCGTTTCAAGAGGCTTTCCAGCGGGAATATGGTCGCTATCAAGGCGATGCATTATTTTGAACTAGACAAATAGAACCAGTTTTGAACTAGTTGTAATTAGTTTTAACTTGATTTTGGATTTTTATGTTCAATTGAACTTTAATTTGTTAGTTTTAAAGTATTTATTGAATGTGTTTGGTTGTTGTTGTGTTGTTGTTGTTGTTGTTGTTATTGTGTTGTTGTTGTTGTTGTTGTTGTTATTGTTGTTGTTGTTATTAGGTGTATTGGTATACTGGCAGGTGCTGTAGCTGCCAAAACATGCATTTTATGTCAAAATTAAACCCAGAAAAACCGACCAAAGTTGGTCGATTTTTAATTTAAAAAACAATTATTCCAAAATACCGACCAAAGTTGGTCGGTTAATGAACATTGAATTCCCAGAATTTAACATTACCGACCAACTTTTGTCGGTATTTTGCCTGCACTGTTGAGGTTACCGACCATAGTTGGTCGGTAATGTTTAATTTTAATTATTTTAAAAAAATATATATTTTCACTTACCGACCAAAGTTGGTCGGTTTTTTTTAAAATTTATTAATTAATAAAAAAAATATAATTTAGTTAAATCGACCAACTTTGGTCAGTAAAATTAAATTAATAAAATATATTTCCGAGCAAAGTTGGTCGGTAAGTACTTAAACTTGTCAGATGGTCCTGTTAAGCTACCGACCGACCAACTTTGGTCGGTAAGCCATTCCGACCATCAAAACACCGTTCACACCCTAATGGTCACGTTTTGGTCGGTAATTGGCCATAACCGACCAACTTTGATCGATTTTTTTGGTCGGTTTTTAGCGAATTTCTAGTAGTGAAACTTTGGGAAGTTTATGATGATGATATTCTAGGCGACTGTGATAAAATTGCCGTCCTAAATCGACCTTGTTCTAAAAATAAAAATTTCAAACTTTAACACACACACAAGAATATTGTTAACTCCCCTAAGAAAACTCTATCAAGAAGTTTTATATAATCTTTCAGCTTAATATGTGCAGAATATTGCATTCTCCCATCTGCTTAAACTTCACATATTTATTGTTTAACCACTCTCCTCAGCTACATTGAACTATTCTCCTGTACTATTATAATTTCTAAAAACAATGGCACCTTCTATATGACCAAAGTGTCCAAATTATGTCCTATTAGCCGCAAAATTATAAATTAATAAATTCAAGACTTTTCCATGTGTGAAAGCAAGGTTAGTTTGAGCACCAAGCCAAGTCAGTTTTAGAAAAGTATTCAATCTCTGAATTTAATACAAACCAAAAAAATAAAAAAAATCAAACACTTTCCTGGTTACTTCCGTTAGAACGCTTCTTTGTGTTTCATTTCTAATTAACTTTGTTTTTCACATATTTGTCTAAGATTCCACGTAAAGGAAACAGTCAACTAACTCCCTAAATTGTCATTAGCTACTTCACCTTCCTTTCACCTTCTCTTTCCAAAATCTATAAAATCTAAGCCAATTTCCCCATTTTTAAGCAAGTAGTTCAGTTTCTTGATTCATTCATCCAAAACCAACAAATACAATCCCCTTTAAAAAATAGCCAATTCTTGCAAAAATAGCCAGTTCTTGAATTTGGTTCTCAAATATGGATAGACTAGTAACAACTTTGTTGTTTTCATCATTCTTGTTATTAAGTCTATTTTCTACTACTTCTTATGCTCAAACACAAAACTGTTCAGCTTTTGCATTTAGAAATAATCAGAATTTTGCAACTTGTAATCCTCTACCTTTGCTCAATTCTGTTCTTCACTGGACTTATCATTCAGATAATCACACAGTTGATCTTGCTTATAGACACGGAGGAGTTACAGATTCAGACTGGGTAGCTTGGGGTTTAAATATTAATGGAGGAAGAATGGCTGGTGCACAATGTTTGGTTGCATTTAAAAATTCCAGTGGCCAAATTCAAGCTTACACTGCTCCTATTGCTGATTATTTTACTCAGTTAAGACAAGGTTTTTTGAGTTTTAATGTGCCAAGAATTGAAGCAGAGTTTTTAAACAATGAATATATTATTTTTGCAAGTTTGGAACTTCCTAGTGGAAGGACTAGTTTTAATCAGGTTTGGCAAAATGGCCAAGTTTCTGGTCAGGCTTTGCAAGCTCATAGCCAGTCTGGTGATAATATGAGGTCTTTTGGAAGTGTTGATTTTGCAAATGGCCGGTTAGGGAATGATGGTGGTGGCTCAATCACTTCTAGACAACGTAAAAGAAATGTGAGTTCATCACACCCTTCATTTCTTTAAGATTTAATTTATATACATTGACCGGTGAAAATAATTTTTACATTATTACTGTACTTTAGTATGTCATAGTGTGCATAGCCTACCTGATTTTTCATGTTACTAATCCCATTTATACGGACGGTTTCCTTTAGTATGTCATAGCATGCATAGCCTACCCGGTTTTTTATGTTACTAATCTCATTTATACAGACGGTTTCCTGTAGTTATATGTTAGGTAAGGACAGACGCAACCTAGTTTACTAGGTCCATTTGAACAGTATTCTCAACGCATAGCGTAAAAATTTCAAAAGTCCTATTGTATCAACACTAAGAACTTAGGTTGAGCCAATCAAGTTCAAATTTCGAATGTCTACAACTTGCAGGGGCGGATGTAGCATTGTATCCAAGGGTTCAATTGAACCCATAACTTTAAAAATATAATGAGCTCAATGTTAAGAACCTTAAATATTGAGCTCATAAAGTTTAAATTCTGAATCCACCTAGGGTGATGTGATAGTGTAAATTCTTATTTACACCGTTAATATATAGAAGTTAAAACTCATTTTATATCCACTATGTTTTTTTCCCAAGTAAAGGGCATTCCGATGCACTAAGTTCCTGCTATGCGCGGGTCTGGGGAAGAGCCGGACCACAAATAACTAGGAGGGAAAAAAAAGAGATCTATTATTGACTGGTTTGGTTCTTGAAAATTATTTGACAGGTTCATGGAGTATTGAATGCAGTGAGTTGGGGAGTGTTAATGCCAATGGGTGCAGTATTTGCAAGGTATTTAAAGGTGTTCAAATCAGCAAATCCAGCTTGGTTTTATCTACATGTTGCTTGTCAAACTTCTGCCTATGCTGTTGGTGTTGCTGGATGGGGCACTGGTCTCAAACTTGGCAGTGATTCTGTTGGTATTAAATTCACTACTCACAGGAATATTGGTATCACTCTTTTCTGCCTTGGAACTCTTCAGGTATTACAATTTATCTTAAATGGACTTTTATACACGTCTGAAAAAGTCAGTGGGACGGGTTCAACTGAACTAATTGCTTTTGGTTCAAACCATATTAGACATATAATTAGCTCTGTCTTAACGTATTAATTCTAAATGTTGAATTCGCTTCTGCAATCAGTTGCACACGCACAAAAGACCAGACCATTAAATAGAGAGCAAAAGATTTTTCTTTTTTTCCCCTCTTTATTACGTAACATGTTAACCGTCTTTACACAAATAGCCCGATCAGATTCATTGTTTACTTTTCATAGCCAATATACATAAATTATACACTGATATACATGAATTATACATGTATTATAGATCCGCTTACTATTTTTAACTTAAGCCGTTGGGTGAGTGACTATTAAGGTTAATTCTTTTAACTTCTTATATACATAACACAAGACTAAAAAGGCATCCCGGTGCACTAAGCTCTCGCTATGCGCGGGGTTCTGGGAAGGGTCGGACCACAAGGGTCCATTGTACGTTGCCTTACCCTGCATTTCCGTAAGAGGCTGTTTCCACAGCTCAAATCCGTGACCTCTCGGTCACAAGGCAGCAACTTTACCAGCTACGCCAAGGTTCACATAACACAAGACTGAGGCCCATTATTAATTGCTAAATTTGTATAAATGAATACTTTTCAGGTGTTTGCTTTGCTTTTGAGGCCAAAGCCAGACCACAAATACAGATTATATTGGAACATTTACCACCATGCTATTGGATACGCAGTGATCAGTCTAAGCATTACCAATGTATTTGAAGGATTTGATGCTTTGAATGGGCAAAAGAATTGGAAAAGAGCTTACATTGGAGTGATCATAGCCATAGGGGCAATTGCAGTTTTATTAGAAGCATTCACTTGGTTTATTGTCATCAAAAGGAAAAAGACAGACTCTAATAAGAACCTACAAAATGGAACAAATGGTGTTAATGGTTATGGAAATGGGACACATCAGCAGGCATAAAATAGAGAATTTGGATTACACATAAATGTCACTTTGGATATGTTTTGTATGCATATATATGTATTGGTTATTTGGTTTAGATGATTTGTTTATTTATGATGTTTTAGCATCAGATTTTGGTTTTTTTTTTCTTTTTTAATTCCCATTTGCAGATGAATATATTCTTGTATAATACATGTTGAGAGACCACCTATTCGTGGTTTTATTTTGTTACTACTAGTACTCTTTTCCTTCATTATTATCGATTTGGCAATAAGAGTTCTCTTTTAGTTTAGCACTACCAAAAATATGGTGTAAATATGATTTTAACTTATGCTTAAGATAAATAGTGTAAAGTTTTTTTCGCCTAAAAGGTTACCTGCAATAACAAGTAACTTTCTACTAGATGTCCAATTTGATTATTTCAAAAATAAAGTAATAATCTAATATAACTGGTTAAAGATTTTTTATGGTATAAAATTTCTTTGCATAGTCAAACATAAATAAATTAACCAATACAATTACTGCCACCACTACCATCTTCAACCCCTGCCCTCTCCCCCGGCCCATAAAAGACAAGGGAGTTATACTTTTGGCTGGCATGTCAAAAATATTTACAACTCCTAATTAGTATACATAAATTATATATTAATTATATACGACTACATACATATATATGTATATTGTATATATATATGTTGGTTATTTTGTTGAGTGGACGGCGACGTAGGTTAATTTCTTAAAAAACAAATGATTTGCCAAGTGGCATTTATTGGCATAAAAGTTGGAAAAACATGGAATGGGCCTTCTAGAAGTTGAAACTTCAAAAACAGAGAACTCTGAGTAATAAGAGGCTAAGTTGAGAAGCGAAATGTTTAGTAGTTGCAAATGCAAGCAAAGTCATTGTCTTTGGCAATTAAGTATAACTTTTCTAGAAGAATTGCCTGATTGCTAGTCAATACCTAATTTGCCAAGAAAAAGTCAAGTCCACTTAAGTACGAAACTACTATTTAAATCCGTTTCGTCTTTAAAATGATATAAATTCGAACAAAACAGTTGTTTGAAAAATCTTAGGGGGAATATTTTATACTAACATTTCTTCGGAACATTAGAAAAGACCGAATAAATTTGGACTTTTATCGTATTTGTCCCCTCGGCCAAAAGTATTTACAGCACCTAGCAAGTATACATATAGTATACCTTAATTATGTATAATATATATAATTTTAAGTTATATCGGCCAATCGGCTAATTTTAAGTTAATTTCTCAATAAACTTTTTAAAATTTTTCATACGCTATATTGCTTAAGTTTGCCAGGAAAACAAAATCTATTTCCTTGGGAATGCACATCTTCTCGAATAAGAAAATCTTATTCATGTTCACTACTTAGAAATCCAGGAAGATTCGTCCACAAAAATCGACCAACGTAGGTCGGTAATGGCCAATAACCGTCCAAAACGCGACTATTAATGTGTGGTCTGTATTTTAAAGGCTGGAAGGGTCAGAAATTACCGACCAACATTGGTTGGTATGCTTTACACGACCATTTGACAATTTAATTGACTTACCGACAAACATTGGTCGGAATGTTATTTTAATAATTTAATTTTACCAATCAAACTTGGTCGGTGTATTAAATTTATTAATTTTTCTTACCGACTCGGTATTGGAAAAAAAATTATAAATAATTAAAATTTAAAAATACCAACCAACGTTAGTCGGTAAACTGGACAGGGAAGGCAACTTACCGACCAACTTTGGTCGGTAATGTTAAATTTCTGGGAAATAAATGTGCATTAACCGACCAACATTGGTCGATAATTTATAATTTTAATTTTTTTTATTAGATACTGACCAAGGTTGGTCGGTTTTCTAGGATTAATTTTGGCAAAAAATGCCTGTTTTGGTAGCTACACCACCTGCCAAATAAAAACAACATACTAATACCTCCAATTCACATCTAATAACCACCAATTCACCACATACAACCCCTAATTCACCACAAATCAAACCAAACATCCAACAATAACAATAACAACAACCAAACATCCAATTAATATTTTAAAACTAACAAATTAAAGTTTAATTAAATATCACAATCCAAAACCAAGCAAAAACTAAGTAATTACAACAAGTTCAAAATTGTTCAATCTAATTCAAAACTAGTTTTATTAGTCTAGTTCAAAGTATATTAAAGTATTGGTCAAGGGGTATTTTCTACAATATCATCATCATCTGATGAATATTAATCTACAAGACGGTATAGAGAACGGTCTTGTAGAGGACAGGAAGAACGATCACGGGTCGGATGGGAGGAATGATCACGTGGAGGTCGAGCGATAGAATTTTTTCTCAGGAAGCCCGTATACCTTTCCCCTTTTTGGACCACCAACAGCCTCCAACCATATTCTTTCAGCATCCTCGTCCGAAGGTTGGGTTGGCTTGCCCGATTCACCAACTGGTTGTGTCACGATCCAAAATCCACCTAGTCATGATGGCACCTAACCCAACCCGTTAGATAAGCCAATTAACAACTATCCAATTAAACTAATATTTAACTAACTCTAATACACTCTCCAAGGACTGGTAGTACAAATCATGAGCTTCTAAGATTAGAATTTACAAAGCTGGAATGAAATAAATACATCATCTGTTCGAAATGTACATAAATAGATTTTTATAAATCTAAGGCTACCTTGAACAAGAAGCAGCTACAACTGGAACGCAGGTACATCTTCAAATCCGTCTCCTGTCAGTCTCCACAGCATCAACATCCAACATCTGCACGTAAGGTGCAGAAGTGTAGTATGAGTACAATCGACCCCATGTACTCAATAAGTAACAAACCTAACCTAGGGTTGAAAGTAGTGACAGGCTAGAACAAAGGTCAGGTCCAACACCAATAGCCAACAACAGTCCATAACAACGTAAAGCAAGGAATAAAAGAAGTAACTCAGAGATAAAATGCGCAGCTTAATTATGATTTCTGAAAATAGTTCTGCCTTTCGTGTATATCAGTGAAAACCCAAATCGTTTACCGAAGTTTCCAAAAATGTGAGTAAGTTTGAAAACGGTAATTTTCCCAAAAATCCTTTCAACAATAAATAAGATATTTCATTTTCTTTCCAGATAGCCAGTGTAAAATGCATCATTATGTCCATATGTAAATATGTGTGAGAAGTCATGAATGACGTGATACCGTACATCATGAGGAAAATATATCTTTATGCCTGTATATCATGTGTGCATGTCAATGCAACGTATCTCAGAGATGAACTCATGTACTCACACTCTCAGAGTACTCAATCTCACTATCTCACACTTTCCACTCATCATGCTCAATCACTCAGTACTGTATATGGCCAATCCGGCCCCGAAAAGATCTATCCCGGAATATATACATCAACTTACCATCAGTCACTCAGTACTGAGTAGGGCCAATCAAGCCCGTGGGGAATATCCATCCCCAGGTATAAAATACTTCGGACAAGATCCATGTACAGGGAAGATCCATCCTTCAATATAAATCAACTGCACTCACTGGGGGTGTGTGCAAACTCTGGAGGGGCTCCTTCAGCCCGAGCGCTAAAATCCATACGGACAACTCACGTGCTATAGTATCAATATCTCAAAATCAGGCCCTCGGCCTCACTCAGTCATCAACCTCTCCAATCTCTCGGGCTCATAATGACATGAATTAGCCCATACTGATCATATGATGTATCAATAAATAATAACAGAGACTGAGATATGATATGCAATGAATGAATATGACTGAGTATGACATTGTAATGTAAGCAAATAACTCAACAACAGTAATGACCTTAGTGGGTCCCAACAGAATAAGAATGTAGCCTAAACATGGTTTCTAATACGAATCACAACTCGATAACTCTAGTACGTAGAGATTTCATGATTACAGATAAGTTTAGGTAACTACACAATACAAAAGAAATAACGGAGGCACAGTTCACATGGTGCTCGACTCTTAGCTGTGAAAGAACATATGGACACTATAATGTAGTAGCAATTTTTTTTTATCAAGTCAGCCAATTCAAGCCTAATTTAACTACGGACTTCCAAATAATTTTTCGGACATGCTCCTAAGTACAAAATCATCATACGGAGCTATTGGACTCATCAAAATGCTATTCCGGGGTCGTTTAAATGTAGTCACTATCTGGTCAACTATTTCAACTTAAGCTTTCATCTTGGAGACTAAGTGTCTCAATTCATTTCAAAACCTCACCGGACCCGAACCAATTACCACGGCAAGTCATACAACAATTGTAAAGTATAAATTGAACTGTGAACGGGGGAACAAGGCTGTAATATGCAAAACGACCGGCCTGATCGTTACATTCTCCCCCACTTAAACATACGTTCGTCCTCGAACGTGCCAAGAGTTGTTTCCAAACCATCAAATCACTATTTCATCTTACCACGCACGTACCCGGGGGTGATCCCACGCCCACCCTATTCCATATAGGCCTGACAATAAAACATAATTGAAGATCATTACTTTAACTTTAGTCCAAAAACTTGGAGCCCAATTTCTAAGATTTAGAATTCGTTTCAAAACCCGAATCTCACATCTACACCATGTATAAGCCTGAACAAGTTGTATCAAGCCGTAGCCATAACCCCAGATATAATCACATAACATACTACACAACTCGCATGCTCGCAGAACCATTCCCGATCACAGTAATTACTCCAAACCAACCAAGTACAAGTATTAAACCCTATATCAAGCCAAACCTCGTTCGAAAACCTGTGTACACTACTGATAATAAAAGAAACACGCGGAATCTCATAACCCCATATCATATCAACAAGTCATGGAGCTCTCTCGCCCCAACCAGAACCATAATCACTATCTAAGCCGACTTTCAATGCCATCCTCCCAAATATACCGTAATCAAACCTGATAGTACCCATTCTAGGTCCAATGAACTTATATTATTAAACACAACTATCCCACAGACACGCCACATCAATATAACTCAAGCCATAAGTGCACAATCCGTGTACCCAAAAATGAAAAATTTCTCAAAGAAGAAAACTGTTTCGTAAGTTCAACAAACACCACCACAACTGCAATGCTATACGCTCATCATATATAGTAGAACCAAGACACACAAATCTAATAACAGTAACCAGCTCTCCTAGAGTTCGCATTAACATCAACTGCATGACATGGTCACAGGCCTCCGGTCCAAGCATATCATACAAGAGCAGTCAAATAAGTACACATTTATATGATAATGAAATAAGATTCTCATGCTCCTGGACTGGTATAAATAACACGCCATAGTGTAAGCACGTGCAAAGTCTGCTATCACACTTCAAATCGGCAAGTTAACGCACAAATAGTAACTACCTCATTTATTCAGGGAATTAGCCTCTTTGTAACCTCAAGTGTAGCCCAGCTAGTTCTCAACAAAGGTACGAACACGAGAAACATTATATCTTTACGCTAAACAGTCAACCCTAGGCATATCATAGCCTAAGCATTCTTCCGATTATGAATACTTGCCCTGATGCCCGCACATTGGCTTGAACCTCACATATATGCACACTCATAGCGCGTAGCTATCACAATTAATTAACGCAACTAGTGCCTCTACTGAGTTTAAATAAAATACTCACCTCAAATAGGTCGCAACCCTGAAACAATATGCTTCTGAGAACTCCCAGTCTCCAAATTCATAGGACACATGAATCTTCATAACTGATCCCAATTCTAGCATTCGAATAACTAACTTAACCTTCATACACGATCTTCCCACGAGGAATATTTCTATAATTCTTCCGTGCCATATAACAAAAATTTGAATACCAACAGTCTACAACTAGGTGAGTACCACAATACTAATGAAATATCTGTAAGTCAAACACAATGTGCCTTCTGAAATACGCAGCCTTCTCATGCAATACCAAGTTGTAGTCGTAATAGTATTCATCTAGTCATGTGGAACCGCCCATGTTGTCTAAGAGCTCATGACCATCCCTTCAAAACTGAACTGTATACTTGCACATGCAAATCCCAGTCTCACTCCACGCGCCGCCTCTATTAGGCCATTACATGAAAACACAAGAACCTCATTAACACTCTGAGTCACCAGCAAATTACATACCCGTTCAGTTAGAATTCTTCCTCTTGCTTCCTTCTAGGAGAAAATCATAATACACAACACGTTACCCACACCGGTAGAAAATATCTGGTTCAAACCACGGTAGAAACCATCAAGAACACTTTGAAATCTATTTGCACATAACCAAGCTATCAGAACTGAATTCCTCTAACTCGACCAAGCCATACAGGTCACCAAACCCAAGAATATTACCACCAAAACATCTGTAGTGCCTCACCACATCATAATCACCCAAAAGAACCGAGCATACCATTACCATACTGGTCTAGCCTACTATCCAGTTGTCCAATTTTCTCCGAGTTTCTTCTGAATTACCCTCAAGTTGGCACTTCTCCTTCTCAGAACACTACGACCCTTACCCAAAGCTTACTATAAGACACCCTAACATAAAACCACACCGCCCTAAGGCCCATAAGCCACTATATTCTTCTTAATTGCCCCCGTAAGTACCACAACCGAAACGCCCACTTTGAGAATACCTTATGTGAATTTAAAATTATTCTTTTGCCTTTCTTATACTGGGATGTAAAATCCATATTCATACAGAATTACTGCAAGCCCAGGCACCATCACATGCAAATCTCAGATTTTATCCATACACCCGCCTGGAGAAATTGTCAATTATGATACATAAATCTCGAACCCATTAGAACTTTCTCGAGAGTCACCCACTTTGCTCAAACCCAAATTGCACCGCCCGAATGGGCAAAAAGACACATGTCCCATTAGCACAGCAACACTCAAAGAAGTAACCCTGCTCTAACACCACCGATCGAATTTATACTCCATGCGTACTACATCCTTCTCAAACATCAACTCACTCATCCCTGTGATTTTTCGTATACTCATAAAGTGCAATATAACCCGTATCTAGGGAATTTCCTTACTTGGGTCATCCTCGATCTCAACCTCTGCAAGTCATAACTAACCCACAAGTATGCGTCAAACCAAAACTAATATTTAACACATAACCATGAAATCAAATCGTCAATAGCAGGCTCCCCCACTTGGTTCAAAGCCATAGATTAAAATACTCGATAACTCACAATACCCATACTCTATTACTACCATAATACCGCAATCAGTTCAACAAAAATTCTTCTCAAGCTCATACAATGCCAATCATAAAAATACCTCAATCATCCGCTAAGCTCGTATTCATTCTCTTGACACTCAAGTCAACTTTCTCAACCAGATTCAAATTCAAATCTCAACACATACGCCCCGCTGGCAGAAAAGAAACTCTCCACTCACATTATAAGAAACACACCTACGCAGATTACTCTGCAGGGGATAACCCACATGCTTAGCCTCAAATTGGCATCTTGCTATACCCTTTCGCATCCACAATTACTATGTAATGACTTAATCTTTCTAAGTTTGAAATCATTAACACAACATGAAAATTTAATTCGCTCCACAATTAAACTGCATGACAGATCCTCCAACACACTCACAATTCGAGACCGTACATCACATCAAACGAAAATCAAGCACCTAATGGCCCTCTTTACATAACAAGCAAACACTTCTCGTCACATACCGCAGTCACATCAGACTTATCGTATAGCCTTTCGATCGCTCATCGAGCCACAAGCTCTACTCATAGGGACACTACCGGGATATATGAGTCCAAATATACAAGTTACAACTGAAGCTACCGAGCCTAAGCTACGGTCTAAACATGGCTTCAAGTTCTCCATATTGGCCCATCAACAAAACACAAAATACACATTGCGAACCTCGTTCATGAAATCACAAGCCGGCGATGCACGACTGATACAGAGCGCTCACATACGTACACGAATGCATGGAAGAAATTCAAAGAGTTATGTTTCAAGATGAATCAATTTTGCACGATAAGGAAAGAAAGATGGGAAATTATCCTAAATGCCCCGTAGCCTCTCGAAGATATGTATGGACGTCATCATACCGATCCTCAAGACTCTACTAGAAACTTGCTCATGACTTGTAGAACCTATGAACCTAGAGCTCTGATACTAACTTGTCATGACCCAAATTCCACCTAGTCATGATGGAACCTAACCTAACCTATCAGGTAAGTCAATTAATAACTATCCAATTAAATTAATATTTAACTGACTCTAATACAATCCCCAAGAACTGGTAGTACAAATCATGAGCTTTTAAGATTAGAATTTACAAAGCTGGAATGAAATAAATACATTATGTGTTCGAAATGTACATAAACAGATTTTTATAAATCTAAGGCTACCTTGAACAAGAGGCAGCTACAACCGGAACGCAGGTACATCTTCAAAACCAGCTCCTGTCAGTCTCCGCAACATCAGCATTCAACATCTGCACGCAAGGTGCAGAAGTGTAGTATGAGTACAACCGACCCTATGTAATCAATAAGTAACAAACCTAACCTAGGGTTGAAAGTAGTGACGAGCTGGAACAAAGGTCGGGTCCAACACCAATAGCCAATAACTGTCCATAACAATGTAAAGCAAGTATTAAAAGAAGTAACTCAGAGATAAAATGCTCAGCATTATCATGATTTCTGAAAATAGTTCTGCCTTTCAAGTATATCAGTGAAAACCCAAATCGTTTATCGAAGTTGCCAAAAATATGAGTAAGTTTGAAAATAGTAATTTTCCCAAAAATCCTTTCAACAATAAATAAGATGTTTCATTTTCTTTCAAGATAGCGAGTGTAAAATGCATCACTATGACCATATGTCAATATGTGTTAGAAGTCATGAATGACGTGATACCGTACAACATGAGGAAAATACATCTCTATGCCTGTATGTCATGTGTGCATGTCAATGCAACGTATCTCAGAGATGAACTCATGTACTCATACTCTTAGAGTACTCAATCTCACTATCTCACACTTTTCACTCATCATGCTCAATCACTCATTACTGTATATGGCCAATCCGGCCCCGGGAAGATCCATCCCGAAATATATACATCAACTGACCATCAGTCACTCAGTACTGAGTAGGGCCAATCCAGCCCGTGGGAAAGATCCACCTCCAGTATAAATGCTTCAGACAAGATCCATATCCAGGGAAGATCCATCCCTCAATATAAATCAACTGCGCTCACTGGGGGTATGTTCAGACTCCGGAGGGGCTCCTTCAGCCCAAACGCTAAAATCCGCCTGGACAACTCACATGCTATAGTATCAATATTTCAAAATCAGGCTCACAGCCTCACTCAGTCATCAATCTCTCAAGTCTCTCGGGCTCATAATGACATGAACTAGCCCACAATGATGATATGATGTATCAATAAATAACAACAGAGACTGAGATATGATATGCAATTAATGAATATGACTCAGTATGACATTGCAAAAAGCAAATAACTCAACAGTAGCAATGACCTCAGTGGGTCCCAACAGAATAAGCATGTAGCCCAAACATGGTTTCTAATACGAATCACAGCTCGATAACTCTAGTACGTAGAGATTTCATGATTACAGATAAATTCAGGTAACTACACAGTAACACAGAAATAACGGAGTCATAGTTCACATGGTGCACTCCCACACGCCCGTCACCTAGCATGTTCATCACCTCAACACCAAACACATAACACGTATAGTCAGGGTTCATACCCTCAGCTCCAAGATTATAAGAGTTACTTCCCTCGAACAAGCCGAATTCAATGTCGAGCAAGATAAACAATGCTCCAGAAATGTTATTCTGCGCGTATCAACTTCTGAATAGCTTAAATCTAGTCACAATTAATTTTATTCAGTACACACAAATTATAGGAATTAAATCCATACCAAAATACTAATTTTTTCCCACAAAATCCGAAATTTCACTCAAAAATGGCCCGTGGGGCCCACGTCTTGGAACCCGACAAAAGTTACAAAATATGAATGTTTATTTGACCACGAGTCTAACTATATAAATTTTACCAAATTCCGACATCAACTCGACCTCCAAATCATCAAATCTTATTTCCAAATCCCTAGGTCCAAATTCCCGATTTACACCTTAAAAACACATAATCTAGTCGGATTATTTGATGCTAATTCAATATTATGGAGTAGAAATGATCACAAATGATTTACCTCCTGTTCTTTCGTGAATTACCTCTGAATATCGCCCCAAAACCATGCTTGAAAGTCCAAAAAATGGCAAAAACTCGAAACTCCTTCGAAATGTATACTACCAGGGGTTCCGCATCTGCGGTATTTTAACCGCTTCTGCGACGAGTCCAAACACCCCCTGCGACCTCGCATGTGCGGAAAAGTCTTCGCACCTGCACAACCTTCCCTGCCCTTCACTCCTGGCTGCTTCTGCGATGGTCCTTGCGCACCTGCGGTGTCGCACCTGCGGTGTCACACCTGCGATCAAAGCTTCGCAGGTGCGGTTATACCAGAAGCAAAATTTTCAGATTTTCCTAAGTCTAAATTTTCGATCCGTTAACCATCCGAAACTCACCCGAGGCTCCTCCCGGGACCTCAACCAAATATACCAACAAGTCCTAAAATATCATACGAAGTTAGTCGAGCCTTCAAATCACATCAAACAACTTTAAAAACACGAATCACACTCCAATTCAAGCTTAACGAAAACTAACGAATTCTAACTTCTACATTTGATGCCGAAACCTATCAAATCAACCCGATTGACCTCAAATTTTGCACACAAGTCATAAACAACATAATAAACCTATTCAAATTTCCAGAATTGGATTCTGACCCCGATATTAAAAGTCAACTCCCTGGTCAAACTTCCAAACTTAAATCTTCCATTTTAGCCAATTCAAGCCTAATTAACTACAGACTTCTAAATAATTTTTCGGACATGCTACTAAGCATAAAATCATCATACGAAGCTATTTAAATCATCAAAACCCTTTTCCAGGTCATTTAAATATAGTCAACATCCGGTCAACTATTTCAACTTAAGCTTTTATCTTGGAGACTAAGTATCTCATTTCATTTCAAAACCTCACCGGACCTGAACCAATTACTCCGGCAAGTCATACAACAATTGTAAAGTATAAATTAAGTAATGAACGGGGGAACATGGATCTAATACGCAAAACGACCGGCCGGATCGTTACAGGCTGACTACAAGTGATTTCCTCCACATTACTTTGGTAGCGATCCTACATTATTTTAAATTAAATTAGTATTTAAAAATTATTATAAAAGTAAATTATAACACTTAAAGAAAATTGAAAGCTGACATGTGCAGTCTTTTCCTATTCCTCGACCCACCTATCTCCATCCCCCTCTTTCTTCTTCTTTAAAATATGCGTCTCCTTGAATAGCTCATCATGGCTCATTGGACGCCCATACATCTTTTCCTAAAAATAAATTAATTTAGTTAATAAATAGAATTAATATACTTAGAAAAGTAAAATAATTTAAGCAATTACCAATCTTTTTCTTATTGTCCCGATGCTGATAGCACCCCTAATGTGCAAGGAGCCTCCCTTCTCGGATGAGCGAGCTTTCATTCCATTTTCACTCTTCTGTAAGAAATCCTTTGTCTTCCATTGCCTTAAAAAATCATCCCATAAATGCTGCATACACCAGTCAGGCCTCTTGTTCTTCTTTCTACCATCCAAGAAATGATCAGACAATTTCTTGCGGGCTTTACGATGAAAATTTGCAGCCACTTCCTCGCTATAGCAGTCTTCCCATATACACTTGCTCTGCATTTCAAAAGTTAAATATTAGATGAAAATATCGTAAATATAAATTAGGCCAAATACCTAGGTGACCCCTTAAAGTTGGCTCCGGTTTCCATTTTGAAACATCAACTAAGCTCAATACCTATTGAACATTTCAACTTCAATAAAAGTGTACCGATTAAACACAAATTTAATAATTCTACATTGTGTTTGGAGCGTGAATATCACTTGCTATCTACTTGGCAAACAAGACCAATGAGAAAATGACATTTCAGCAAGACAGAAAAATCAAATTTGAAGAGAGAAAAAAAGAAAAGAAAAAGGCCCTCCATAACCCCTTCGTTGTACCCCCCATACCTACCATCGTCCCCAACTCCGCACCGGCCTAATTCCCTAGCTACTGCAGTTCCTCGTTGAACCCCTTTCTCGTCTTCTCCAAATAACAAGTAGAACCACACACAACCACTAATCTGAGCAAACAAAAACCAATTGAAATAAACATATTCGTAAATTCGAACATAAATCAGTGATTAAATTCAAAAATTAGGTACGAATTCAAGGAAGCCAAGTCGTCTTTCTCGCAATGAAGGCTCCGAAAAATTTGAACCAAAACTCAATTCGAACCAGCTTAAAATGTACTCAAACATTTGATTCAAATTTTTAAAAATGTTTTCAACAAGAATCTATAACACCCAATTGATTTCTAGTCAAAGTTTTCAGATCTTTTTTTTTTAATTCAAGCTCGAAGCTCCTTTAATGGAGGTCAAATTTTCTCAAATTAATTCTCATGCAACAAACGGTTTCACAACAAATTCCAACTCAAATGAAATTAGAAGTCCAAATTTATTCCCTAAATTTCAAAATCGAGATAGACAGTAATAGTCTATGGTTGACCCCATGAAGTTGGAGTTCAAAAATGTGATTAAACTTAGATTGGAATATTACTATAGTGGAGTAAGATTCTCAACAATGGAGAGGCTTCTGAGTTTAGGTGGTTTGGCAGTGATGGACTGGTAGGGATGGAATTTGGTGTCTAAGGCCGTGGCTATGGTGGAGTCGTGATAGAGATGATGTTGGCAAAAAAATAAGATTAAGGAGAGAAGAGAAAAAATTAAAATTAAGGAGTATTTCCTTTGCTTATTCTTTCCACGTTCTCAAAAGAGCGTGTAATTACATACATTATGTCATGTCAGCATATGCGTTCAATAGGTACATTTTTATTGAAGTTAAAGTGTTTAATAGGTATTGAGCTTAGTTAAAGTATCAAAATAGAAACTGGAGCCAACTTTAAGGGGCCGCTTATGTATTTGTCCTATAAATTATTAAAATGAATGAAATGCCTGATATATATTAAAAAGATGAAGAGTCAAACCTATTTCTCGATTCACTCAAAGAGGTGAATAGGGTCCCAATAAAGATATGTAAAAAGCAGGTCCGATTATGTGTATTCCTAATCCTAAATGGAATGTAATGATGTCAGAATCCATATGTAAACATAGTATCTATTTAGATAGGCCCAAATGACCCATTCTCATAATGAGAATGTATATAACCCTATTCCGGCCTGGTCCGGTATGGAATGAACTTATAATCATGGAATCGACTCGATCATCAGATTATAAGTTCATAACCCTAGCCCATTCCCATTTTGGGAGGAATAGATCTACTAATTCTTTGATTCCAGTTAGTAAGAGGGATCTTGAACTAAGAAATAGACCCTAGAATCTAAAAAAGGCTATCCTTCTTAAAAGAACATTTATACCTTAAACTGATTGAAAATTTGATCCTTCAGCAAGTATGGGAAATCAGTCCAAGTCGCATAAGGGCCGTCATAAATCTTTTTGATCACATTGGTGATTATCTTCGTAGTCTGCTTACCTAGCCTGAACCTACAATTTAACAATAAAAACACATGAATATATTAGTAAAAACATTATAAAATAATAAACTCAAAAAAAACAAATAACTCTTACCCGTTACCCTCAGGGACTATGATGATCCTGCCATAGCGATCATAATGCACTGCCTCTGGATCATCATCCTCAACATATGTATCATAGGCATGTGTAGACGGTGTAGGGGGCTCAGAGCTACGGTCTCGCAGGTGAAGTCCTGAAATGGATGGATTCGATAATGAAGATGGCTGCGATCCCTGTGACTGCGACATAGCTGGATGCGATCCATGTGGTTGTGATACTGATGGTTGTGATATGGATGGTTGCGATCTATGTGGCTGTGATATGTAGGGATGCGATCTACGTGGCTGTGATGCAGATGGCTGCGATCCACGTGGCTGTGAGGCAGTTGGACTGTATGTCTGATGTATAGTCCTCTGGCCCTGTGATGGAAGACCTGGTGTCTGGATGAAGGTCTAGGCCTCGTGATGATCATCAGGCAAGAACTGACAGTGACAATCAAACCATGATTGCTTTCGGCCATGTTTCAAAGTGAACATTTTACCATTTTCCATGCAGTAAGGACAAGCTAGCTTCCCAACAGTCATCCACCCAGACAACATTCCATACACAGGAAAATTGTTAATAGTCCACATTAAATTAGCATGCAATTTAAAATTCTTCTTGGTTGATATGTCATACGTTTCAACACCATCATACCACAATTATTTTAGCTCATCAATCAAAGGTTGAAAATATACATCAATCAAACTTTTTAGATTACGTGGATCGGGGATTATGCAATTCAAAAATATATATGGACTAGTCATACACAACTCAGGTGGTAGATTATAAGGTGTAAAAAAGACATGCCCGGATGAATATGGTGTCACAGATATAGAAAAAGGCATGAAGTCATCTGCACACAAACCTAACCGAATGTTCCTTGGTTCACTAGCATAATCTGGATATGTCCTATCAAAGTGCTTCCAAGCTTCTCCATCTAAAGGATGACACATAACACCAAATGGTCTTCTATTTTCAAAGTGTTATCTCATATGAGGAGCAGAACTCATCGACGCATATAAACTCTTTAACCTAGGTATAAGAGGTAAATAATGCATCGCTTTCACATCAACCATATTCGCGCTGAAATCCTCTTGAAATGAGGCTCTTCGCAGAATTTACAACTTTCTAAATTTGCATCATCTTTATAATAGAAATCAACCATCTTCATAACAATCAATTATCATCGATGAAAGTCCTAACTTAGAAACCAATCTCTCTACCTTATAGAAATCACTAGGTAAGTTGATATTTGGGTCAACTAGTTCACTCATAAGGTCAACGAAAGATTCCATGGCCGCTTGAGAAATATTCCAATCATATTTGATACTTAGTAATCTAACTGCAATAGACAACTCAGAGTGCGGATTTCCTTCACGTAGTGGACGAATAGCTTCCTCTAACTGTTCATAAAAACATTTTGCACCATCATTAGGAGTTTGTTCAACATTTTCATTGGGCTCACCCCGGAGTGCATCCCAAAAGCATCCGCAACCATATCCTGAATTATAGAATCATTATTTCTGTTCGCCACCGACCTACTATTTTCACCAACAACCATGTTATGAAATATTCCACAGCTAAAGTAATTCTCTATAAAACTGTCACGACCCAAAATCCGACTAGTCACGATGGCACTTAACCCACCCGCTAGGTAAGTCACTTAACCACTAACCAATTCCAATAACAATTAATAAAGCAATTTAAGTAAATAAATATCTTAACCTTATACATTCCCCAAGAACTGGTAGTACAAATCATGAGCTCCTAAGAATAGAGTTTACAAAGCTGGTATGAAATAAATAAGATGTCATCTGTTTGAAAAATACATAAACAGAGATTTATGAATCTAAGGCTACCATAAACAAGAGGCAGCTACAACCGGAACGCAGGTACACCTTCAGATCCAGCTCCCGACGAACTCAGCAACATCAGCAACCAACATTTGCACGCAAGGTACAGAAGTGTAGTATGAGTACAACCGACAACATGTACTCAATAAGTAACAAACCTAACCTTAGGTTGAAAGTAGTGACGAGCTTGTACCAAGGTCATAGTCCAACTCCAATAACCAACAATAGTTGATAACCACATAAAGCAAGTAATGAAAGAAGTAACCCAAGGAATAAATGCTCAAATAAATCATGATTTTCAAAAATAATTCTGCCTTTCAAGTGTATAAGTAAAAATCTAAATTGTATACCAAAAATATAAGTAAGTTTGAAAACAGTAATTTTTCCAAAAACAAAACCTTTCAACAATGATAAGATGTTTTATTTTCTTTTCAGATAACTAGTGGAAAATTCATCACTATACCCATATGCCAATATGCGTGAGAAGTCATGAATGGCGTGATACCGTACAACATGAGAAAAATGCATCTCTATGCTTGTATATCAAATGTGCATGTCAATGCGATGCAACTTAGTGATAAAATCATATGCATACTCTCAGAGTATCATTTCACTCAGTCCTCCTAGTCACTCAGTCCTCCCAGTCACTCAGTCCTCCCAATCTCTCAGCACTCGCACTCAGTAGGTACCTGCGCTCACTGGGGTGTGTACAGACTCCGGAGGGGCTACTTCAGCCCAAGCGCTATAATCTGCACAGATAACTCACGTGCTGCACGGGTATCTCACGTGCTATAGTATCAATATCTATATCCGCACGGACAACTCATGTGCTATAATAAGCCAATCTAGCCTGTTGCGGCGTACATAAAGTATATAAAGACAATATGTCCTGCTGCGGTGTACAACCCGATGCCATAATTATCCTCACAATCAGGCGCTCGGCCTCACTCAGTCATCAATCTCTTTAGTCTCTCGGGCTCACAATGTCATGAAAATTGCCCGAAAATGATGATATGATGTATCAATAAATAACAACAGAGACTGAGATATGATATGCAATGAAATGAATATGACTGAGTATGAATTTTCAATTTAAAACAAATAATTCACAGCAATATGACCTCTGTGGATCCTAATAATACTGGCACATATCCTCAACATGATTTTTAATATGATTCTCAGCTAAATTTCTTCAACACATAAAACTGCATGGAAAATGCCAAAATTATTTGACTACAAAATTCCACGGAACAATTACATCATAATTTCTATGCTGCACACCCACACGCCCGTCACATAGCATGTGCGTCACCTCCAAACAATTCACATAATATGTATATTCAGGGTTCATACCCTCAGCTCCAAGATTAGAAGAATTACTTACCACGAACATGTCGAATCCAATGTCGTGCAAGTTAAACAATACTCCAGAAATTCCATTTTGCGCGTATCAACTTTCAAACGGCTCGAATCTAGTCATAATTAATTTGATTCAGTCAATACAAATTATTGTAATTAATTCCATAAGGAAATACTAATTTCCCAATAAAAATCTAAAATTAACTCAAAAATCGCCTGTGGGGCCCACGTCTCGGAACCCGACAAAAGTTACAAAATATGAACTCCCCTTCAACCACGAGTCCAACCATACAAATTTTACTCAAATCTGACATCAACTCTACCCTCAAATCTTCAAATTAAACCAAGAGGGTTTTCACAATTTTCCAACTTAATTCACCAATTAAATGTTTAAAACAATCATGGATTCGGGTAATTTGACCAATATTGAGTTAAGAACTCTTACCCCGTTGTTTTCCTTTAAAATCTCCCAAAAATCGCCTCTTCTCGAGCTCTAAATGGGTAAAAATGGAAAATGGGAAGTCCCATTTTCAGAACTTAAACTCTCTGCCCAGTCATTTCTTCTATGCGATCGCGGACCAACTTACGCGATCGCGAAGCACAATTTTTCATTGCCCAAAAATAACTCTACGCGATCGCAGAAAATTCCACGCGATCGTGAAGCACAGTCTCTGCAAGCCTACGTGATCGTGAACCTTCTCATGCGATCGCGAAGTATTAAGCGTGTGGCCCAGCTCCTCCCTCTGTTCCTCTTCGCGAACGCGGCCTAGCCCACACGTTCGCGATGCACAGTCTGGCCAACCTACACGATCGCGGATGCCTTCACTCGATTGCATAGAAAAAAATCTCACTGCTCCAACTTAGCCTATGCGATCGTGGACATTCTCTTGCGATCGCGTAGAAGGAAACCAGTGACAGAAAACCAGCATTCTTCAGCTGGAATGCAAAGTCCAAAATTGATCCGTTAGCCGTCCGAGACTCACTCGAGGCACCCGAGACCTCAACCAAATACACCAACAAGTCCTAAAACATGATACGAACTTAGTCGAAACCTCAAATCACATCCAACAACGCTAAAACCATGAATCATACCCCAATTCAAGCCTAATGAACTCTGAAATTTCCAATTTCTACAAACGACGCCGGAACCTATCAAATCTCGCCCGATTGACCTCAAATTTTGCACACAAGTCATAAATGACATAACGGAGGTATTCTAATTTTCATAATCGGATTCCGACCCCGATATCGAAAAGTTAACCCCCGGTCAAACTTCCCA
Organism: Nicotiana tomentosiformis; assembly: GCF_000390325.3. Classification (NCBI taxonomy): domain Eukaryota; kingdom Viridiplantae; phylum Streptophyta; class Magnoliopsida; order Solanales; family Solanaceae; genus Nicotiana; species Nicotiana tomentosiformis. The sequence goes on from NC_090818.1 coordinate 11,517,541, forward strand.
AAAAATCAACTTTTGGCATTTCAAGCCTAATTCCACTACGGACCTCCAAATAATTTTTCGGACATGCTCCTAAGTCTAAAATCACCATACAGAGCTATTGGAATCTTCAGAATTCAATTCCGAGGTTGTTTACACATAAATCAATATCCGGCTAACTTTTCCAACTTAAGTTTTCAATTATGAGACTAAGTATCTCATTTCACTCCGAAATCCTTCCGGACCCGAACCAACTAACCCGATAAGTCATAAATCAATTGTAAGGCATAAATTGAGATGTACATTGGGGAACGGGGTTATAATACATAAAATGACCGGCCGAGTCGTTACATTCTCCCCCACTTAAACATACGTTCGTCCTCGAACGTGCCAAGAGTTGTTTCCAAGCCATCACATCACTATTCTATATTACCACGCACATACCCTGGGGTGATCCCACATCACCCTACTCTATATAGGCCTAACAACACAATACAACTAAAAATTATTAATTTAACCTTATCCCAAAACCTTGGAATTCAATTCCCAACCTTCAGAATTTCGTTTCAAAAATATGAATCTTACATTTACACACTGTATGAGTCTGAACAAGCTGCATCGAGCTATAACTATAATCACGGATATAATCAGCCAGCATATTACACAACTCGCCCGCTTGTAGCACCATTCCTGATCACAGTAACTACTCCAAACCAACTAAGTACTAGCATTAAACCCCATATCAAACAAAACTTCGTCCCAAACCTTCGTACACTACTGATAATGAAAGGAACACGCAGAAATCTCATGACCCCTTATCAGATCAACAAGTCATGGAGCTTTCTCGCTCCAACCAGAACCATAGTCACTTTCTAAGCCGACTTTCAATGTCGTCCTCCCAAATATACCGTTTTAAACCTGATAGTACTCATTCTAGGTTCAATGGCCTTATATTTTTAAACACAACTATCCCACAGACATGCCACACCAATATAACTCAGAGCCACAAACCGTGCCATCCGTGCACTAATATGCAATAATTCAAATGTACTTAGCAATGGAAAATGACTCAAATGAGAGAACTGCCCGCAAGATTAATAAGAACCGCCACAACAAAATGCTGAAAAATCCATCACACACCGTTGAACCATCAAACGATTTTAACACAAGGTTCATACCTTAACATAACTCCGCTGCAACGCGTGACCCCATCCCAACGCTGGTCCATATTATATACCTCGAGCCACCCTACTCAAAATCAATAACCACGGAGAGGCAGATGACACAATGCCACACAAAACCTGAAAGAACTTAACCAATACGTAATCGATCATGCAATACCCAAATACTCATCTCGCTCGAATTCCGCCGTGGGCCCCCCAATAGAATCGCACCGTGTGCGCATACAACTAATGAATAACAACTCATCATAGCATAGATGAGTAACTCACAGATCATTTCATAACATGAATAAGTTCAACATCAACCGAATGACATATCCCTTAATAATAGCAGTGTGGCGCCAACCATTCCGACTCGGTGTAGAATACACATCCTAATTGGGCCTACCCATGGACCCCCAAATCAACTCTGGTCACCCATAAATAGATAAACAAACCTACGAAAAATCCACAACGACTGAATCATAATACATACTGTCATCTGGCTAGCTTCAGCCAGGACTTCACAGTCCATTACCATGAAGCAATCTGCTCTTGCCAACTCTCAGTCTCCAAATCCATAAAATACACGAATCACCATTTCTGATCCTATCTCCACCCCCGAATGTCTAACATATCTCTCACACACGATCCTCCCACTAGGAATACTTCTCCTAATCTTTCGTGTCATATAACGACATCTTAAAATTAGCAGTCGATTAACCAGGAGAGTGTCGCAATACCTATGAAACATCCATAATTCAAAACATAGTGCGCCTTCTGAAATGTACACTCTACTCATGCAATGCTAAATAGTTATAGCATTCATCTAAACATCGAAAACTGTCCATGCCATGTAAGAATTTATGACCTCCCCTTCAAAACTAAACCGTATACTCGAACCTGCAAATCTCAGTCTCACTCCACGCGCCACCTCTATTAGGCCATTACATGAAAACACAAGAACCTCATTAACACTCTAAGTCGCCAGCAAATTATATACCCGATCAGTTAGAATCCTTCCTCTTGCTACCTTCCAGGAGGAAATCACAATACAGAACACGTTCCCCATACCGATAGAAAATATCCAGTTTAAACCATGGTAGAAACCATCAAGAACATTTTGAAATCCATCTGCACATAACCAAGCTATTAGAACTAAATTCTTTTAACTCGACCAAACCATGTATGTCACTAAAACCCAAGAATATTGCCACCAAAACATCTGTAGAGACTCACCACATCATAATTACCCCTATAAATACCACAACCGAAACAACCACTCTGAAAATACCTTATTTGAGTCTAAGGCCATTTCATTCAGCTTTCTGATACCAAAATATAAAATCCATAATGATATACAAAAATGCCACAAGTATCGACACCATCTAACTTAAATCACAGATTTTAGTCATAAACAAATCCGCCAAAAATCTCAATTGTTACATATTAATCTTGAATCCATTAGAACTTTCTCGAGAGTCACCCACTTTGCTCAAATCTAAATTGCGCCGCCCAAATTGGCTGAAAGACACGTGCCCCATTAGCACAGTAACACTCAAAGAGGTAATCCTGCCTTAACACCACTAATCAAATTCAAACTCCGTGCGCACTACACTGTTCACAAATAACAACTCACTCACCCTGTGATTTTCATATACCCATAAAGCGCAATATAACCCGTATCTAGAAATTTCCTTACTCGAGTCATTCTCGAACTCCACCTCTGCAAGTCATCATTGATTCCCAAGTATACTTCAAACTAAAACAAAAGTTTGACACATAATATAACCCGTATCTAGAAATTTCCTTACTCGAGTCATTCTCGAACTCCACCTCTGCAAGTCATCATTGATTCCCAAGTATACTGCAAGTCATCATTGATTCCCAAGTATACTTCAAACTAAAACAAAAGTTTGACACATACCCATGAATTGATTTGTCCATAACATACTCCCCTACTTGGCTCAAAGCCATAGATTTAAACACTCCATAACTCACAATACCCATACTTTATTACTGCCATAATACTGCAGCCGGTCCAACAAAAATTCTTTTCAAGCTCATGTAACACCAACCATAAAATACCTCAATCGTCCGCTAAGTTCGCATTCATTCTCTTAACACTCAAGTCAACTTTCTCAACCAGATTCAAATTCATATCTCAACACCGACGCCCCGCTGGTAACAAAGAAACTCTCCATTCACATTATAAGGAACACACCTACGTAGATTACTCCGCAGGAGATAACCCATCTGCTTAGTCTCAAATTGGCATCTTGTTATACCCTTTCGCAGCCACAATTACTATGCAATCACTTAGTCTATCCGAGTCCAAACTCATTAACAAGACATGAGAATTTAATCTGTCCCTTAATTTAACAACGTGAAAGGTCCTTCAAAACAATCATACTCGAGACTGTACGTCACATCAATATGAAAATCAAGCACCCAATGGCCCTCTTTACATTCCAAGGAAACACTTCTCGCCACATTCAATCCATCTTAACACATCCCGCAATCGCACCATCCTCATCATATAGCCATTTGATCGGTCATCAAGCCATAAATTTTCCATTCATAGGGATACTACCAGACATATGAGTCCAAATGTACAAGTTACAACTGAAGCTACCGAGCCTAATCTACGGTCAAAACCTGGCCTCAAGTCCTCCAGACTGGCCCATCACCAAAACACAGAATACACATCTCGCATGTCATCCCTGAAATCACAAGCCGGTAATACACAGTTGATATCGAGCGCTCACATGCGCACACGAATGCGTGGAAGGAATTCAAAGAGTTATATTTTAAGGTGAATCAATTCCGCACGATAAGGAAAGAAAGATGGGAAATTATCCAAAATGCCCTGTAGCCTCTCGAAGATAAGTATGGACGTCATCATACTGATTCGCAAGACTCTACTATACACTTGCTCATGACTTGTAGAACCTATGAACCTAGAGCTCTAATACCACCTTGTCACGACCCAAAATCCAACTAGTCGCGATGGCACCTAACCCACCCGCTAGGTAAGCCACTTAACCACTAACTAATTCTATTAACAATTAATAAACCAATTTAAGTAAATAAATATCTTAACCTTAAACATTCCCCAAGAACTGGTAGTACAAATCATGAGCTTCTAAGAATAGAGTTTACAAAGCTGGTATGAAATAAATAAGATGTCATCTGTTTGAAAAATAGATAAATAGAGTTTTATGAATTTAAGGCTACCATGAACAAGAGGCAGCTACCACCGGAACGCAGGTACACCTTCAGATCCAACTCTCGATGAACGCAGCAACATCAGCAGCCAACATCTGCACGCAAGGTGCAGAAGTGTAGTATGAGTACAACCGACCCCATGTACTCAATAAGTAACAAACCTAAACTTAGGTTGAAAGTAGTGACGAGCTTGTACCAAGGTTAGAGTCCAACTCCAATAACCAACAACAGTTCATAACCACATAAAATAAGTAATGAAAGAACTAACCCAAGGAATAAATGCTTAGCTAAATCATGATTTTCAAAAATAGTTCTGCCTTTCAAGTGTATCAGTAAAAATCCAAATTGTTTACCAAAAATATAAGTAAGTTTGAAAACAATAATTTTTCCCAAAAAAAACATTTCAACAATGATAAGATATTTTATTTTCTTTCCAGATAACCAATGGAGAATTCATCACTATGAGACACTTAGTCTCATAATTAAAAACTTAAGTTGGAAAAGTTGACCGGATATTCACTTATGTATAAACGACCTCGGAATTGAATTTTGATGATTTCAATAGCTTCGTATGGTGATTTTGGACTTAGGAGCGTGTCCGAAAAATTATGTAGTGCATTTAGGCTTGAAATGGCGAAAGTCGAATTTTTGAGAAGTTTGACCGGGGTTTTGCCTTTTTGATATCGGGGTCGGATTCCAGTTCTAAAAATTTTCATAGCTCTGTTATGTCATTTATGACTTGTGTGCAAAATGTGAGATCAATCGAACGTGATTTGATAGGTTCCGGCGTCGTTTGTAGAAATTGGAAGTTTCAAAGTTCATTAGACTTGAATCTATGTGTGATTCGTGTTTTAGTGTTGTTGGATATGATTTGAAGACACGACTAAGTTCGTATGATGTTTTAGGACTTGTTGGTATATTTGGTTGAGGTCTCGGGGGGCCTCAGGCATATTTTGAATGGTATTCGGATTATTTTCCTTCATTTTTGGCACTGCTGGTAGCTCCTGTTTGCTGGTGTTTCAAACCTTCTTTGCAATCGCGAAGATTGGGACGTGATCGTGTAGTGTATCAGAGGAGCTGGCCTTTTTCCTTCATCACGCTCGCGCAAGTGGCATCGCGTTAGCGAACCTTTGTAAGGTTTGGGCATCGCATTCTCGCCCTTATGACTACGTTCGCGTAGAGTAAATGGAGCAGAAAAGGAGATCCCGTGTTTGTGCTTCTGGATTGCGTGGATGAGTCCGCGATCACATAGGTTTGTGAAGTTGTGCATCGCCATTGCGTGGTCAGGTCCGCGATCGCGTAAGGTTAAATCTGGCCAGGGACAAACTGTTCTTAGCGATCGCGTGAGATTGTCCGTGATCATGTAGAGCAAATGACTAGGCAGAGAGTTTAAGTTATGAAAATGGGACTTCATCCCATTTTCCATTTTTACCGATTTGGAGCTCGGAGAGAGAGGATTTTCGGGAGATTTTCAAGGAAAACAACGGGGTAAGTGTTCTTAACTCAATATTGGTTAAATTACCCGAATCCATAGTTGTTTTTAACATTTAATTGGTGAATTAAGTTGGAAAATTGTGAAAACCCTCTTGGTTTAATTTGAAGTTTTGAGGGTCGAGTTGATGTTGGATTTGAGTAAAATTTATAAGGTTGGACTCATGGTTGAATGGGCGTTCATATTTTGTAACTTTTATCGGGTCCTAAGATGTGGGCCCCACAGGCGATTTTCTGAGTGTAAGTTCAGATTTTGTGGGAAAATATTAGTATTTTGATATGGAATTAATTCCTATAATTGTGTGGACTGAATCAAATTAATTGTGACTAGATCCGAGCTGTTCAGGAGTTTATACGCGCAGAATGGAATTTTTGGAGCATTTTGATCTTGCTCGAAATTGAATTCGTCTTGTTCGAGGTAAGTAACTTTTCTAATCTTGAAGCTGAGGGTATGAACCCTAAATATATGTATTATGTGAATTGTTGGGAGGTGACGCACATTCTAGGTGACTGGAGTATGGCCGTACACCATAGAAATTGTGACATAATTGGTTCCGTAAAATTTTGTAGTCAAATAATCTTGGCATTTTCTAAGTAGTTTTATGTGTTAAAGAAACTGAGCTGAAAATCATATTAAAAAAATCATGTTGAGGCTAGGTGCCGGTATTGTTGGGACCCACCGAGATCTTATTGTTGTGAATTATTTGTTTAAATTGAATATTTATACTCAGTCATATTAATTTCATTACCTATCATATCTCAATCTCTGTTGCTATTTATTGATTCATCATATCATCATTTTGGGCTAGTTTCATGACATTCTGAGCCCGAGAGAATAGAGAGATTGATGACTGAGTGAGATCGAGGGCCTGATTGTGAGGATAATTATGGGATCGGGTTGTCCGCCACAACATGCCATATTGGTTTTATATACTTTATTATTATATGGACCAGGGCTGCCCGCCTGCAGCAGGCCTTATAGGCTTTATTATAGCACGTGAGTTATGCGTGCAGATACGTATATTGATACTATAGCACGTGAGTTGTTCGTGCAGCACGTGAGTTGTCCGTGCAGATTATAATGCTTGGGCTGATGGAGCCCCTCCAGAGTCTGTACACACCCCCAGTGAGCACAGGTACCTACTGAGTGCGAGTGCCGAGTGCGAGTGCCGAGTGATTTAGGAGGATTGAGTGACTGTGAGGATTGAGTGATTGGGAGGACTAAGTGACTGAAAGGATTGAGTGACTGGGAGAACTGAGTGAATTAATACTCTGAGAGTATGCATATGGTTTTATCACTATGTTGTATTGCATTGGGATACACATTGACATGTAGGCATAGAGATGTACTTTCCTCATGCCATTAGAAAATGAAATTTCCTATTGTGGAAGAACGTTTTTGGGAAAATTACTGTTTTGAACTTACTCATATTTTTGGCAACTTCGGTAAACGATTTGGGTTTTTCACTGATGTACTTGAAAGGCAGAACTATTTTTAGAAATCATGATTCAATTGAGCATTTTATATGTGGGTTACTCCTTTTATTACTTGCTTTATGTTGTTATGAATTGTTGTTGCTTATGGGAGTTGGACTGTGACCTTCGTACAAGCTCGTCACTACTTTCAACCTAAGGTGAGGTGTCTTACTTATTGAGTACATGAGGTCGGTTGTACTCATACTACACTTATGCACCTTGCATGCAGATGTTGGCTGCTGATGTTGCTGTGTTCGTTGGGAGTTGGATTTGAAGATGTACCTGCGTTCCGATTGTAGCTGCCTCTAGTTCATGGTAGCCTTAGATTCATAAAACTCCGTTTATGTACTTTTCAAACAGATGATGTATTTACTTCATACCAGTTTTGTAAACTCTATTCTTAGAAGTTCATGATTTGTAGTACTAGTTCTTGGGGGAAATGTGTTAGTTTTATTTATTTTCTTTTAATTAATTTCCTTATTAATTTTATTGGAATTTGATAGTTGGTAATTGGCTTACGTAGCGGGTTGGGTTAGGTGCCATCACAACTAGTTGGATTTTGGGTTGTGACAAGGTGATATCAGAGCTCTAGGTTCATAGGTTCTACGAGTCATGAGCAAGTGTCTAGTAAAATCTTGCGGATTGGTATGATGACGTCCATACTTATCTTCGAGAGGCTACATGGCATTTAGGATATATACTTCCCATCTTTCTTTCCTTATCATGTGGAATTGGTTCAGCTTGAAATATAACTCTTTGAATTCCTTCCATCCATTCGTATGCGTACGTGAGCGCTCGGTATCAGCTGTGTATCGCCGGCTTGTGATTTCAGGGATGATGTGCGAGGTGTGTAATCTGTGTTTCGATGATGGTCCAGTCTGGAGGACTTGAGGCCTAGTTGAACCGCAGCTTAAGCTCGGTAGCTTCAGTTGTAACTTGTACATTTGGACTCATATGTCCGGTAATGTCCCTACGAGGGGAATTTGTGGCTCGATGAGCGGTGGAATAGCTTTATGATGAGTATGATGAAACTGCGGGATATGTTAAGACAATTTGAATGTGACAAGAAGTGTTTTCTTGAAATGTAAAGGAAGGCCATTGGGTGCTTGATTTTTGTTTTGATGTGACGTATAAACTCGAGAATTAATGTTTTGGAAGATCTTTCACGGTATTAAATTGTGGAGAGAATTAAATTTTCTTGTCTTGTTAATGTGTTTCGACTCAGGAAGATTATGTGATTGCGAAGTAATTGTGGATGCGAAAGGGTATAACAAGATGCCAATTTGAGGCTAAGCAGATGGATTATCCCCTGCGGAGTAATCTACGTAGGTGTGTTCCTTATAATGTGAATGGAGAGTTTCTTTGTTACCAGCGGGGCGTATGTGTTGAGATATGAATTTGAATCTGGTTAGTTGGCTTGAGTGTTAAGAGAATAAATGCGAACTTAGCGAACGATTGAGGTATTTTACGGTTGGTGTTGCATAAGCTTGAAAAGAATTTTTGTTGGACCGACTGCAGTATTATAGCAGTAATAAAGTATGGGTCGTAGCCAAGTGGGGGAGCCTGCTATTGACAATTCAATTGATGGATATATGTTAAATTTTAATTTTGTCTGAGGCATACTTGTGGATTAGTTATGACTTGCAGAGGTTGAGATCGAGGATGACTTGAGTACTAAAATTTTTAGATATGGAATATATTGTGTTTTATGGGTATATGAAAATCGCGAGGTGAGTGAGTTGTTATTTGCAAATAGTGTAGTGCGCACGGAGTTTGGAATTTGATCAGTGGTGTTAAGACATGATTACCTCTTTGAGTGTTGATGTGCTAATGGGGCACATGTCTTTCAGCCCATTTGGGCAGTGCAATTTTAGATTTGAGCAAAGTGGGTGACTCTCGAGAAAGTTCTAATGGATTCAAGATTAATATGTAACAATTGAGAATTTTTGGCGGATCTGTTTATTACTAAAAGCTGAGATTTAAGTTGAATGGTGTCGAGATTTTTGGCATTTTTGTATATTATTATGGATTTTATATTTCGGTATCAGGAAGGTGAATGAAACGGCCTTAGATTCAAATAAGGTATTTTCAGAGTGGGTGCTTTGGTTGTTGTATTTATAGCGGTAAATATGATGTGGTGAGACTCTACAGATGTTTTGGTGGCAATATTCTTGGGTTTTGGTGACCTACGTGGTTTGGTCGAGTTAGAGGAATTTAGTTCTAATAGCTTGGTTATGTGCTGATGGATTTCAAAGTGTTCTTGATGGTTTCTACCATGGTTTGAACCGGATATTTTTTTACTGGTGTGGGAAACGTGTTGTGTATTGTGATTTCCTTCTGGAAGGAAGCAAGAGGAAGGTTTCTAACTAACTGGGTATGTAATTTGCTGGAGACCCAGAGTTGATAATGAGATTCTTGTGCTTTTCACATGATGGCAAGATAGATGTTATGTGTTGTGCGGAAGTTATATTTACATGTACAAGGTGGCAGTTCAGTCTCAAAGAGAAGGTAATGAATGTTGGACAACCTGGGCGGTTCGAAATAACTAGATGAATACTATTACTACTTGGTGTTGTATGAGAAGGGTGCGGATTTCAGAAGGCGCATTGTATTTTGACTTACGGATGTATAATTAGTATTGCGGTACTCACATGGTTGATAGACTGCTGATATTCAAATTATTGCTATGTGGCACGGAAGAATTATGAAGATTTTCTAGTGGGATAATCGTGCATGAAGAATGTGTTAGTCATTCTAGTCGTGGAGTTGGGATTAGTTACGATGATTCATGTGTTCGATGAATTTTGAGACTAGGAGTCCTCAGAAGTATATTGTTTCGGGTTGCGACCTATTTGAGGTGAGTATTTTATTTTAACTCAGTGGAGGCACTAGTTGCGTTAATTATTTGTGATAGCTACTCGCTATAAGTGTGCATATATGTGAGGTTTGAGCCAATGTGTGGGCATTGGGGCAGGTATTTATACTCGAAAGAATGCTTAGGCTATGATATGCCTAGAGTTGACTGTTAAGCGTAAAGTTATAAAGTTTCTTGTGTTCTTACCTTTGTTGAGAACTATCTGGGCTACACTTGAGGTTACAAAGAGGCTAATTCCCTGAATAAATGGGGTAGTTACTATTTCTGCATTAAATTGTCGATTTGAAGTGTGATAGCAGACTTTGCACATGCTTACACTATGGCGTGTTATTTATACTAGTCCAGGAGCATGAGAATCTTATTTCATTATCATATACAAGTGTACTTGTTTAATTGCTCTTGTATGATATGCTGGGACTGGAGGCCTGTGACCATGCCATGCGATTCATATTATTGGCACGCGAGTTGTCCGTGCCATGTGTGGGAATTTTATTTCTATGATAATAATTTATCCGATTCATTAATTTCCTTCCTCTACAATTGTTCACATGCGCCTACAATTATCCTCTTCACGAAATTTGAGGAGTTGGTTGTAACATTGTGGTTGTGGTGGTGCTTGTTGAACTTGCAATATGGTTCTATTCCTTGAGACATCTCCCATATTTGGGTACACGGATTGCACAGTGGTGGCTGGAGTTATATTGATGTGGCGTGTCTGTGGGATAGTTGTGTTTAACAATATAGGGTCATTGGACCTAAAATGGATACTATCAGGTTTGATTAGGGTATATTCGGGAGTATAATACTGAAAGTCGGCTTAGGAAGTGATTATGGTTATAGTTGAGGCGAGAGAGCTCCATGACTTGTTGATCTGATAAGGGGTCATGAGATTTCCGCGTGTTTCTTTCATTATCAATAGTGTACGAAGGTTTTGGAACGAGGTTTTGATTGATATGGGGTTTAATATCAGTACCGGGTTGGTTTTGGAGTAGTTACTGTGATCGAAAATGGTGCTACGAGCATGGGTGTAGTATGTTATGTGATTGTATCCGTGGTTATAGTTATAGCTCGATGCAGCTTGTTCAGACTCATACAGTGTGTAAATGTAAGATTCGTGTCTTGAAAAGAAATTCTGAAGGTTGGGAATTGAATTCCAAGGTTTTTGGGCTAAGGTTAAATTAAGGATTCTCAGTTGTATTGTGTTGTCAGGCCTATGTGGAATATGATGACGTGGGATCACCCCGAGGTACGTGTGTGGTAAGATGGAATAGTGATTTGATGGCTTGGAAATAACTCTTGGCACGTTGGAGGACAAACGTATGTTTAAGTGGGGGAGAATGTAACGACCCAGCTGGTTATTTTGAGTATTACAGTCCTGTTCCCCAATTTACTGCTCAATTTATGCCTTATAGTTGATTTATGACTTATCGGGTTAGTTGATTCTGGTCCAGAAGGATTTCGGAGTGAAATGAGACACTTAGTCTCATAATTAAAAACTTAAGTTAGAAAAGTTGATCGGATATTCATTTATGTGTAAACGACCTCGGAATTGAATTCTGATGATTCCAATAGCTTCGTATGGTGATTTTGGACTTAGGAGCATTTTGGGAAAATTATTTGGAGGTCCATAGTGGAATTAGGCTTGAAATGGCGAAAGTCGAATTTTTGGGAAGTTTGACCGGAGGTTGACTTTTTGATATCGGGGTCGGAATCCAGTTCTAAAAATTTTCATAGCTCCGTTATGTCATTTATGGCTTGTGTGCAAAATTTGAGGTCAATCGAACGTGATTTGATATGTTCCGGTGTCGTTTGTAGAAATTGGAAGTTTCAAAGTTCATTAGGCTTGAATCTATGTCTGATTCGTGTTTTAGTGTTGTTGGATGTGATTTGAATACACGACTAAGTCCGTATGATGTTTTAGGACTTGTTGGTATATTTGGTTGAGGTCTCGGGGGGCCTTGGGCATGTTTCGGATGGTATTTAGATTATTTCCCTCTATTTTTGGCACTGCTGGTAGCTGCTGTTTGCTGGTGTTTCAAACCTTCTTTGCGATCGCAAAGATTGGGACGCGATCGCGTAGTCTATCAGAGGAGCTGACCTTTTTTCTTCATCATGTTCGCGCTAGTGGCATCGCGGTCGCGAACCTTTGTAAGAAGGTCTGGGCATCGCGTTTGCACCATTATGACTGCGTTCGCGTAGAGTAAATGGAGAAGAAAAGGAGATCACGTGTTTGTGCTTCGCGATCGTGTGGATGAGTCCACGATCGCGTAGGTTTGTGAAGTTGTGCATCGCGATCGCCGGTCAGGTCCGCGATCGCATAAGGTTAAATCTGGTCAGGGACAAACTGTGCTTCGCGATTGCGTGAGATTGTCTGCGATCGCGTAGAGCAAATGACTGGGCAGAGAGTTTAAGTTCTGCCATTTTTATCGATTTGGAGCTCGGAAAGAGAGGATTTTTGGGAGATTTTCAAGGGAAACAACGGGTAAGTATTCTTAATTCAATATTGGTTAAATTACCTGAATCCATGGTTGTTTTTAACATTTAATTGGTGAATTAAGTTGGAAAATTGTGAAAACCCTCTTCGTTTAATTTGAAGATTTGAGGGTCGAGTTGATGTTGGATTTGAGTAAAATTTGTATGGTTGGACTCGTGATTGAGTGGGCGTTCATATTTTGTAACTTTTGTCGGGTTCTGAGAAGTGGGTCCCACAGACGATTTTCGGAGTGTAATCTCGGATTTTGTGGGAAAATATTAGTATTTTGATATGAAATTGATTCCTATAATTGTGTGGACTGAATCAAATTAATTATGACTAGATTCGAGCTGTTCAGAAGTTGATACACGTAGAATGGAATTTCTGGAGCATTTTGATCTTGCTCGGAATTGGATTCGTCTTGTTCGAGGTAAGTAACTCTTCTAATCTTGGAGTTGAGGGTATGAACCCTAAATATATGTATTATGTGAATTGTTGGGAGGTGACGCACATGCTAGGTGATGGGAGTGTGGGCGTGCACCGTAGAAATTTTGACATAATTGGTTCCGTAAAATTTTGTAGTCAAATAATCTTGGCATTTTCAATGTAGTTTTATGTGTTAAAGAAATTGAGCTGAAAATCATATTAAAAAAATCATGTTGAGGCTATGTGCCAGTATTATTGGGACCCATAGAGGTCTTATTGCTGTAAATTATTTGTTTAAATTGAAGATTTATACTCAGTCATATTCGTTTCATTACATATCATATCCTAGTCTCTGTTGCCATTTATTGAGTCATCATATCATTATTTTGGGCTAGTTTCATGACATTCTGAGCCCGAGAGACTGGAGAGATTAATGACTGAGTGAGGCCGAGGGCCTAATTGTGAGGATAATTATAGGATCAGGCTACATGCCTCAGCAAGCCATATTGGCTTTATATACTTTATTATTTTGTGGATTGGGGCTGCCCGCCTGCAGCAGGCCTTATAGGCTTTATTATAGCATGTGAGTTTTCCATGAGGATACAGATATTGATACTATAGCACGTGAGTTATCCATACAGTACATGAGTTTTTCGTGTAGATTATAGTGCTTGGGCTGAAGGAGCCCCTCAGGAGTCTGTACCCCCTCCCCCCCAGTGAGCGCAGGTACTTACTGAGCGCGAGTGCCGAGCACGAGTGCTGAGCACGAGTGCTGAGTGATTTGGGAGGAGTGAGTGATTGTGAGGAATGAGTGTGTCATGCCCCGAACCTTGGGGTGAGATCGGCACCCGGTGCCTCACCTAACCTAGCGTACTAACTTGCGACTAAAGGACTCTGAACATATAATGTCATAATTTGGCCATGGGGCCACATAGCAAGACACATTGCGAAGCAAAATATAAATCTGAATGATATATAAATATATATATATATATATATATATATATATATATATATATATATATATATATATATATATATATATATATATACCCTCTGCTCTCTTGGATGGAAGAAAACAATACTTAACTGAATATAAAGTCCCGATAAAGGAGAATACTATAACTTCTGAGACTAGGATAATGTGAATAAATTCATGAATATGAACTTCTCTTTATGTCTCATTATCAAACACATGTAGCTACGAGATCATGCCAAAATGAATGAACATACCTTATCACAATCTTTCCAATAACCAAGTTGAACTCGCCTCTTTTTACCTTAATCTACAACAATGATAATAATACTATCATTAAGTTACGAAAGGTACTACTATCGCACAACGAGCGACAAGCATATTTTGTATTAAAATAGACAGCATCTCCCCTATAATCATTACTTCCTCCATATTCAAGATAACACCAACAACACCAGAAACAACAATAACAACATATATACATTATTTTGCAACCTTATGTACACCACAAAATACTATAAAACAGCCCAACACACCCCAATCTCTTCATACACCAAAACGACCACCGGAGTAGTGACAAACAATCCAAAATTGTTACGACCAATGACCAGCCCAACATCCTGAATTTATGTGGTTTTTATCCACACACTTCCTCCTCCAAAACTCCACAAAACAATAGTAAAACACGTAGCCCAACAGCAATATCAAACAGTCCACAAAACAGTCCGCTACAAGTGAATAACTCGAACTCACGACTTTCGATCACCATCCCGTGAGTTCTTACAAATATAGAACAACTTACTATGCTTCTACAGCAGAAAGAAATGGATAAAAGAGAGCAGTAAACTTACCTTATTTGTTTGATAACTCAGCTCCTATCTTGGTTGTTCAAACTCTAGGCTTTTCCTCCAATTAGAACTTGGAAGGGAGAGAAAATTAATTGGGGTTTGTGGGAAATTGTTGGGAGGTTTTTTGCAGAGATTAAGTCTGGCTATTTTGCCCTATTATCAGTCTAATATATAAAGGGGATAGGCCTTTAAAAAGGCCTCTTTGTATGACCCGAACTGTCCCATTTTTGGACGACCTGAACTGGCCCATTTTTGGATTCTCGTTTAAGCAAGTAGGTGACAGTCTGCACAGTCTCACAAAAAATGCTCATATCTCTCTACTCCGATATCGTATTGACAAATGGTTTAATGCGTTAGAAATTAGACTCAGATATTTAATTTGATGGGTAGAACACCCCAAAACTCTAAGTATATTGGGAGAAAATCACATTTACATTTGACCTAGAGTTTCAGTAAAACATATGAACGTAACTTGTGATAACTTTCATCGACTTTTGTGCCACCACTCGCTTGACTTCAAAACATAAAACACGACTATCATACGACTAACATAACTCATAACATAACCTCCTTATCATGTTAAACACCCTGGTATCACCTCAAAAGTTTATGCTATGACATTCCCAACTTGTCAACTTTCACGAAATATTATTTTCTTTAATTCCTTTAGCTTCTGAACCTTCTAACCCTCTTTGTACTTTTTGTTCCTGATCTTCTCTATTTGTAAACTCCGAGGTAACATGATTAAATTACTTTATATATTATCAAAGATGATCTCATTTTTGGTCCTACATTAGTTTGCTCACGACGCAGTTGTACGTACGAAAATATAGGGTGTAACATTATTCCCTCCCTTGGGAACATTCGTCCTTGAATGTTTACTCTTAGAGACTTTGAAAAATTTTTGCCAGAGTCTTCTCCGTACACTAGACTAAAATCAACATGCACACAGCCAGAAAACATACTATGTATGACACACATGACCAATGTCTATAAATAGCAACACTTTGCCTCACACGGTCGTAAATCATAAATACTGAAAGTTAGGAAATAACAGCTTACCTGATGACCTACTAGCCTGAATAGAGTTGTGCTGTAGAATCCCATCTCGAGCAATATCTTCAGTTTGAAATAGGTAGGGGTATTTAGACTTCATTTCTTCCTCCACTTCCCATGTCATCTCTTCCACATTCTTGCTTCTCCATAAAACCTTCACAAAGGATACCTCATTATTTCGTAGCTTGCAGATTTTTCGGTCTAGGATGGCAACTGGAATTTCCTCGTATGACAAGTCCTCCGTAATCTGTACAACATCCATGGGCACCACTCTAGTAAGATCACCAATGAACTTCCGTATCATAGATACGTGAAAAACCGGATGGACTAACTCCAATTCTGAGGGCAATTCTAACTCATAAGCTACTTGGCCCACTCTCCGAATGATCCTATAAGGCCCAATATACTGTGGGCATCACGCCCTTCATAGGGGATACCTTTAAGAATACCCAGTCATTAACCTCGAACTCTAAGTCTCGTCGCCGCATGTCAGAATATGACTTCTAATGACTCTGTGCTATCAACAGTCGCTCCCGGATAAGCTTTACTTTCTCTACGGCTTGCTGAACTAGGTCTGGCCCATGTAACCTAGATTGTCCAACATCAAACCACCCTATAGGAGATCTGCACTTACGCCCATACAAAGCCTCGTACTGAGCCATATGGATACTGGAGTAGTAACTGTTATTATATGCAAACTCGACAAGAGGTAGATGTTCATCCCAACTTCTTTTAAAATCCAACACACATGCTCGTAATATATCCTCGAGCATCTATTGTGCGATCGGCTTGTCCATCAGTCTGTGGATGAAAAGTTGTGCTGAGATTCACCTGAGTCCCTAGACCTCTTTGAAATGACCTCCAAAAATGTGCTATAAACTGGGCCCCATGGTCAGATATAATAGATACTGGTACTCCGTGTAGCCGCACTATATCCTTAATATATAACTTTGCATAATCTTCTGCTGTATATGTAGATCTGACTTGTAGGAAATGAGCTGATTTCATGAGCATATCGACTATCACCCATATAGAATCGAACTTACGATGAGAACAAGGTAAACCTGTAACAAAGTCCATGTTTATCGCCTCCCATTTCCATGTCGGGATCTCTATAGTCTGCATTAGCCTTCCGGGCTTCTGATGCTCTACCTTCACTTGCTGGTAACTAGGACACTGGGTGACAAACTCAGCAATGTTCTTCTTTATATCGTTCCACCAGTACACATCCTTAATGTCATGATACATCTTCGTCGACCCAGGACGTATGGAGTACCACAAATAATGTGCCTCTGATATAATCCTATCTCGTAGCCTTACTACATCTGGAACACACAGACGACCCCTGTATCTGAGAACCCCATCTCCCTTGAGCTCTAACAACGACTTCTTCTGCAGCAGAACTTGCTCTCTCAACTCGGCCAACTCTGGGTCCTCGTACTGCCTTTCCTTGACTTCAGCTATGAGAGATGATTTTGCAGTGTTTTGGAGTACAACTCCACCATCGTTGGAATCTACTAACTGAACCCCCAAACAAGCCAATTGATGAATCTCTCTAGTTAACTGTATTTTTTCGGCCTCTACATGTGCTAAGCTACCCATAGATCGATGACTTAAGGCATCTGCAACAACATTAGCTTTCCCTAGATGGTAGAGAATATTAACATCGTAATCTTTCAGTAACTCAAGCCATTGCCTCTATCGCAAATTCAACTCTTTTTGCTTGATGATATACTGTATGCTTTTATGATCTGTAAATACAATAACATGAACACAATATAAATAATGCCGCCATATCTTAAGTGCATGGACAATCGCAGCTAACTTGAGGCCGGAGGTTGGATAATTCTTCTTGTGCTTCCTTAACTGCCTTGAAGCATACGCAATTACCTTCCCATGTCGCATCAGGACACATCCTAAACTGACACCTCAGGCATCACAATACACGGCATAACCCTCTGGATCCTCTGGAAGTGTTAGAACTGGCGCTGAGGTCAACCTATTCTTAAGCTCTTGGAAACTCCGCTCGAAAGCCTCCGTCCACTAAAACTTAGTTATTTTCTCCGTCAACTTCGTCAATGGTGCCTAAAGGGAAGAAAAACCCTCTACGAACCTCCGGCAGTATCCTACTAAGCCTAGAAAGCTACGAACCTCTGTCGGAGTGGTAGGTCTAGACCAAGATTTCACGGCCTCAATCTTCTGAGTGTCTACCTTTATACGTTCATCTGATACAATATGCCCCAAGAATGCTATAGACTTCAACCAGAACTCACATTTAGAAACCTTAGCATACAACTTACGATCACTGAGGGTTTGGAGTACCGCTCGCAGGTGGTCCGCATGCTCATCCTCTGAACTCGAATAAACCAGAATATCATCAATAAATACTATCACGAATAGATCTAAAAATGGCCGGAATAGGCTATTCATCAAGTCAATAAATAGTGTATTCGTCAACCCAAAGGACATGACAAGGAACCTGAAGTGGACATATCGGGTCCTGAAGGCTGTCTTTGGAATATCTTTCTCCCGAACTCTGACCTGGTGGTATCCCGACCTCAAATCTATCTTTTAAAAGAATCTAGCCCCCTGCAACTGATCAAACAAGTCATCGATCCTTGGAAGTGGATACTTATTCTTAATAGTTACCTTGTTCAGCTGCCTATAATCGATACATATCCTCAGCGAGCTGTCTTTCTTCCGCACAAACAGTACTGGTGCACCCCAAGGTGAGGTACTGAGCCTGATGAAACCTTTCTCCAACAAATCTTTTAACTGCTCTTTCAACTTCTTCAATTTGGCAGGTGCCATTCTATGCGGAGGGATGGATATTGGTTGAGTTCCTGGAAGCAAATTGATGCTAAAATCAATCTCTCACTCTGGAGGAATACCTGGAAGCTCATATGGAAACACATCTGCATACTCTTTGACTACGGGAATAGACTGAAGTGTAGGTATCTCATCATCTGCATCTCTAACTCGCACAATATGATAAATGCACCCATTTGCGATCATTTTCCTCGCCTTTAGATAGGAAATAAACCTACCTCTGGGTATCGCTGTATTACCTACCCATTCAAGGACTGGCTCACCCGAAAAATGAAATCTGGCTGCCTTTGCTCGGCAATCAACATTGGCATAGCAAGATGCCAACCAGTCCATGCCCATGATAGCATCAAAATCTATCATCTCTAGCTCAACTAGGTCGGCTGAGGTCTGATGACTACAAACTATCACCGTACAACCTCAGTAAACCCGTCTAGCGATAATCGGTTCTCCGACCGGTGTAGATACTGCAAAAGGATCACTTAGTATTTCAGGCACTATACCAAACTTACCTACGATAAATGGGGTAATATACGATAAAGTAGATCCTGGGTCTATCAAGGTATAAGTATCGTGAGAGAAAATGGTCAATATACCAGTCACAACGTCTGGTGAAGACTCCTGGTCCTGTCGACCCTCTAAAGCATAGATACGGTTCTGATTACCACCCGAACTGGAACCTCTACCTCTGCCTCGACCTCTACCAGCCGAAAACTGAGACTCGCGCCCTAAAGGATGCACGGACATAGATGATCCTGTTGCTGAACTCGCTGGTTGTGCCACACCCCCAGAATCTCTATTTGGGCAATCTCGCATCATATGCCCCGGATGCCCACATGTATAACAAGCATCAGAACCTGCTCGACATTGGCCTAAGTGTCCTCTACTACAGATGTCACACCGCGGTGAAAATGACCATGTCTGCCTTGAACCTCATTGTCGTTGCAAACTCGACGCCCGTGTGCTCTTACCTGGTCCTGACTAAGCATAGCGGTCATACATGTAACCTTGTAACTGAGGTGACAGAGGCCTAGGTGGTCGTCCAAAGTACTGGGGCCTATAACTACCCTAAGACTGCTTCTGAGACCTGGGAAATCTCATCCTCTTATGCTGTCCTTGCTCAGTCCTCTATGTACCCTGTTGCCGACACCTACCCCTTTCTATATTCTGAGCGAATGCCTGAATTCAGGAGATATCCATACTAACCTATAATGCAACGGTGGCACATGTCTCGGTCAACTCTGGGGCTAACCCTGTTATAAACCTGTGGATCCTGTCCCGTATAGTGGCAACTATGGATGGTGCATATCTGGCCAATGAGTCAAAATAGAGACTATACTCTCGAACACTCATATTGGCCCTGCTTGAGGGCTTGAAACTGATCAACCCGAGCCTGTCGGATCTCCACCGGTAAGTACTGGTCAAGGAAGACATCTGAAAAATTCTCCCATCTAGCTGGATATGCATCACGTGCCCTGGATCTCTCCCATCCATCGTACTAAAGGATGGCTATATCTCAGAGTTGAAAAGCTACTAGCTCAACTGCCTCTTTCTCTGTGGCATGCATAACCCGAAAGATCCTGTGAAGCTGATCTATGAAATCCTGCGGGTCCTCCCTCTGATTTGTCCCCGTGAACTCTGTGGGGACTCAAAGCAATAAATTCTCGGACCCTTGAACTCCTAGACCCCTCATAAGATCCTGCACTAGCTGATGCCCAAGCTTGTTGTTGGGTAACTACCAACTTTGTCAACAAATGCACCATACTCCTCAAGTCCTGATCTCATGGAAGTGGAGGGGGAACTGGGTGTGCGGTATCCCTAGGAATCTCCTCAGGTGGTGGAGGAGCCGGTAATGGCTGAGTAGGCGTCTCGCCCTAGGCCTCAGACTGGGATCCATCTACTGATGGTACTATGCTGGTCCCCTCACCTACTGCTGCATCTCCCCTCTGGCTAGCCGTAGTCTTCCTAGTCACCGTCATCTGTGTATGTAACAACAACATGTAAGTTTAACTCAAATTTTCTATAACTTAGTTCTACATCAAGATTTAGATTTGAAAGAAGGGTACCCGAATCCTAAATGCCATGTAGTTCCCTATTTATATAATGTGGTGCACAACACATCTATAAACAAGACCCTACTAGACACGGCTTGTAGACTCCATAGGACAGAACTGCTCTGATACCAAGTTTGTCACACCCCGAACGGGGGAGGGGGAGGGGGCGAGACCGGCATCCGATACCTCACCTAACCTAGCGTACCAACTTGCGACTAAGGGACTCTGAACATATAATGTCATAATTTGGCCATGGGGCCACATTGTAAGACACTTTGTGAAGCAAAATATAAAACTGAACGGAAACTAGCACTGACTAAACATCAATATAAAGCTGGGCCGACAAGGCCATCACAACTACTACAACTGACGAACCACCAAAATATACATCTTAGGCCTACAAGCCCAACATACTACACTAACTGACAGGATATGTCTACAAGCCTCTACTAATAGATGTATTGTGATCGGAACAGGGCGCCGACCTACCCATAACATATGTACATACATACAGAAGAATTTACACGAAAACCTAGACCCGATAACTCCGAAGGACATGGAGCTTACCGATCAGGCTGAACTCTGGAAACACCTACTGAGGATGTCTACCCATCTGTCTATCTGAACCTGCACGCATGAAATGCAGCGTCCCCAGAAAAGGGACGTCAGTACAAAATAATGTACCGAGTATATAAGGCAATAACATAACTAAAAGTTGAAACTGAACTGATAATATAATAACTGAAAGTAACTGGGAGTCAAAGATGATCTGGAGATATACTTACCTTCTGATACTGACTCAACTCTTTCAATATAGTAAGTAAAATAAATGTCCGGCCCTATAAGGCTTGGTACGCGTAACTGCTCGACCGTAGTAGGCTCGCTCATAGGCGCTCGACCATACTAGGCTCTGTATCTCGCTCATAGGCGCTCGACCACAGTAGGCTCGGTATATAACTTACCATCTTATCAGAGGTTGCCCAATAGGGGCCTGCCCATCGATTATAGCTCGATGGTGGTGAAAATGCTGTAATACTATATATATATATATATATATATATATATATATATATATATATATATATATATATATATATATAACACTATAGACCCTCTGCTCTCTTGACTGGAAGAAAATAATACTTCACTGAATATAAAGTCCCGATAAAGGAGAATACTATAACTTCTGAGACTAGGATAATGTGAATAAATTCATGAATACGAACTTCTCTTTATGTCTCATTATCAAACACATGTAGCTACGAGATCATGCCAAAATGAAGGAGGGGCTTAGCCTTAACATAACTTATCACAATCTTTCCAATCACCAAGTTGAACTCGTCTCTTCTCACCTTAATCTACAACAATGATAATAATACTATCATTAAGTTACGAAAGGTTCAACTATCGCACAACGAACGACAAGCTTATTTTGTATTAAAACGGACAACATCTCCCCTATAATCCTTACTTCCTCCAAATTCAAGATAACACCAACAACACCAAAAACAACAATAACAATATATATACATTATTTTACAACCTTTTGTACGCCACAAAATACTACAAAACAGGCCAACACACCCCAAAATCTTCATACACCAAAACGACCACCGGAGTAGTGTCAAACAACCTGAAATTGTTACGACAAACGACAAGCGCAACATCCTGAATTTATGTGGTATTTATCCACACCCTTCCTCCTCCAAAACTCCACAAAATACTAGTAAAACACGCAGCCCAACAACAACACCAAACAGTCCACAAAACAGTCCGCTACAAGTGAATAACTCGAACTCGCAGCTTCCGATAACCGTCCCGTGAGTTCTTCCAAATATAGAACAACTTACTATGCATATATAGAAGAAAAAAATGGATGCAAGAGAGCTGTAAACTTACCTTATTTGTTGGATATCTCAGCTCCTATCTTGGTTCTTCAAACTCTAGGCTTGACCTCCAATTAGAACTTGAAAGGGAGAGAAAATCAATTGGGGTTTGTGGGACATATTTGGGAGGATTTTTGCAGAGATTAAAGGGGATAGGCCTTTAAAAGGCCTCTTTGTACGACCCGAACTGCCCCATTTTTGAACGACCCGAACTGGCCCATTTTTGGATTCTCGTTTAAGCAAGTAGGTGACAGTCTGCGCAGTCTCACAAAAATGCCCATATCTCTCTACTCCGATATCGTATTGACAAACGGTTTAATGGATTAGAAAATAGACTCATAAATATTTAATTTTATGGGTAGAACACCCCATAAATTTAAGTATATTTGGAGAAAATCGCAGTTACATATTACCCAAAGTTTAAATAAAACATATGAACGTAACTTGTGATGACTTTCATCAATTTTTGTTCCACCACTCTCTTGACTTCAAAACATAAAACACGACTATCATACGACTAACATAACTTATAACATAACCTCCTTGTCATGTTAAACACCCTGGTATCACCCCAAAAGTACAAGCTATAACATTCCCAACTTGTCGACTTTCGACGAAACATTATTTTCTTCAATTCCTTTAGCTTCTAAACCTTCCAACCCTCTTTGTACTTGTTTTTCTTGATCTTCAATATTTGTAACCTCCGAGGTAACATGATTAAATTACTTTATATATTATCAAAGATGATCTCATTTTTGGTCCTATATTAGTTTGTTCACGACATATTTTTACGTACGAAAATATAGGGTGTAACAGAGTGACTGGGAGGATTGAGTGATATGGAGGACTGAGTGACTGAGAGGACTGAGTGACTGGGAGGACTGAGTGAATTGATACTCTGAGAGTATGCATATGGTTTTATCACTATGTTGTATTGCATTGGCATGCACATTGTCATGTAGGCATAGAGATGTACTTTCCTCATGCCATTTGAAAATGAAATTTCCTATTGTGGAAGAAAGTCTTTGGGAAAATTACTATTTTTAACTTACTCGTATTTTTGGCAACTTGGGTAAATGATTTGGATTTTTCACTGATGTACTTGAAAGGCAGAACTATTTTCAGAAATCATGATTCAGCTGAGCATTTTATATGTGGGTTACTCCTTTTATTACTTTCTTTATGGTGTTATGAATTGTTGTTGCTTATGGGAGTTGGTGTCACGACCCAAAATCTCACCCATCGTGATGACACCTATCTCAATACTAGCCAAGCCAACAATCTCAATAAACCATATATCCTTTAAATTTGAAAACATAATGATTAAATTCAGCGGAAGAAATCTCACAAGTACAAATATAAATACTCCCAAAACCCGGTGTCACTGAGTACATGAGCATCAAATATGAATACAAGTCTGGGAAATATGGTCTACAATAGTCTGAGACCAAATACAGTAAACAAGGAGATAGGTAAGGAGAGACAAGGTCTGCGAAACACGGCAGCTAACTCTGAATCTCCAAAAAATCAACTGCGCCAAAGAATCAACACTTGCTATATCCGGGAACACCTGGATCTGCACACGAAGTGCGGGGTGTAGTATGAGTACAACCAACTCAGATATGGGAGTTTTTGTGAGACGGCGCACCAGGTAACAAGTCTGCACACCCATACCACCGACCGCACTAGCTAACAAGTTTGCACATCCATACCACCGACCGCACTAAAGCTGTAAAGCAAATCAAGAATCCACAAATAAATACACAAGGCCTCTTACACATGACATCGACCTTAGGTGACGCCGAAAATAATACCATCTTACTTTAAACATCTAAATCCTCTTCCCGCTCATCCGAGCTCATGACATCCTTATCAACACCGAACCGCAATCTTGAATGCTCAACTTTCGAATCCCATGCTACTTGATGCACTTAATCATGCCAATGCGCAAGAGTACAAGAATTTCATCATAACTCCTGAACCACTAATAGGGTAAACACTTCATCATATAGAAACCTTCTATGTAACCCGTTTCAAGGGCACCATTGCAACACGTGACTGAATTCTCATATCCGCAGAAAATACCAATGTGAAGTAGTGGTCTAAACCACCAAAACTCTTCCGGGATCCATCTACACATAACATTCCATAATACTTGAATTCCTCCAAATAAAATCAATTACGGCGGTTGTCAAGCCTCGCACATACCGCCACAAATCACATGCATAACTCAATGCGGTGAAGGAACTGATCATTGCCACCATCATGCCAATTCAACCATCGTTAGATGAACCGTCTTTTTCCAATTTATCCTTAACTTGCCTTAGAAATAATAATAGCTCCATTCATTACATCACGAGCCTAAATTCGCACTCATCCCGAGTGACCTTATTTCACGAGACCACGCCATCCCAAACCTACGAACCATCTCATACCCTCCTTGTGCGCATATTCGCATCTTCAACTGGTACACCCATTCTGATAATTCCTCTATGAGTCCGAAGTTATTTTCTCTCATTCCTCCAAGACTACACCGCAGACTGAAGATAACATAGAACACTCCAAGCCCCTTTTCATAATCTGCAAAAGCTCGATACTCAATCATACTATTGGCTCGAAATCCTTAGGCACCGCACTCTGAATTTTTGAACCCAATAGAACCATTATTGAGAGTCACTCCCTCTAACTTGTTCCAAAAAATGATCAAATTCCAAGGTCCTGCTAGCATATGAACACCCTTTCAAAGAAGCAACCGGCTGCATTCCTTTCCTTGTACATCACATCTACTCAAAGCATAAACTCTGAGTCTTCCCAAGGCTTGAACATGAATCGATAAGGCCACATATAGTACACTTTTTCCCCAAATCCTCTGCTCAAATTACCATTGATGTTTTCTTCCTTAGTCGTAATCACCCGCCAAATTCCTCAAAATCTTTCTATTAAACCTTACATGAACACTCTGAATTACTAGCCACATTCACATATCCGACCTCTTACTGGCTAGCCAGTAGAATTCTTTCGTAAAAACCCCATCAACACCACATAATCGCTATCCTTCTCACAGAAGATATCCCACTTGTGGAAATTCCATATCGACATCCTCCAACAACGCTGCACCGAGTATTATTACCATGAAACCAATAAACCATCCTGAGCCCGCGCTCATTCACCCGATGTACAAGTATGTTCACTCATTATGAACATAAACTAAAGATGCGATAATACATTCCAATCCAGAGTCATGTTGTATCCTTCTTCATATCAAGCAACTCATCTCTGTTGCATCAAATCTCCCGCCGCCTAATAGCCAATATTCTAAATTGAGTCCGTAGACCCCGTCACTGTCCACCCTGGATCCCAAATCACTCTAAACTTTTCTCATGGTGTGTAGTCATCCTACCGCAAAACCCATATGCTACTCTGCCACTTTCCCACTTTGGTCAAACTCCCTCCTTAAGCAACTACTCGACTCCTGTTTCTCACACTTAGCTTTCTGGAAACTTAACCACCGCAAGACTCCCTCTCACCTGCCCTTCCTCATCGTTCGCTACCAAGTTGTTTCCTCAAATCAATATCTATCTCCGTAGCACTTGAACCAATAGATATCTACTAACTTTACACCTTTCCGAAGATCATCTTCCTAGAGCCCATCATCATTAAAAATATCCATCTGATTCCGAAATTGTTACACTCCACTACCTCCGACAACCGCTTATCTAGCACCATCTCACAGATCAAATTCTACCACGCGCTCGAAAATACCAAGTCTCATTGCTCCATCAACCCATACCTGAACCTTTATAGGCCAATCGTCTTTCCTCCGCTAGAAATAAATACTGAACCTTTGGCTCCTGCACTGAGTAAACCCCTTTCCAAGTCATTCATTGTTCCGACGTATATACAAGCCTGCCATTACACAAACACTGTGCGATAGCAACGCACGAATCGTCATGATAATCAAAGCCAAATCTCGAACCTTAGGTAATACCGATATTGAGCTAAAACGATAGAACGACCTTCCACAAGGCGACGACAATCATCCAAAGCAATTACGCAGGGAGGAATATCCTGCACCACATATGTAGTACCATTACAATTCCTCAAATTCCTGATTTATAACAAGCGCTTCACGTCGCATAAGATTGAATGGAAGGAAATAAAGGCATAAGCCTCAATGGAATTAAATCGCACGATGAGGAATCAAGAAGGGAAGTGCTCCTAACAACCCTGTAGCCTCTCGAAGATAAGTATAGATGTCTCCGTATCGATCTGCAAGACTCTACTAGACATGCTCATGACTCGTGAGACCTAAATGAACCTAGTACTCTGATACCATGTTGTCACGACCCAAAATTCATAAAGGTCGTGATGGCGCCGGACACCACTGTCAGGCAAGCCAACAATGAATACTTAAATGGGTTCTCATTTTTGTTACTTTTGAAATCATATTTTCCTTCAATTTAAATCGTAAAAGATGAAGCTTACAAAATAAATAATAATATCTTTAAAAATTCCAATACAGCACAACTCATAGTCATCCCAAAATCCGGTGTCACAAGTGCATGAGCATCAACTAGAAAGATAAAATAAAATATAATAATTGTGCGGGATACAAATTTGGATAGAAAAGAAAATACAATACTCTAAGGGAGACTCCGTTGGCTGCGGATCGTTGTAAAGAATGCAGCTCACCTAAGTCCCTGCCATAATCGCGCCTCTGCACCCACAAGGCCGCTAAACATATGTGTACCTGCACAAAAATGTATAGCAAGTGTAGCATGAGTACGTAAATCAATGCGTACCCAGTAAGTATCCTACCTAATCCCGAAAAAGTAGTGATGAGGGGTCGAATTTGACACTTACTAGTGGTCCAATAATATCAGGTACATTAAAGAAGTAAATAAATATGAGACAGAGTAAATATATGAAACAAACAAGTATAAAATACGTGGTACGATTTTCCTCTTTACAATTTACTCAAGCCCTCAACTAGAAAGTTCCCTCCGTAATCGGAGCACATACACACACACACACACACACACACACACACACACACACATATATATATATATATATATAGTGGATTTCATCAAAGAGGTTGTCATAATTCAAATCAGGAAAAAAAACCCTCAGATACACTGGCTTCTTGCCAAATATTTCGCATGATTCCATGAGGATAATATATATATATATATATATATATAGGAAGTGACGAGGCGTACAACCCGATTCAACATAAAAGTAAACTCTGCACTGCCGAGGGTCGAACGGCGCAAACCATAGATGCATCTATTAACCTGCCGAGGCGAATGGCCCGCTCCCATGAGAGTGTGGTACATAAATCCTGCCGAGGCGAACGGCCCGATCCCATAAGAGTGTTAGAAGGAAATACCCCGCTCGCGAATCATACGTGTGATGCGGTCAAATATAAATTTAAGGAATCTCCCCGCTCGCGGATCATACTTGCAATGCAGTCAAATATAAATTTAACATTAAAATCATATCTCTTTCTTGATTCGTTTCAAAATAAGGGAAATTCAGTTTGTAACCTTTTAAGGAAATTACACTGCTCGCGAAACATACATGTGACGCGGTTACTCATAAATTTCTTAAGCTTTTATAGCATTACTCAATCCTTTTCGAAATTACGAAGTTCAAATGAAACCTTTTAAATCTTAAGTTCTTCAATTTCAACTCCTTTCAAAACATTTAAAAAGCAAACTCAATCTCTCTCCCACTCAAGGCAGACAATAAAACATAAATCAATAACAATATCTACAAGGAATGATGTGAGCCTAAAACTACCCGGATATAGGCATAGCTAGTAACTACGTACGGGGTCTCGCCACCTTGTGCATACGTATCCCCCCACAAATAGAAGCACACAATAGTTTAGTTCACCTATGGGGTTAATTCCCTCTTACAAGGTTAGAAAAGAGACTTACCTCGATCAGAAATTCCATAACCGGCTCCAAAGCCTCCCTAACACCTCAAACCGATGCCCGTCGCTCCAAAACTAGTCAAATAAGTTGCAACCCAATCAAAATATACTCTAATATTCATAATTAATCAATTTATAACAATTTCTAACTCCGCTCAAAAAATCGATAAAGCAACCCTCGGGCTCACATGCCCGGATTCCGAATATATTCGAAGATAACTATTACCCATAGCTTCACGAACTAAAATATATAATTAATTTCCAATTCCATACCCAAATTCGTGGTTAAATTCCAAAAATACCAATTTCTAGGTTTTCTAGCAAAACCCCACAATATCTACTTATTTCCATGTCTAAATCCATATATAAACCATGTATTTAACTTGTAATATCTGGGAATCACTTACCTTGACATAGATGATGAAGATGGAGCTCCAAAATTGCCCCAAGACCGGCTCCAATGGAGGAGATGGATTGAAAATGGCCAAAAATCTCGTTTTAAAACATTTCACTGCCCAGTCCGACTCTTTCTTAGCGAACGCGGAAATGCCCTCGCCTTCGCGAAGGCCAAACTTGCACGGCCTTCAATTTCCTCTTCGCGTTCGTGGTCAAGCCTCGCATTCACGAAGGTTCCAGACTCCACTGCTTCGCGTTCGCGGTTGGAGCTCCGCGTTCGTGAAGGCTAAGTGGCTCCAAGCCCAGCTCCTCCATTTCCTTCAACGCGTTCACGACTAGCCCCTCGCGTTCACGTAAGTTCCTGAGGCACCTCTTTGCGTTCGTGACCCCTCCTTCGCATTCGCAAAGGCCAAATCCATCACCCCCAAAAATTCTTCTTCGCTTCCTTTGCGTTCGCGAAGAAGGAAAGCAGACACCAGAATCAGCAGTTCCAAAACAGCCCGAAATTATCCGAAACCACCCCGAAACACACCCGAGGCCTCTGGGACCCCGTCCAATCTTACCAACCAGTCCCTTAACACAACACAAACTTGCTCGAGACCTCAAATCACAACAAACAACATCAAAAACATAAATCACACCCCAATTCAAAGTTAATGAACTTTGAAACTTCAACTTCTAAAATCGATGCCGAAACCTATAAAATCACGTCCGATTGCCCTCATATTTGGCACACAAGTCATAATTGACATTACGGACCTACTCCAACTTATAGAATGGGATTTCGACCTCGATATCAAAAAGTCTACTTTCAGTCAAATTTCTCAAAAACCTTCAAATTTCTAGCTTTAGCCAAATGACTCCAAAATGACCTATGGACCTCCGAATTCACTTTCGGACGCGCTCCCAATTCCGGAATCACCATACGGAGCTATTCCCAGACTCGGAATCCCAAACGGACATTGATAACATTGAAATGCACTTCAACC
The DNA here is from genome assembly GCF_000390325.3 of Nicotiana tomentosiformis. Classification (NCBI taxonomy): domain Eukaryota; kingdom Viridiplantae; phylum Streptophyta; class Magnoliopsida; order Solanales; family Solanaceae; genus Nicotiana; species Nicotiana tomentosiformis. Next base: position 11,547,618 of record NC_090818.1, read on the forward strand.
CAAATTTATGAAATTCTTCCAAAATGTCAACTTCCACAATAGGCGTCGAAACGCTCCCGGGTCATCCAGTTGGGACATATGCCCAAGTCCGAAATCATCATACGAACCTGTTGGAACCTTCAAATCCCGATTTCGAGATCGTTTACTCAAAAATTCAGCCGTAGTCAATTCTTAAAACTTAAAGCTTCCGAAATAAGAATTTTCTTTCAAAATCAACTCTGAGCTCCCTGTATCTCAATTCCGACTACGTGTACAAGTCATAATACCTGAAGTGAAGTTGCTCATGTCCTCAAACTGCTGAACGACGCGCTAGAGATCAAAACGACCGATCGGGTCGTTACATTCTCTCCCACTTAAACATACGTTCGTCCTCAAACTTGCTAAGAACTGCATTAGAGTTGTCCGAAATCACTGTTTAACACCTCGTGCACCTACCCCTGCTACCACAACTCAGTTGAGCACATTAGCTCGATCAAATCTGACGATATTCTCTTTTATTTAGGCAATAAGCCTTAAAGACCAGTTCCAACATCCGAAATTCTCTGCCAGGCCTGCTTCCCACATACGAACACCGTATCAATCACCATACGATGTACCAGAATATGACTGCATACCTTTGCTGAATTCACACCATGCACCGCAACATTCACATGACCATAATAACATTCTCTGTTCATAATAGCCGAAATCTCACAAATCCGATGCTCACAATACACCTCATGACGTATATAAGTCTTGTTTCAACTCTGGCAAAACCGCCACGATGGAAGAGGTGTAGAAATTCATAACCAACTGCCGAGTTAACAAACCATTGAACCTCTCCTCTTGACTAGAATCATCACCTCATTATGAACCAAATAATGGTATTTACTCTTTACTATACTTCATATAATCCGATCGCACTGATCCCAGATCCAATAATCTCGCCTCACCCAGTATAAGCTGTTCAGGAAATAAGCCACCTCAGACGCTGCCAAAAGTCTCATGTGATGCCACAATGTACCAATAGGCTACAAACTCGACGTGATACATAAGGAAAAAGAACTCTAGAAGGGACTACTTAACCCACGTAACTAATTAGACAACCGAAAAGGTGTCATGAACCTTCCTCGGAAAATGGAAAACAAAACATACGAAAATAGATATAGGGGACTGTACTCAACATCACACTGTTGCGGCATGCAACCCGATCCAAACAAAATACCCGTGGCGGCATGTCACCCGATCCGCACAAAACAAATCTATAAGGAAATACTTACCGAGCTAGAATACTCATTACTACAAAATATCCGAATATCGGACACAAGCACGCTAAGTGCATAATACCATCCCTGGAAGGACCGACAGCGCGATACGCTACAAAACTCAAGCACAACTAAGGTGCGATATATGATCTGAATCTCGAGAGCCATCCTGCTCACATAACATCATCGCTACGTGGAACCTCAACACATAAGAAATTTATCAAGCCATTTCACAACTCACACGGCACAATATAGTATTACATGAAATAGCCGACGACGAAATGACATCCAACGTCCGAATACTCCTCCATAAGGAGCGCTATGCTGAAATGAATATATCCGGCCTGATATAGAGCCCATATTCATATTTAAATCCATCCACGGACCTCAAGCCGATTCTGAACGCACCGTACTAGGCTAATAACCTTTCAATGGTCCATAATAATTCCTTTCTCCCATAACACACAAGAACATCCATCATAATCGGAACAAACTTCCACAGTCCACGGCCAAATGAACTGAGCGCTCTCCAGGCATAAGTTCTCAAATTAGCGATATTACCACACTCTTCATACTTGGTTTCAATTCTTCAATCAATCAAGTGACTACATGTCACACTTATACAAACTTCCCGTGGGATATGCCGCCACGACCTTCCGCACCAGGTAACAAGTCTGCACATCTATACCACCGACCGCACTAAAGCTGTAAAGCAAATCAAGAATCCACAAATCAATACACAAGGTCTCTTACACATGACATCGACCTTAGGTGACACCGAAAACAATACCATCTTACTTTAAACATCTAAATCCTTTTCCTGCTCATCCGAGATCATGACATCCTTATCAACACTGAACCGCAATCTTGAATCCTCAACTTTCGAATCCCATGCTACTTGATGCACTTAATCACGCCAATGCGCAAGAGTACAAGAATTTCATCATAACTCCTGAACCACTAATAGGGTAAACACTTCATTATATAGAAACCTTCTACTTAACTCGTTTCAAGGGAACCATTACAACACGTGACTGAATTCTCATATCCGCAGAAAATACCAATCTCAAGTAGTGGTCTAAACCACCATAACTCTTTCGGGATCCATCTACACATAACATGCCATAATACTTGAATTCCTCTAAATAAAATCAATTACGGCGACCGTCAAGCCTCGCACATACCGCCATAAATCACATGCATAACTTAATGCGTTGAAGGAACTGATCATTGCCACCATCATGCCAATTCAACCATCATTAGACGACCCGTCTTTTCCCAATTTATCCTTAACTTTCCTTAGATATAATAATAGCTCCATTCATTACATCACAAACCTAAATTGGCACTCATCCCGAGTGACCTTATTTCACGAGACCACGCTGTCCCAAACCTACGAACCATCTCATACCCGAAAAGATCTAAAACTACCCCGCAACACACCCGAGGCCCCCGAGATCCCGTCCAATCATACCAACCAGTCCCATAACATAACAAAAACTTGCTCGAGACCTCAAATCACATCAAACAACATTAAAATCATAAATCGCACCCCAATTCAAACTTAATAAACTTTAAAACTTCAACTTCTAAAATCTATACCGAAACCTATCAAATCACGTCCGATTGCCCTCAAATTTTGCACACAAGTCATAATTGATATTACGGACCTACTCTAACTTCCAGAATCGAATTCTGACCCCGATATCAAAAAGTCCACTTCCAGTCAAACTTCTCAAAAACCTTCAAATTTCTAGCTTTAGCTAAATGACTCCAAAATGACCTACGAACCTCTGAATCCACTTTCGGACACACTCCCAATTCCAGAATCACCATACGAAGCTATTCCCAGACTCGGAATCCCAAACGGACATTGATAACATTTAAATGCACTCCAACCCAAATTTATGAAATTCTTCCAAAATGTCAACTTCCACAATAGGCGTCGAAACGCTCCCGGGTCAACCAAAACCCAATCCGAACATACGCCCAAGTCCGAAATCATCATACGAACCTGTTGGAACTTCAAATCCCGATTACGAGATCGCTTACTCAAAAATCCAACCTTAGTCAATTCTTCCAACTTAAAGCTTACGAAATGAGAATTTTCTTTCCAAATCAACTTTGAACTCCCTGAATATCAATTCCGACTATGCGTACAAGTCATAATACCTGAAGTGAAGTTGCTCATGGCCTCAAACTGCTGAACGACATGCTAGAGCTCAAAACGACCGGTCGGGTCATTACATACTCATAAAGTGCAATATAACCTGTATTCAAGAATTTCTTTACTCGAGTCATCCTCGATCTCAACCTCTGCAAGTCATATCTAATCCACAAGTATGCCTCATACCAAAACTAAAATTTAACACATAACCATGAAATCAAATTGTCAATAGCAGGCTCCCCCACTTAGCTTTAAGCTGTAATAATATAAAATTAGAACCCGCAAGGATTTCTCTTCTCAATTACCAAGATCTCACACCGTTAACCCGCCAGACTTCTCGAAGTCTTTTGTTAAGCTTTTCATAAACATTCCGAATCACCAGCCACAGTCACACACCCGACCTCTTACCGGGTAGCAAGTAATATTCCTCGTAGGAGCTTCATCAACATCACGCTACCGATAACTGCTCACAAGAGATAACCCACCTAGGGAATTTCTTACCGATATCTTCCAACGACGCCGCACTGGGTGCAACGACCACGTAGTCAGTAAATTCTCCTGAGTTCATGCTCCTCCACCATTTGTATAAGTCTGCACTTTCCCTATTGACATGAACTGAAAGTTCAACAATACCTTCCGAACTCAAGTCATATTGCGCCTGAATCGATAATAAGATCTTCACATCCCTCTTCATTTCAAACAAACTCCTTTCTGCCATATTCAATCTTTATTCGTACAGTAACCATCACTCCAAATAAAGTCTGCAGGCCAAATCACATTCTATCACGATTCCAAATTGTTCTTCACTTTCTCAAGGCGCATGACTACCCTACCGTTGAATTCATATGCTAATATGCCACTCTTACTTCGGTTTAATCATCTCCTTTAAGAAACTTCTCCACCTCTACTTCTCCTACTTGACCTGCTAGTACTTCAAACACTTCCCGTCATGTCTTCCCTCATATTTTGTTGCCCAATTGTTGCATCAAATTGAAATGCATCTCTGTCGCACCTGAACTAATAAAATATTACCGACTCTAAGTCTCTTCGAAGATCATCTTTCTCTAGCCATCAACATCAGAAATACCCATTCGCAACCACAATTACTACACAATCACTTACTCTTCTTGAGTCCAAACTCATTGACAAGTTATGAGAATTTAATATGTCCCAAAATTTAACATTGTGAAAGATCCTTCAAAACATTCACACTGGAGACTGTACGTCACATCAAAACAAAAATCAAGCACCCAATGGCCTTCCTTTACATTTCAAGGAAACACTTCTCGTCACATTCAAATCGTCTTAACACATCCTGTAGTTACATCATACACATCACAAAGCCATTCTACCGCTCATCGAGCCACGAATTCCACTCGTAGGGATATTATCGAACATATGAGTCCAAATGTACAAGTTACAACTGAAGCTACCGAGCCTAAGCTGTGGTCTAAACCTGGCCTCAAGTCCTCCAGACTGGCCCATCACCAAAACACAGAATACATATCTTGAACCTCATTCATAGAATCACAAGCTAGCAATGCACAGCTGATACTTAGCGCTCACATGCATACACAAATGCGTGGAAGGAATTCAAAGAGTTATGTTTCAAGCTGAATCAATTTCGCATGCTAGAATTCAAGAAAGTTAAATTTCCCTAAGGGTTCGGCATCCTCTCAAAGATAAGTACAAACGTCTCCATATTGATCCGCAAGACTCTACTAAACCTGCTCATGACTCGTGAGACCTATGTCACCTAAAGCTCTGATACCAACTTGTCATGACCCAAAATCTCACCCGTCGTGATGGCACATATCTCAATACTAGGCAAGCCAACAATCTGAATAAACCACATATCCTTTAAATTTGAAAACATAATGATTAAATTCAGCAGAAGAAATGTCACAAGTACAAATATAAATACTCCCAAAACCTGGTGTCACTGAGTACATGAGCATCTAATATGAATACAACTCTGAGAAATATGGTCTATAACAGTCTGAGATCAAATACAATAAACAAGGAGATAGGGAAGGAGAGAATCAACTGCACAAAAGTATCAACACCCGCTATGTCCGGGAACACCTGGATCTGCACACGATGTGCAGGGTGTAGTATGAGTATAACCAACTCAGCAAGTAACAATAATAAATAGGGAAATGAAGATAGTGATGAGCTACAAAGTTACAGTTCATTTTCAATAATTCCAGTAGAGAGTAGACATGCTTTCAATTCCAGCAGTTTAAGTCAAATCAGTATTTATACAGTTCAAGTTCATGTAATCCAGATAAAAAATCTTTCAGAGAATTTCACAACAATGACAGATAGCAACTAAGTGCAACAACAAATGAAAAGCAAGTACAGTCTCTCAGGACAACAGTCACTCACTGGGCTCCTAGCCCTCAGCACTCACACTCAATTGGGTACCCACGCTCACTGGGGGTGTACAGACTCCGGAGGGGCTCCAACATCCCAAGCGCTATAATCTGCACGGACAACTCACATGCTGCACGGACAACTCACGTGCTATAATAAAGTCTATAAGGCCTGCTGTAGGCAGGAAGCCCCGATCCACATAATAATAAAGTATATAAAGCCAATATGGCCTGCTGCGGCGTGCAGCCCAATCCCATAATTATCCTCACAATCAGGCCCTCGGCCTTACTCAGTCATCAACCTCTCTAGTCTCTCGGGCTCTCGGAAATCACAAAGATCAGCCCAAACAAAGATAACATAGTGTATCAGCAAATATCAAGAAATACTGAGGTATGATACGCAAGTAAACTCATGACTGAGTACAAGACAACAGTTAGCAAATAATTCAACAAGTATGCGACCTCTCCAGGTCCCAACAGTACTATCACATAGCCTAAGCATGATTTCGAACATGATTTTCAGTCAAATTTCTTCAACACATAGAGAACGTATAGCTAATAACAAGTTTTCAACTTTACAGTTTCCACGGGACGGACCAAGTCACAATCCCCTCGGTACCCACCCACACGCCCGTCACCTAGCATGTGTGTCACGACCCGAAATTCCCTCCTTCGGGCCGTGATGGCGCCTACCATTTCACATGCTAGGAAGCCAATGTTAGAATAATATTAACAAATTTTTAAACCATTTTTAAATTATTAATAATCAAGGAAACAAAAGCGGAAGCAAAGTTTGAAACACAATGAAATAATCCATAAAAATAACGGTGTCTAAATACCATCCTAGAATTGGGGTCACAAGTACACGAGCTTCTAGAATAAATACAAATAAAGGTCTGAATAAAATAAAGCTACCTGGAAATAAACAGACAGCTAAAGTAAAATAGACGGGGACTTCAGAACTGCGGACGCCATGCAGTTATACCTCAAGTCTCCTCTGGTAGCTGAAATCCGAGCAAGTCTATGATACGCCGTTGGGACCAACTCCAAAATCTGCACAAGAAGTGCAGAGTGTAGTATCAGTACAACCGATCCCATGTACTGGTAAGTGCTGAGCCTAACCTCGACGAAGTAGTGACGAGGCTAAGGCGGTTCACTTACATTAACCTGTACGCAATATTAATGACAACAACAAATAATAGAAATAAAATAGGTAACTCATTTATAATAATTGAAGCCAACTCAGCAGTCATAATCCATTATCATTTCAACCAATTCTGTTGCAGCGTGCAACCCGCTCTCACAATATATTCATATTTAATTTTGTTGCAGCGTGCAACCCACTCTCCCAGTATATATATATATATATATATATATATATATATATATATATATATATTCCTTTTAATCAAGTCTGTCATATATTTATTTCAATCAAGTATATATATGGACTTTTAAATAATTCTGTTGCGGCGTGCAATCTGATCCCCCAATATTGACTTTTAAATAAGTCTATTGCAGCGTGCAATCCGATCCCCCAATATATATATATATATATATATATATATATATATATATATATATATATATATACTCTTTCATTTTCGTTGCGGCGTGCAACCCGTTCCTCCAATATAATTTTAAACGACTCATAAATATAATAAAACTTACTTCAATAAATATCACGTCCAATGAGAAATTATTAAGCATCAAGGCACACAATAATTATAATTTATTTATGAACCAAACAATGACAAATAACAATTTATTATGAAAATTATAGAGAAATTAGGTACTTTAATATTTAATATGCTAAATGTCAAATAACAATTAAAACATATATTTCAAATAGCATGTAATAATTAATGCAGGAATTCAAGAATTAATATTTGACAAAGAATAGGAGAGAAATAATTATTATAATAATTAATTTATGATTTAAAATAATTTATGATTTTTTAAGTAAGCAGGCAAATAACTAATTTGACGACGTATAGACACTCGTCACCTCGCCCATACGTCGTTCACATGCAATTCACATAACAAATAATTTAAGGGTTCTATTCCCTCAAGTCAAGGTTAACCACGACACTTACCTCGCTTTGCAAATTCCAATCAATTATTCAACCACAACTCTTCCTTTTAAATTTGACTCCTAAAGCTTCAAATCTATTTACAAACAATTCGATATATTCAATACTAATCATAGGAATTAATTCCATATGAATTTACAAATTTTCTGGATAAAAATCCGAAATTCATTAAAATATTCGACACTGGGACCCACATCTCAAATCCCGGAAAAACTCGCGAAATCCGAACACCTGTTCCGCTACGAGTTCAACCATACAAAAATTGTCCAATTCCGATATCAAATGGACCTCCAAATCTTAATTTTTCGTTTTTGGAAGATTTTATAAAAATCTGATTTTTCTTCCATAAATTCACGGATTCATGATATAAATGAGTATGAAATCATGAAATATAATCAATATAGGATAAGGAACACTTACCCCAATGTTTTCCCGTGAAAATCGCCCAAGAATTGCCTTACCCGAGCTCAAAAATGGAAAAGAGTTGAAAATGGGTCGAAACCCCATTTCCAGAACTTACGTTCTGTTTCTGGGATTTTTACTCATTGCAATCGCGGAAATTCATTCGCGATCACGTAGAACAACTTTTGCCCAGGTTCATTTTACTCTTCGCGATAGCGGGAACGGCTTCGGGATCGCGAAGCACATTTTGGCTGCCCAGATTTTTTACTCTACGCGATCGTGTAAATGCTCATGCGATCGCGGAGTACATTTTTCTAGCCTTACGCGATCGCGTAAGTGCTCATGCGATCGTGGAGCACAATTGACGTGCCTAGCTCCTGCCTTCCTTCCTTCTACGCGATCGCATCTAGTCCCTTGCGTTCTCAGTGCACTAGGAGTTTACCTTCCGCGATCGCGTGCCTATCTTTGCGAACGCGAAGGGTAAAACTCACTACTTACAATTTACTCTTCACGATCACAGGAATGGCTTCACGATCGCGAAGCACAATGCACCAGATGACAGCAGAAGCTCAAAAACCAGATTTTCTAAGTTCAAAATCACCCCGTAGCCTATCCGATACTCACCCGAGCCCTCGGGGCTCCAAACCAAACATGCACACAAGTCCTAAAACATCATACGAACTTTCTTGCGCGATCAAATCACCAAAATAACACCTAGAACTACGAATTGGAACCAAATCAAAGGAAGTATTTCAAGAAAACTTTAAAACTTATATTTTTATAACCGGACGTCCGAATCACGTCAAATCAACTCCGATTCTCACCAAATTTGGCGCACAAGTCATTAATATTATAGTGGACCTATACCGGGCTCCGAAACCAAAATACGGACCCGAGGTCAATAAATCCAACATTAGTAATTTCTTAAAAATCATTAAGCTTTCAAGCTTTTAAGTTTTTATCAAAATTCCATATCTCGGGCTAGGGACCTCGGAATTTGATTACGGGCATACGTCCAAGTCCCAAATCAGGATACAGACCTACCAAAATTGTCAAAATACTGATCCAGGTCCGTTTGCTAAAAATGTTGACCAAAGTCAACTCAGTTGAGTTTTAAAGCTCTATTTCACATTTTAATCCATTTTTCATATAAAAACTTTTCGGAAAATTGTACGGACTGCGCACGGAAGTCGAGGCATTTACATGGTGCTTTTCGATGTCTTAGAACATAGAATTACTTATTAAATTTAAAGATGAGATTTTGGGTCATCACAATATGCGTCACCTCTAAAGTAATCACATGATACCAAATTCCGTAGTTTCATACCCACGGGACCAGATTTACAATTGTTACTTACCTCAAACCGTGAAATTCTTTATTCTGCGATGTCTTTTCCACGTGAATTGGCCTCCAAACGTCTCAAATATAGTCACAAATAATTCGACTCAGTCAATAAAATTTATTGAAATTAATTTCATCAGAAAATGCTAATTTTCCATAAAAATCCAAAATTTAGCTCAAAAATCGCTTGTGGGGCCCACGTCTCGAAACCCGACAAAAGTTACAAAATCTGAAAACCCATTCAACCACGAGTCTAACTATACTAATTTTACCAAAATCCAACCTCAACTCAACCTCCAAATCATCAAATCTTATTTCTGAATCCCTAAGTTCAAATCTACGATTTACACCTCAAAAACATGTAATCTAGTCGGATTATTTGATGATAATTCAATATTATGAGGTAGAAATGATCACAAGTGACTTACCTCAAGATTTCCCGTGAAAACCTCGCTCAAAAGCTCGGAACCCCTTCTGTTTTTGTACTGCCTAGGGGTTTCCGCTTCTGCGGGATTTTGTGCGCATCTGCGGACATGCTTCTGCGAGGAGCTGTCCGCTTCTGCGAAGCTGCCTCACCAAGTTCCATTGCGCTTCTGTGATCAAACTCCCGTAGGTGCGGGGCCGCTTCTGCGGCTACCTGCCGCTTCTGCGATCGAAGCCCCAGCCATGCATGGATGCATCTGCAATGGAAGGCTCGCTTCTGCGAGCTCGCACCTGCGATGGAAATTGTGCAGGTGCGGTTACCTCAGATGGCAAAAACCTTCAAATTTTCTTCTAAGTCCAAATTCGATCCGTTAACCCTCCGAAACTCACCTGAGGCCCCCGGGACCTCAACCAAATATACCATCAAGTCCTAAAACACCATACGAATTCACTCGAACCCGCAAATTACCTCAAACAATGCTAAAACCACGAATCATACCCCAATTCAAGTCTAATGAACTTTGAAATTTTAAGTTTCCACAAACGACGCCGGAACCTATCAAACAAGTCCGATTGACCTCAAATTTTGCACACAAGTTATAAATGACATAACAAACCTATTACAATTTTCAGAATCAGATTCCGATCCCGATATCAAAAAGTCAAACCTCCCGGTCAAACTTCCAAAAATATTTGACTTTCGCCATTTTAAGCTTAATTCCACTAAGGACCTCCAAATAGCTCCTAAGTCCAAAACCACCATACAGAGCTATTGGAATCATCAAAACTCTATTGCGGGGTCGTTTACATATAAGTCAACATCCGGTCAGCTATTTCAACTCAATCTTCCAACATGAAATTCATACTTCCAAGCTAACTCCGAAATTCCTTAAAACCAAAACCGATAATTCACACAAGTCATAATACCTCGTAGGAAGTTATTCAAAACTTCAAATAGTTGAAAGGAGTGTAAATGCTCAAAACGACCGGTCGGGTCATTACAGTTTGACTCTGACCTTGGTACAAGCTCGTCACTACTTTCAACCTAAGGTTAGATTTGTTATTTATTGAGTACATGGGGTCGGTTGTACTCATACTACACTTCTGCACCTTGCGTGCAGATGTTGGCTGCTGATGTTGTTGTGTTCGTTGGGAGCTGGATCTAAATATGTATCTGCGTTCCGGTTGTAGCTGCCTCTTGTTCATGGTAGCCTTAGATTCATAAACATCTGTTTATGTACTTTTCAAACAGATGATATATTTACTTCATACCAGATTTGTAAGCTCTATTGTTAGAAGCTCATGATTTGTACTACCAGTTCTTGGGAAAATGTGTTAGTTTTATTTATTTTCTTTTAATTAATTGCTTTATTAATTTCATTAGAATTGGATAGTTGGTAATTGGCTTACATAGCGGGTTGGGTTAGGTGCCATCACAACTAGTTGGATTTTGGGTCATGACACTTAAACATTGAATTTACATCCTATATAATCAATTCAGTTCAATTCAATTTTAATATGACCTAAACCCTAGATTTTAATAAAATTCAAATTTAAACAATAATTAACTAATTCATAATGAAATAACAAGATACTAAAATTGTACAAATAATGTAAGTTCAAATCGAAAGCTGGAATTTTTAGGAGGTGGAGGGGGAGGGGCAGTGGAGGCCGTAGCAACGGGCAGCGGCGGGGTGTCAGTGACGACGTGGGGTGGGGAATGGGATTTGTGTGAGGGAAATAGAGAAGGAGAGGGGGAAGGGTGTTGTGTGTGTGAGGGAGAAGATAGGGGGAGTTAGAAAATTTTGAGAAGAGAGTAAGAGAAATGAGGGGGAAATCCCGTATTTGGAGTCTGGATTTAGAATTACCGACCAACGTTGGTCGGTAATGTTGGTCGGTACACTAATTGACCCGGCGTTGACTGTGTTTGACCATTAACCGACCAACTTTGGTCGGTTATTTTTAAAAACAAACTAAATTATTTTTTTTGTATTTTTATTTCTTAAAATATTATAAACTATAAAACAATAATATAAACTATAAGCATTTATTTTATTCACATATATATTTACTATAAATAATTATAAACTATAAGCATACTCTTTATAAATAATTATATTAACTAATTACTTTTAATAAATTATAAGGATATATTTTATTCACACATATATATAATTAATCAATCATAATAAAAATATAAAGGTATATATATGAGATGTTTAGTTTATTTGAATTCCACATTTCGTCTTATATATTCATTCGTTTTATAACTAATTACAATTCACATAGATTAATAAATACCGGTCAAGATGTTTTACCTTTTGTATTCATCTATCTAAGTTAATTTTCTACGTTATAATTAAGTATATGAGTAATTTCACACACACAATATTGTAATTGATGATCAATCACATACATTACTACGTACGAAAACTTTATCAATTGATGAATTGATAAACCAATATTATTCTATTTGAAATATGATTAGTCGATTATTATATTAACTTGTTTAGTTAATGTTAATAACTTCTTTCATTTCTTTAATTTGTGATCCATATATATACATGTCAAAGATGTTTAGTATTAATTCTTCTATATTTCATTCATTCATCACTAATAATGCATGACATAGATTAATCGATATAGGTCGAGACGTTTTGTTTTTAATATTCATCTATGCATGTAAGTACGTTATAAGTCAATGAATCAATTTACAAATAGATATATTTGATGATGATCAATTATATATACTAATTAGATTATTGGTTCTTCACAAGTCTATCCCCGAAAGAACCCGACCTTGTGGCCCTAGCGCTTCTTCTTCTTAGATGCGGCTATATATATATATATATATATATATATATATACACACACACACTTCGTTGTACTACTTTAACTATATATAGCTTGTTATAGTATATGTTAGTGTATTCATTATTTGTATTTCAAAATAAAGTGTTAACGGATTACATTTATATTATTTAGATAGTAAATATTAATGTGATTCAAAATCTTGACCATGTTTGACCTATGAACCGATCGAAGTTGATCGGTTATTTTCCAAAAATTACATTTACCAACCAATGTTGGTCGGTAAAATCTTCCCCTGCAATAACCGACCAACTTTGGTCAGTAAATTTAACTATAAGTTTTATAAAATATTTTAAATAATATAATTGTTAAAATTTAAAAAAATGTGTCCACATTACTCTAACGACCCGGTCGGTCGTTTCGAGAGTTATAACCCTGTTTACCCCATTCCTACTTTTTTTTTGTGTTATTCAACTATATTATGTTATATCAGGTTAGTTAGTTCGAGTCCGGAAGGAACTCGGAGTGAAACGAGACACTTAGTCTCATAATTGAATATTTTAAGTTAGAAAAGTGGACCGGATATGGACCTATATGTAAATGACCTCGGATTTGAATTTTGATGATTCCAATAGCTGCGTATGGTGATTTTGAGCTTAGGAGCGTGTACGAAATATTATTTGGGAGTCCGTAGAGGAATTAGGCTTGAAATGCCGAAAGTTTTATTTTTGAGAAGTTTGACCGGGGGTTGACTTTTTGATATCGGGGTGGGAATCCGATTCTGAAAATTGGAATACCTATGTTATGTCCTTTATGACTTTTGTGCAAAATTTGAGGTCAATCGGACGTGATTTGATAGGTTCCGGAGTTGTTTGTAGAAATTAGAAATTCCAACGTTCATTAGGCTTGAATTGGGGTGTAATTCATGGTTTTAGCATTGTTTGAGGTGATTTGAGGATTAAACTAAGTTTGTATGATGTTTTAGGACTTGTTGGTATATTTGGTTGAGGTCCCAAGGGCCTCGGGTGAGTTTCGGATGGTTAACGGATCAAAAATTGAACTAGAACAGCTGCTGCAATTTCCTTCTGTTGGAAATTGCTTCTGCCCAGAAATCGAGCCCAGATCGAGCTCAGGGTCGAGGTCTACGATCAAAGCCCAAATCGAGCTCAGGGTCGAGGGCCACGATCGAAGCCCAGATGGAGCTCAGGGTCGAGGGCCACGATCGAAGCCATGATCGAGCCCAGAGTCGAGGGCCACGATCGAAGGCATGATCGAGCCCAGGGTCGAGGGTCACGGTCGAAGGCCAGGTCGAAGTCATAATTGAAGGCATGACCGAGGACCAGGATCGAGGACCTCGATCGAAGGCCAAGATCGAGGGCCAAGATCGAGGCAGAACCGAGGATGTCTGGGCAGAATTATAAAAATAGGGACTTCGTCCCATTTTCCATTTTTGACAAATTGGAGCTTGGGGAGAGGCGATTTTTAATATATTTTCAAGGAAAACTTGAGGTAAGTCCCTTGTGATCATTTTTACTCCATAATATTGAATTATTATTGAGCAATCCGACTAGATTGCATGATTTTGAGGTGTAAATCAGAGATTGAAACTTAGAAATTTGGAAATAAGAATTTGTAGATTTGAGGGTCGAGTTGAGGTTGGATTTTGGTAAAATTGGCATGGGTAGACTCATGGGTGGATGGGCTTTCGGATTTTGTAACTTTTGTCGGGTTCCGAGACGTGGGCCCCACATGCAATGTTTGAGCCAATTTCGGGTTTTGGCCTAATTTTGAAGCTTTTCTTGTGGAATTCATTCCATTAGCATATATTGATGGTATTATATTGATTGTGAATAGATTTGGAGTATTTAGAGGCATAGTCTAGAGGCAAGAGCACTGCGGGGTAGAGATTTGACCGGTTTGAGGTAAGTAATGATTGTAAATCTAGTCCCGAGGGTATGAAACCTCGGATTTTGTATCATTCTATTATTTTGAAGTGACGCACATGCTAGGTGACGGGCGTGTGGGCGTGCACTGTTGGGGATTTGTGACTTGGTCCGTCCCGTAGCAACTGTAAAGTTGCATACTTTGTTGAAACCATTTGATACTTATATGTTTTAGAAAGAATTTCAGTAAATTGGGCTGAATGCCATGTTTGGGCCTTGCGCCAATGCTGTTTGGACCCTTAGGGGCTGTTTCTTATCATCCTATCACCACTTTCGATTGAAAATCTATTCTTGGTCATGTTTATATTTGTTTACCGCATAACTCAGTTTTATGACTCTATTTTGATGCATATAAATGTTTTGGGTCGAATGCCCGAGGGCTTGAATTGTGAGGAAGAGTGTGGATCGGGGATGCCCGCCTGCAGCATACTTGTGACTGAGTGAGGCCGAGGGCCTGATTGGTGAGGATGAGTGTGGATCGGGGCTGCCCACCTGCAGCATACTTTATTATTATCGCACGTGAGTTGTCTGCGCAGATTATAGCGCTTGGGCTGAAGGAGCCCCTCCGGAGTCTGTACACACCCTCAGTGAGCGCATGTACCTACTGAGTGCGAGTGCCGAGTGTTGAGTGACTGGGAGGCAAGAGTGATTGTGAGGCATGCCCGAGTGGAAAGAGTGATTGTGAGGCATGCCCGAGTGGCAAGAGTGATTGTGAGGTATGCCCGAGTGGCACGAGTGACTGTGAGGTTTTCCCGAGTGGCTGTTTATGATTTCATCATTTTTGCTCACCTTTGCATTGAGCCTTTTTTTGAAAAACTATTGGAAAAATGTCTTTAAATTGATTTTTATTGGAACTGGGTTTAAACGAGATATTTGATTCAAATCCTGATTTTTAAGAGCATGTGGTATTTTACTGAGATTTCCTGATATGAACGTTATATACTTTATTGCTCGTCACTACTGCTCAGTCTTTATTTATTGTTGTTACTTACTGAGTTGGCGTACTCACGTTACTCCCTGCACCTTGTGTGCAGATCCAGGTGTGGCTAGACACGGTAGCGGTTATTGAGTATTCTGGTTGCAGATTTTTTGGAGATAGCAAGGTAGCTGTTTGGCGATCGCAGCCCCTGCTCTTCTCCCTCTTATCTTCCTCTAGTAGTATTTAGGTATTTTTCCAGGTTGAGTTAGCCTTGATATTGTTAGACAGATTATAGTAGATGCTCATGACTAGTGACACCCCGATGTCGGGCTTTTCTTTTTCCGCACTTCTATTTTTCTTTGATTTGAACTCTTTAAATGGAGGTTGTTATGTTAAATAACCTTGAAATTATCTTTGAAATAAAAATATCGTTTTGTTTTGGAAATGAGTCGGCTTGCCTAGTTCCATGATAGGCGCCATCACGACAGAGGGTTAGTTTTGGGTCGTGACAGATTGGTATCAAAGCCTAGGTTACATAGGTCTCACGAGTCATGAGCAGGTTTAGTAGAGTCTTGCGGATCGGTGCAGAGACGTCTGTACTTATCTTCAAGAGGCTACAGAACCTTTAGGAAACTCCACGTTCTTGAATTTTTGTCGTGCGAATCTGTTGATTCTAGTAACTAAACATCTGTTGTTTTATTCTCTCACAGATGGTGAGGACTCATGCTACCGGTCAGGAGAGGGTTGAGCTGGAGGCCAAGAGGCCTCATGATCAGGGTGGATTCAGCGGTGCTCCTTTTGGGGGTCAATTCCAGCACGGTAGAGGTCATCATTTCAGACAAGCTCAGTCAGCTCGGCCATTTCATCGGGGTGCATCATCTGGCCATGGTTCTCACAGTTCTCATCAGGGCCACTCATCACTTAGTGCCCTTCCAGTTTAGAGTTCGTCCCGTGCTCCACATGTTCAGGGCTCTTCCATGCCAGGTTCTTCTACCAGTCATCCTGGTGCTAGGGGTTCCCTTCAGTTTCCGCCGCCAGCACCAGGGAGTTGTTTTGAGTGTGGGGAGCTTAGGCATATGTGGAGGCAGTGTCCTCGTTGTCATGGGGGTCTATCTCAGCAGAGGAGTCAGCCTCCGACTATAGCCCCAACTACCTCACCATCCGCCCAGTCAGCTCGAGGTGGAGGTCAGTCAGCTAGGGGTCGCCCTAGAGGGGGAGGTAGATCAGGGAGTGGTCAGGCCCGTTTCTATGCTCTCCCTACCAGACCAGATGCTATTGCTTCAGATGCTGTGATTACAGGTATTGTCTCAGTTTGCCACAGAGATGCCTCAGTTTTATTTGACCCTGGTTCCACGTATTCATATGTTTCCTTATATTTGGCCCATTTTCTAGATATGCCCCGTGAGTCCTTAGTTTCATCTGTACATGTATCTACTCCTGTGGGCGATACTATTATTTTGAACCGCGTATATCGATCATGTGTGGTGACTATTGGGGGTCTGGAGACCCGAGTAGATCTATTATTGCTCGGTATGGTTGACTTTGATGTGATATTAGGTATGGATTGGTTATCTCCATGTCATGCTGTTCTAGATTGTCACGCTAAGACGGTGACGTTGGCTATGCCGGGAATTCCGAGGGTTGAGTGGAACGGTTCTATAGATTATGTACCAAGTAGGGTAGGGTGATTTCATATTTGAAGGCTCAGCGTATGGTTAAGAAGGGTTGCCTATCTTATTTGGCTTTTGTGAGGGATGTTAGTGCAGAGACTCCTATCATTTATTCTGTTCCGGTGGTACGTGAATTTCCGGATGTGTTTCCTGCAGACCTATCGGGCATGCCGCCTGACAGGGATATTGACTTTGGTATTGATTTGGTGCCGGGCACTAAGCCCATTTCTATTCCACCGTATCGTATGGCACCGGCGGATTTGAAGGAATTGAAAGAACAACTTCAGGAACTCCTTGATAAGGGGTTTATTCGGCCTAGTGTGTCACCTTGGGGTGCACTAGTTCTATTTTGAAAAAGAAGGATGGTTCCATGAGAATGTGTATTGATTACAGGCAGTTGAACAAGGTCACAGTCAAGAACAAGTATCCTTTGCCTCGTATTGATGATTTATTCGACCAGCTTCAGGGAGCGAGGGAGTTCTCCAAGATTGATTTGAGGTCCGGTTATCACTAGCTGAAGATTCAGGATTCAGATATTCTCAAGACAGCCTTCAAAACCCGATATGGCCATTATGAGTTTTTGGTGATGTCTTTTGGGCTAACCAATGCTCCAGCAGCGTTCATGCATTTGATGAACAGTGTATTCCAGCCCTATTTGGACTCATTCGTCGTTGTATTCATTGACGACATCCTTCCGAAATTTAGCTCCAAAATTGCCTGTGGGGCCCATATCTCGGAACCCGACAAAAGTTACAAAATCCGAAAGTCCATTCAACCATGAGTCTACCCATACCAATTTTACCAAAATATGACTTCAACTCGACCCTCAAATCTACAAATCTTATTTCCAAATTTCTAAGTTCCAATCTCCGATTTACACCTCAAAATCATGTAATCTAGTCGTATTATTTGATGATAATTCAATATTATGGAGTAGAAATGATCACAAGGGACTTACCTCAAGTTTTCCTTGAAAATATATCAAAAATCGCCTCTCCTCAAGCTCCAATTTGTCAAAAATGGCAAATGTGACGAAGTCTCTATTTTTATAATTATGCCGAGACAACCTCGGTTCTGCCTCGATCTTGGCCTTCGATCGAGGTCCTCGATCCTGGTTCTCGATCCTAGGCCTTTGACCTTGACCCTCGACCCTGGGCTCGATCATGGCTTCGATCGTGGCCCTCGACCTTGGGCTCGAATCTAGCAGAAGAAATTTCCAATAGAAGGAAATTGCAGCAGTTGTTGAAGTTTAAATTTTGATCGGTTAACCATCCGAAACTCACCCGAGGCCCTCGGGATCTCAACCAAATATACCAACGAGTCCTAAAACATCATTCGGACTTAGTCGAATCCTCAAATCACCTCAAACAACGCTAAAACCATGAATTACGCCCCAATTCAAGCCTAATGAACTTTGAAATTTCTAATTTCTACAAACAACTCCGGAACCAATCAAATCACGTCTGATTGACCTCAAATTTTTCACACAAGTCCTAAATGACATAACTGAGGTATTTCAATTTTCAGAATCGGATTCCGACCCCGATATCAAAAAGTCAACCCCCCGGTCAAACTTCTCAAAAATAAAACTTTCGGCATTTGAAGCCTAATTCCTCTACGCACTTCCAAATAATATTCCGGACATGCTCCTAAGCCCAAAATCACCATACAGAGCTATTGGAATCATCAAAATTCAAATTCGAGGTTGTTTACACATAGGTCCATATCCGGTCCACTTTTCTAACTTAAAATTTTTAATTATGAGACTAAGTGTCTCATTTCACTCCGAGTTCCTTCCGGACTCGAACCAACTAACCCGGTATAACATAATATAGCTAAATAACACAAAAAGAAGTAGAAATGGGGAAAATGGGGTTATAACTTTCGAAACGACCGGTCGGGTCATTACAAGCACATAGATTAAGAGGAGTAGATTATAGAACTTTTATTATACAAGAAATTCTTAGAGTTAATAAAAGAATAAAACAAGAAAGAGAATATATAAAAGAAATAAGAAGAAAATAACACATATTCTGTAACGACCCAACCAGTCGTTTTGACTTTTAGAACCCCGTTACCCTAAATAAAACTTCCCGTATGTGCTTTAAATGATTTATGACTTGTGGGGATGGTTGGTTCG
The DNA here is from genome assembly GCF_000390325.3 of Nicotiana tomentosiformis. Taxonomy (NCBI): domain Eukaryota; kingdom Viridiplantae; phylum Streptophyta; class Magnoliopsida; order Solanales; family Solanaceae; genus Nicotiana; species Nicotiana tomentosiformis. The sequence continues at coordinate 11,567,147 of NC_090818.1, forward strand.
GGATTTGGAAGTGTTTGGGTTGAAATCGGAACACTTGGTTCCTTAAGTTGGCTTTAAAAGGTCAAGTTTGACTTTGGTCAACATTTTGAGCAAATAGACTCGGATCAGTGTTTTGACAATTTTGGTGGATCCGTATCGTGATCTAGGACTTAGGCGTATGCCCAGAATCAAATTCCGAGGTCTCTAGCCCGAGATATGGAATTTTGATGAAATAATTAAAATGTTTAAGTTCAAATAGTGACTGGATATCTAATTATGTGAAAACGATCCCAGAATAGAATTTTGAAGATTCCAGCAGCTCTGTATGGTGATTTTGGACTTAGGAGCGTGTTCGAAATTTTATTTGGAAGTCCATAGTTAAATTAGGCTTGAAATGGCTAAAAATAAGAATTTAAGTTGGGAAGTTTGACCGAGGAGTTGACTTTTTGATACCGGAGTCGCAATCCAGTTCCAAAAGTTTTTATAGCTCCGTTATATCATTTATGACTTGTGTGTAAAATTTGAGGTCAATCGGAGTTGATTTGATAGGTTTCGACATCGAATGTAGAAGTTGAAAATTCTTAGTTTCATTAAGCTTGAATTGGGGCATAATTCGTGGGTTTTATGTGATTTGAGGTTTCAAATAAGTTCGTATGATATTTTAGGACTTGTTGGTATATTTGGTTGAGGTTCCGAGGGCCTCGGGTGAGTTTCAGATGGTTAACGGATCAAAAGTTGGACTTAAAACAATTGCTGCAATTTGTTTTTCCTTTCTAGTGGAAAGTCTGGCCAGAAATCGATGCCCAAGATTGAGGCCCAAAATTGAGGCTGAGGATCGAGGCTGTGGATCGAGGCCCAAGATCTAGGCCCAAAATCGAGGCTGTGGATCGAGGCTGAGGATCAAGGCTGAGGATTGAGGCTGTGGATCGAGGCTGAGGATCGAGGTTTAGGATCGAGGCTGTGGATCGAGGGCTGCCTGGGCAGAATTATATAAGAGGGCATTCGTCCCATTTGCCATTTTTGACAAATTGGAGTTTGAGCAGAGGCGATTTGTGATAAATTTTCAAAGAAAAGACATTAGGGTAAGTGATTCTAAATTGGATTTGGTCTATAAACATAAATATAGCATTGTTTTTATCATTTAATTAGTGTTTTGAGATTGAGATTTGAAATTTTTTAGAAATCTCATAGAAACGAATTTTTGAGATTTCGGTATCGATTCGGAGTCGGATTTGAGTGAAACTGGTATGGTTGGACTCGTAATTGAATGGGTTGTCGGATTTCATAACTTTCACCGGATTCCGAGGTGTAGGCCCCACGGACGAATTTATAATTAATTTCGGGATTTTTATTTAAAATGTAGTATTTTCTTATAGAATTGATTCCTATAATTTTAGTGATTGTAGAAAAATATTTTGGCTAGATTCGAGCCAGACAGAGTTAGATAATCATGGAAAAGGCCTTATAGTGGATTAAATTGGAGCAAGACGAGGTAAGTCTCTTGTCTAATCTTGTGAGGGGGAAATTACCCCATAGGGATTAAATTGAATAATTGTTGCTAATTGCGGGGGCTACGTACGCACGAGGTGACGAGAGTCCGTGCGTAGCTACTATTAATGCTAAAGTCCGGGTAGTTTAGGACTCAAAGCATGAATTACTTGTGTAAATTGTATTCTTTGTTTAATTAATACTTATATATATATATATATATATATATATTGTAAATTTTCAGTTAAAGATATCAAAGGATGGAAACCTCATATGCTTGATTTTCTGTTTAAATTAATTAATTGTTAAAAGAAATTGTTCTTCCTCCCGAATATATCTTAGAATAAATATACTCTCCTTCCGGAGGCACATAAGAAAATGTCCTCCTTTCTTGTAGAGCGGGCCGAATGCCTCGGCAAGATAGATGCATCTATGGGTCGTGCCGCACGTCCCTCGGCAGTGTACACGAAACTCTGGATCGGGCCGTACGACCTCGGCAGAAATCGTGCTTAATAATAATAATAATTATACGATACTTGGACAGTTTATTACAGCTTGTAAAGCTATTTGATAAATTGGAAATTTATTGAAATTGAATTGCAGCTTGTAAAGCTATTTGATAAACTGATTTTTTTATTGAAATTGAAGGATTTAATTAATAGATTAGAAATTATTTGAATTGAAGGAATTTAATTAATATATTGAGAATTATTGGAATTGAAGGAATTTAATTACTTCTACTGGTTCAATAAATTATTTTTAATTATGTGAATCACGTTGATATAAATATTTCTATTTTCATGATTATTTAATATTATTGACCCATAGTGAGTGTCATAGTCGGCCATCTCGTCTCTACCTTTTCGAGATTAGGCTTGATACTTACTGGGTACACGTTGTTTTCGTACTCATATTGCACTTGCTGCACATTTTATTGTACAGGTACATATATGTATAGAGGCCTTGTGGGTGCAGAGGTATGGTTAATAATTGTGGGGACATAGGTGAGCTGCATTCTATATTACGATCCGCAGCTAACAGAATCTCCTTCAGGGTTACTATATTTTCCTGTCTAATTTGTATTCTGGACAGATGCTGTATTTTATTTTAATTCCCTAGTAAATGCTCATGTACTTGTGACACCGGGTTTTGGGAATGGTTGTGAATTGTTTAGAAATTTAGCTGCAAAAATATTTATCATTTACTCTATGAGTTTTATCTCTACAATTTTATTAAAGAAATTTTTATTTCAAAAATACTAAATTGGGTAATTAAGTTAATTGATTATGGCTGGCTTGTCTGACAGTGGTGTCCAGCGCCATCACGACCTTTTTGGATGTTGGGTCGTGGCAACATGGTATCAGAGCACTAGGTTCACGTAGGTCTCACGAGTCATGAGCAAGTCTAGTAGAGTCTTGCGGATCGGTACAGAGACGATTGTGCTTATCTTCGAGAGGCTACAGGGCTGTTAGGAATACTTCCCTTTTTGATTCCTCACCGTGCGATTCTATTCCTTTGAGGCTTATGCCTACATTTTCTTCATATTCAATCTTATGCGACGTGAAGCCCTTGTTATAAATTGGGGATCGAGGAAATTTTTAATGCTACTACAGATGTAGTACAAGATGCTTCTCCATGTGTAATTAATTAGGCTATTGCCGTCGCTTTGCGAAAGGCCGCTCTGTCATTTCAAATTAAGTATCAGTACTACCTAAGGTTTTGAGATTTGGCATTGATCGTTATGATGATTCGTGCGTTGTTATCACACAGTTTGTATGAAATGGTAAAATGCCCGTCTATGCGTAAGGGCAGTAAACGACTTGAAAGAAGGTTTTCCTCAGTACATGATTCAAAGGTTCCATGTTTTATTTCCAGCAGAGAAAAAGGCAATTGGGGTTGATAGAGTAACGAAGCCTGATATTTTCGAGCGTGGTAGAGTTCTCAATTCTGATGTGGTGTCATCGCCTTGTAAAATGCATTAAGGTTCGCCGGTGTTATGGTTTTCTTCAACTTGCCTTCACGATGGGGTGTTAGGAATTGGTATTAGGGAAGCAGTCATTAGAGATCGCGGTGTGCAGTGATTCAGGATCGAAGCAGCGTTTCTAGTATTGATGTTTTGAGAAGGATGATCGTCAGAAAGGTTTAAAGCTGGTAACGAGCTATTTATTCAAGTGCTACAAAGACGGATTTTGAGTTAAGGAAACAACTGGGTAGCGAAGGATGAGGAAGGACATGTGGAAGGTACCTTGCGGTGGTTAGGTTTCGAAAAGGCCAAGTGTAAGAAAATAGAAGTCGAGTAGTTGCTTAAAGGAGAAGGGTTTGACCAAAGTGGGAGAGTGGCAAAGTAGCATATGGTTTTGAGGAAACCTTTGAGTGATTTGGGATGTAGAATGGATAGTGACTAGGTCTACGAACTTAAGTTGTAATATTAGCCGCTACATTAAGGAAGATTGGATACAACAGGAGGGAGTTGCTTGATATGAAGAAGGATACAACATGACTTTGGATTGGAATGTATTGTCGCACCTTTAGCTGATGTCCACGAGGAGTGAATGGACTGATGTAGCTAGTGAATGAGCTTGGACTCAGGATGATCTACTGATTCATAGTAATTACACCCAGTACAGCGACATTGGAATATGCCATGTAATTTCCACATTTGGGTTATCTCCTATAAACAGGTTAGCGGTCACGTGGTGTTGACGAAACTTCTGCGAAGAATTCTACTGGCTACCCGGTAAGAGATTTAATATGTAAATGTGGCTAGTAGTTCAGAGTGTTAATTAAAGGTTAATAGAAGGATTTCGAAAATAAAATAATATTAATAAATAAATTGGCGAGTTGCATGTACAGGATCATGTCAACGATGAAGAAAGAATCTCGGTGGATTCCTAAATTTTGTAATTGTAGCTTCAAGCTAAGTGGGAGAGCCCCACCGTCTATGATTGGATTGCATAGTGTCAACTTGTGCGGTTTCTGGTTATCGGTGTATTGGTGGGTCATTGCAACTAAGGAAAGAAAACATCAGTGGTAATTTGAGCAAAGTATTTGGGGAATGTGTGCCATGTTTGGCCTTATCAATTCATATTCAGGTTGGTGGGAAGATTCAGAGTTTATGCTTCGTGTAGATGTAATGCACAGGGAAAGTGAGACAGTCGGGTGTTTCCTTGAGAAAGTGTCCATGTGCTAGCAGGGCCTTGGAGTTCATCATGTATGGGAACAAGTCAGAGCAAGTGACTCTCCATAACGGTCCTAGTGGATTCAAAAATTTAAAAGTGTGGTGTCTAAGGATCTCGAGTCTATAGTATGGTTGAGTATCGAGCTTTTGTAGCAGATTATGAAATGGGGTTTGGAGTACTCTACGTTATCTTCAGGTTGTGATGTAGCATTGGAAAAATGGAAGAAAATAATTTCGGATTCATAAAAGAAATATCAGAATGGGTGTACCAGTTGAAGATGTAAAAAGTGCGCACAAGAAGGGATATGAGATAATTAGTGGGTTTTGAAATAGCATGGTCTCGTGAAATAAGGTCACTTGGGATGAGTGCGGATTTGAGTTCGTGATGTAATGAATGGAGCTATTATTATTTCTAAGTCAAGTTGAGAGTAAATTGAGAAAAGATGGATCGGCTAACAATGGTTGCATCAGCACGATGGTGGCAATGATCAGTTCCTTCAGCGCATTGAATTATGCATGTGAATTGTGGCGGTACGTGCGAGGCTGTCACGACCCAAAATCCAAGTAGTCATGATGGCACCTAACCCAACACTCTAGGTAAGCCAACTTTTAATTATCCAATTCCAATGAAATTAATTAAAAGAAAATATCTAAAACCAATAGATCTCCCCAAGAACTGGTAGTACAAATCATGAGTTTCTAAGAATAGAGTATACAACGCAGAAATGAAATAAAAACATAGTCTGTTTGAATAATACATAAACAGAGCTTTTATAAATCTAAGGCTACCCTGAATAAGAGGCAGCTACAACAGGAATGTAGGCACATCTTCAAGTACCACAACCAGCGAGCACAGCAACAACAGCAGCCAACATCTGCACGCAATGTGCAGAAGTGTAGTGTCAGTACAACCGACCCCATGTACTGAGTAAGTAACAAACCTAGCCGTAGGTTGAAAGTAGTGACGAGCTTATACCAAGGTCGGGTCCACAACCAATAGTACACAACAATCCATAACAACATAAAAGCAAATAATACCAGAAATAACTCAGGGATAAAATACTCAGCCAAATAATGATTTCAAAAATTATAGTTCTTTCTTTCAAATATCTCAGTGAAAACCCAAATCATTTGCCGAAGTTTCCAATAATATAAATAGTTTGAAAACAATAAATTTCTCCCAAAATCTTGTTAATAATAAATAAGATGTTTCATTTTCCTTCCTAATAACCCGTGTAAAACAAATGCATCACTATGCCCATCTGTCAAAAATGTGTGAGAAATCATGAATGATGTGATGTTGTACAGCATGAAGAAAAATACATCTCTATGCTTGTATGTCATGCGTGCATGCCAATGCGATGCAATTTATTGATAAAATCATAAACAGCCCCTCAGGCAGAACATCAATCATATATAGCCCCTCGGGCAAACCTCACAGTCACTCGTGCCACTCGGGCATACCTCACAATCACTCTTGCCACTCGGGCATACCTCACAATCACTCTTGCCACTCGGGCATACCTCACAATCACTCATGCCTCCCAGTCACTCAACACTCGACACTCGGCAATCGCACTCAGTAGGTACCTGCGCTCAATGGGGGTGTGTATAGACTCCGGAGGGGATCCTTCATCCCAAGTGCTATAATCTGCACAGACAACTCACGTGCGATAATAATAAAGTATGCTGTAGGCGGGCAGTCCCGGTCCACACTCATCCTCACCAATCAGGCCCTCGGCCTCACTCAGTCATAAGTATGCTGCAGGAGGGCAGCCCTGATCCACACTCATCCTCACCAATCAGGCCCTCGGCCGATATCAAACATGCTGCGGCATGCAGCCCGATACCATGAATATGCAACATGCTGCGGCGTGCAGCCCGATCCCATAAATATGCAACATGCTGCGGCTTGCAGCCCGATCCCATGAATATGAAACATAAATCAGGCCCTCGGCCTCACTCAGTCATAAACCTCTCAAGCCACTTGGGCATCTCAGTAAAATAGGGCATTCGGCCCAAAACATTTATATGCATCAAAATAGAGTCATAAAACTGAGTTATGATATGCAATGAAATGAATATGACTGAGTATGAACTTTCAATTTAACACAATAATTCACAGTAATGTGACCTCTGTGAGTCCCAATAATAATGGCACATAGCCTCAACATAATTTTTTAATATGCTTTTCAGCTCAATTTCTTTAACACATAAAACCGCATGGAAAATGCCAAGATTATTTAACTATAAAATTTCATAGAAACAATTATGTTACAATTTCTATAGTGCACGCCCACATGCCCGTCACCTAGCATATGCGTCACCTCTCAACAATTCACAAAATACATATATTCAGAGTTCATGCCCTCAACTCCAGGATTAGAAGAGTTACTTACCTCAATCCAAGCAAATTCTTTATTCCAATAAACCTTTTCCTCGTGATTCGGCCTCCGAAGGCCTCGAATCTTAGTCAAAATAATTCTATACAATCAACACGAGGTATAGGAATCAATTCCATATGAAAATGGTAATTTTCCATAAAAATCCGAAATTTAGTTCAAAAATTGCCCGTGGGGCCCACGTCTCGCAACCCGACAACAGTTACAAAATCCAAACACTTATTCCAATACGAGTCCAACCATATAATAATTATCAAATTCCGACATCGGATTGACCTTCAAATCTTCATTTTACATTTTTGGAAGATTTTATAAAAAATCTGATTTTTCTTCCATAAATTCACGGATTCATGAAGTAAATGAATATGGAATCATGAAATATAATCAATATAGGATAAGGAACACTTACCCCAATGTTTTCCCGTGAAAATCGCCCAAGAATCTCCTAAACCGAGCTCCATAAACTCAAAAATGAGTAAAAATGGCAAGAACCCCATTTTATAGACCCTCAGCTGTTTCGGGCGTCACAGGTAGCTTGGGGCGCTGCCTGTGGCGCAGTTTCCAGCATCCTAAAATTCCCAGCGCTAGGGCTAGCTCCCCACGCTACCCTGGGCGCTCGCGGCGACAAAAAATTGTTCTTGACACAGAAGTAGGCATAACTCTCTCATACGATGTCCGAATTCAATGATTCTTTTTGCTATGGCTCCGTAATTTCAATACGGATCTAATACTTCAATCAAAACTGAATTTGGAGCTCATTTGCTTAATGTGATACCACATATTCTTGAAGAATCGACATCGAACATTCTAGGTTCATTGCCGAAACATAGCAAATCAATCTAGAACGAACTCAAATTTTGCGTACAAGTCATAAATGGCATAACAAAACTATTCCAATTTCAAAAATATGATTCCGACCTCGATATCAAAAAGTGAAACCCCGGTCAACCTTCCCAAAAATTCAACTTTCGGCATTTTAAGCCTAATTCCACTACGGACCTCCAAATAATTTTTCGGATACGCTCCTAAGTCCAAAATCACCATACGGAGCTATTGGAATACTCGAAATTCAAATCCGAGATCGTTTACACATAAGTCGACATCCGGTCACTATTTTAACGTAAGCTTTAAACCTTGAAACTAAGTGTTCCAATTCATTCCAAAACCTCACCGGACCCGAACCATTTGCCCCGGCAAGTCACACAACAACTGTAAAGCCCAATTTTAGCAGTAATGGGGGAAGCAAGGTTGTAATACTCAAAACGACCGGTCGGGTCGTTACATTCTTCCCCACTTAAACATACGTTCGTCCTCGAACGTCCCAAGAGTTGTTTCCAAGCAATCAAATCACCGTTCCATCTTACCACACACGTACTCGGGGGTGAACCCACTTCACCCTATTTCATATAGGCTTGACAACACAATCCAACTGAATTCATTAATTTAACTCTGGCCCATAAACCTTGGAATTTAATTTCCAACCTTTAGAATTTCTTTCAAGACACGAATCTTACATTTACACACTTTATGAGTTTGAACAAGCTGTGTCAAGCCATAACTATCACCACGGATATAATCAACCAACATATCACACAACTCGCTTGCTCGTAGCACCATTCCTGATCGCAGTGACTACTCCAAAACCAACTGCACACTAGTGTTAAACCCATATCGAACCAAACCTCATCCCAAAACCTTCGTACACTGTTGATAATAAAAGAAACACGCGAAATTTCATTAACACTTACCAGATCAACAAGTCACGGAGCTCTCTCGCCCCAACCAGAACCATAATCCCTTTCTGAGCCAACTTTCAATATTATACTTCCGAATATACCGAAATCAAACCTGATAGTACCCCATTCTAGGTCCAATGACCTTATATTACTAAACACAATTGTTCCATAGACATGTCACGCCAATATAACTTAGAGCCACAACCCGTGCCATCTGTGCACATAACCAATGAATCACAACTCCTCGTAGCATAAAGGAGTAACTCACAGATCATTTAAGAACACGAATACGTTCAACATCAACCGAATGACACATCCCTCAATAATAGCAGTATGGAGCCAACCATTCCGGCTCGGTGTAGAAGACACATCTTAATTGGGCCTACCTATGGACCGCCAAATCAACTCGGGTTACCCACAAATAGAAAAAAGTTCTTCCAAAACTCCATAATGACTGAATCATAACACATTCTATCATCTGGCTAGCTCCAGCCACCACTTCACAGTCCATAACCATGAAACAATCCGCTCTTGAGAACTCCCAATCTCCAAATCCATAGAACACCCAAATCACCATATTTGATTCCATCTCCACCGCCCAAATGTCTAACACCTCTCTCATGCACGATCATCCCACGAGAAATACCTTAACCGTGTGAGTACCGCAATACCAATTTATACATCCGTAAGTCAAAATACCATGCGCCTTCTGAAATCCGCCCCTTCTCATACAACACCAAGTAGCAATAGTATTCATCTAGACATCCAAAGCTTTTCATGCCTCTAAGAATTTATGACCTCCCTTTCAAGGCTAAACCGTGACCTTGCACACACCAACCTTAACCCCACACAACTCACCGCATCTATTATGCCATCATGTGACAAGCACAAGGATCCCATTATCAACTTTGAGTCACCAATAATTTACATACCCTTTTAGTTAGAAACCTTTCTCTTGCTTCTTTCCAGGAGACAATCACAATACATAACACGTTCTCCACACCGGTAGAAACCATCAAGAATACTTTGGAATCCATTTGCACATAATCAAGCCCTTAAAACTAAATTCCTCTAACTTGACCAAGCCACACAAGTCGCCAAGTCTAGGTGTATTGCCACAATGCACCTGTAGAAAACCCCCACATCATATGCACCCAAGGAACCGATCATACCGATTACCATACTGATCCAACCTACTACCCAGTTATCCTATTTTTTCCGGGTCCCTTTAGAATTTGTCTTCAGATTAATACTTCTTCTTACTAAATTACTATGATCTTTAACCACGACTTACCCTACAAACCTTAGCATAGAACCACAATGCCCTATTGCCCATAAGCAACTGTATTCTTCTTAAGCACTTTCAAAAATACCACAACTATAAAGCTCACTCTGAGAATACATTATGTGAATTTGAAATTGTTCTTCTTACCTTCCTTATACTAAAACATAGAATCCATAGTCATAGAGAATTTCCGCAAGTCTAGGCACCATCCAGTGTAAATCTCAGGTTTTATCCATACACAAGTCCGGAGAAATTCTCAATTGCTATATAAATTCTCAAACCCACTGGAATTTTCTCGGGAGTCACCCACTTTGCTCAAATCTAATTGCACCGCCCAAATGGGTCGAAAGACACGTGCCCCATTAGCACAACAACATTCAAAGAAGTAACTCTAATTTAACACCACCTATCAAATCCATACTCTGTGCGCACTACATCATTCACCCATAACAACTCACTCATCCCGAGAATTCCATTTACTCATACGTGCAATATAATCCTTAACCAGGAATTTCCTTATTCGAGTCATCCTCGATCTCAACTTTTGCAAGTCATAGCTATCCCACTAGTATGCCTCAGACTAAAATTAAAATTTAACACCTAACCATGAAATCAAATTGTCAATAGCAGACTCCCCCACTTGGCTCAAAGCCATAGATTAAAATATTCCATAACTCACAATACCAATACTTTTTTTACTACCATAATGCCACAGTCAGTCCAACAAAACTTCTTCCCAAGTTCATACAACGCCAACCATAAAAATACCTCAATCATTCGCTAAGCTCGTATTCATCCTCTTAACACACAAGTCAACTTTCTCAACCAGTTTCAGATTCAAATCTCCACCCATACACCCCGTCGTTAGAAAAGAAACTCTCTACTCATATCATAAGGAATACTCCTACGTACATTACTCCGCAGGGGATAATCCACCTAGTTAGCCTCAATCTGGTATCTTGTTATACCCTTTCACATTCACAATTACTATGCAATCACTTAATCTATCTGAGTCCAAACTCATTAACCATACGTGAGAATTTAGTTTTACCCCAAAATTTAACAATGTGAAAGATCCATCAAAACATTCATACTAGAGACTGTACGCCACATCAATTCAAAAATCAAGAACCCGATAGCCTTTCCTTTACATTTCAAGGAAACACTTCTCGTCATATTTAAATCGTCTTAACACATCTCGCATTTACATCATACTCATCACAAAGCCATTCCACCGCTCATCGAGCCACAACTTTCACTCATAGAGATGTTACCGGACATATGAGTCCAAATGTACAGGTTACAACTGAAGCTACCGAGCTCAAGCTGTGGTCTAACCATGGCCTCAAGTACTCCAGACCGGCCCATCACCAAAACACAGAATACACACCTCGAACCTCATTCATAGAATCACAAGCCGACGATGCACAACTGATACCGAGCGCTCATGTGCGCATACCAATACGTGGAAGGAATTCAAAGAGTTATATTTCAAGCTGAATCAATTTCGCACGATAAGGAAGAAAGATGGGAAATTATCCTAAATGCCTTGTATCCTCTCGAAGATAAGTATGGACGTCATCATACCAATCTGCAAGACTCTACTAGACACTTGCTCATGACTTGTAGAACCTATGAACCTAGAGCTCTTATACCAACTTGTCACGACCTAAAATCCAACTAGTCGTGATGGCACCTAACCCAACCCGCTAGGTAAGCTAACTTTCAATTATCCAATTCCAATGAAACTAATTAAAAGAAAATATCTAAAACCGATACATCTCCCCAAGAACTGGTAATACAAATCATGAGCTTCTAAGAATAGAGTATACAAAGCGAAAATGAAATAAATACATAGTCTGTTTGAATAATACATAAACAGAGCTTTTATAAATCTAAGGCTACCCTGAATAAGAGGAAGCTACAACAGGAACTCAGGTACATCTTTAAGTCCCGCAACCAGCGAGCACAGCAACCACAACAGCCAACATCTGCACGTAATGTGCAGAAGTGTCGTATCAGTAAAACCGACCCCATGTACTGAGTAAGTAACAAACCTAGCCGTAGGTTGAAAGTAGTGATGAGCTTCAACCAAGGTCGGGTCCACAACCAATAGTACACAACAATCCACAACAACATAAAGTAAATAATACCAGAAATAACTCAAGGATAAAATACTCAGCAAAATAATGATTTCAAAAATTATAGTTCTTCCTTTCAAATATCTCAATGAAAACCTAAATCGTTTGCCGAAGTTTCCAATAATATAAATAGTTTGAAAATAATAAATTTCTCCCAAAATCTTGTCAATAATAAATAAGATGTTTCATTTTCCTTCCGGATAACCCGTGTAAAACAAATGCATCATTATGCCCATCTGTCAAAAATATGTGAGAAATCATGAATGATGTGATGTTGTACAACATGAGGAAAAATACATATATATGCTTGTATGTCATGTGTGCATGCCAATGCGATGCAATTCATTGATAAAATCATAAACAGTCCCTCGGGTAGAACATCATTCATATACAGCCCCCCGGGAAAACCTTACAGTCACTCGTGCCACTCGGGCATACCTCACAATCACTCTTGCCACTCGGGCATACCTCACAATTAACCATGCCTCCCACTAACTCAACACTCGGCACTCGGCACTCGCACTCAGTAGGTACCTGCGCTCACTGTGGGTGTGTACAGACTCCGGAGGGGATCCTTCATCCCAAGCGCTATAATCTGCACGGACAACTCACGTGCTATAATAATAAAGTATGCTGCAGGCAGGCAGCCCCGATCCACACTCATCCTCACCAATCAGGCCCTCGGCCTCACTCAGTCATAAGTATGCTGCAGGCGGGCAGCCCCGATCCACACTCATCCTCAACAATCAGGCCCTCGGCCGATACCAAACATGTTGCGGCATGCAGCCCGATCCCATGAATATGCAACATGCTGCAGCGTGCAGCCCGATCCCATAAATATGCAACATGCTGTGGCGTGCAGCCTGATCCCATGAATATGAAACATAAATCAGGCCCTCGGCCTCACTCAGTCTCAAGCCACTCGGGCATCTCAGTAAAACAGGGCATTCGGCCCAAAACATTTATATGCATCAAAATAGAGTCATAAAACTAAGTTATGATATGTAATGAAATGAATATGACTGAGTATGTACTTTCAATTTAACACAATAATTCACAGCAATATGACCTCTGTGGGTCCCAATAATACTGGCACATAGCCTCAACATAATTTTTTAATATGCTTTTCAGCTCAATTTCTTTAACACATAAAACTGCATGGAAAATGCCAAGATTATTTAACTATAAAATTCCACAGAAATAATTATGTCACAATTTCTATAGTGTACGCCCACACGCCCGTCACATAGCATGTGCGTCACCTCCCAACAATTCACAAAATACATATATTCAGAGTTCATGCCCTCAACTCCAAGATTAGAAGAGTTACTTACCTCAATCCAAGCAAATTCTTTATTCCAATAAAACTTTTCCTCATGATTCGGCCTTTTAATGCCTTGAATCTTAGTCAAAATAATTCAATACAATCAACACGAGGTATAGGAATCAATTCCATATGAAAATGCTAATTTTCCATAAAAATCCGAAATTTACTTCAAAAATTGCCCGAGGAGCCTACGTCTCAGAACCCAACAAAAGTTACAAAATCTGAACACCCGTTCCGATACGAGTCCAACCATACAAAAATTATCAAATTCCGACATCGGATTGACCTTCAAATCTTCATTTTACATTTTTGGAAGATTTTATAAAAAAATCTGAATTTTCTTCCATAAATTCACGGATTCATGATATAAATGAATATGGAATCATGAAATATAATCAATATAGGATAAGGAACACTTACCCCAATGTTTTCCCGTGAAAATCGCCCAAGAATCTCCTAAACCGAGCTCCATAAACTCAAAAATGAGTAAAAATGGCAAGAACCCCGTTTTATAGACCCTCAGCTGTTTCGGGCGTCACAGGTAGTGTGGGGAGCTACTAGTGGCACAGTTTCCAGCATCCCAAAATTCCCAGCGCCAGGGCTAGCGCCCCATGCTACCCTGGGCGCTCGCGGCGGCGGAAAATCGTTCCTGACATGGAAATAGGCATAACTCTCTCATACGATGTCCGAATTCAACGATTCTTTTTGCTATGGCTCCATATTTCCAATACGGATCTAATACTTCAATCAAAACTGAGTTTGGAGCTCATATTCTTAATATGATACCACATATTCTTTAAGAATCGACATCGAACATTCTTGGTTCATTGCCGAAACATAGCAAATCAATCCAGAATGAACTAAAATTTTGCATACAAGTCATAAATGGCATAAAAAACTATTCCAATTTCAAAATATGATTCCGACCTCGATATCAAAAAGTGAAACCCCGGTCAACCTTCCCAAAAATTCAACTTTCGGCATTTCAAGCCTAATTCCACTACGGACCTCCAAATAATTTTTCGGACACGCTCCTAAGTCCAAAATTACCATATGGAGCTATTGGAATCATCGAAATTCGAATCCAAGGTCGTTTACACATAAATCGACATCCGATCACTATTTTAACTTAAGCTTTAAACCTTGAAACTAAGTGTTCCAATTCATTCCAAAAACTCACCGGACCCGAACGATTTGCCCCGGCAAGTCACACAACAATTGTAAAGCCTAATTTTAGCAGTAATGGGAGAAGCAAGGTTTTAATACTTAAAACGACCGGTTGGGTCGTTACAGAGGCTTGACGGCCGCCGTAATTGATTTTCTTTGGAGGAATTCAAGTATTATGACATGTTATGTGTAGAGGGATCCCAGAAGAGTTATGGTGGTTTAGAACAATACTTGAGGCCGATACTTTCTACGGATATGGGAATTCAGTCACGTGTTGCAATGGTTCTCTTGAAATGAGTTAAGAAGAAGGTTTCTACATGATGAAGTGTTTACCCTATTAGTGGTTCGAGAGTTATGATGGAATTATTGTACTCCTGTGCATTGGCATGGTTAAGTGCACTAAGTAGCATGGGATTCAAAAGTTGAGAATTTAAGATTTTCGTTAGGTGTTGACAAGGATGTTATGAGCTCGGATGAGCAGGAAAGGGATTTAGATGTTTAAATTAAGATGGTATTGTTTTTGGCATCATCTAAGGTCGATGTCAGGTGTAAGAGACCTTGTGTATTGATTTGTGGATTCTTGATATGCTTTACAGCATTAGTGTAACTGGTAGCATGGATGTGTAGACTTGTTACCTGGTGCGGATGGTCGTGGGAGCATATCTCACAGAAAAATTGTGTAAGAATGACATGTAGTCACTTGATTGAGTGAATATTGAAACCAATTATGAAGATTTTGGTAATATCGCTGATTCGAGAATTTATGCTTGGAGGGTGCTTGGTTTATTTGGTTGTCGACTGTGGAAGTATTGTTCCGGTTATGATGGCTATTCTTGTATGTTATGTGAAAAGGGGTTATTATGTATACTTGAAAGGTTATTAGCCTAGTACGATGCTATCAGAGTTGGCTTGAGGTCTGTGGATGGATTTGAATATGAATACGGGCTCTATATCAAGCCGGATGTGTTCATTTCAGCATAACCGCTCCCTATGGAGGAGTATTCGCATGTTGGATGTCATTTCGTCGTCGGTTATTTCATGAAATACTATATTGTGCCGCGTGAGTTGTGAAATAGCTTGATAATTTACTTATGTGTTGAGGTTCCGCATAGCGATGGTGTTATGTGAGCAGGATGGCTCTCGAGATTCAGATCATATATCGTACCTTAGTTGTGCTTGCGTTTTGTAGCGTATGGCGTTGTCGGTCCTTCCAGGGATGATATTATGCACTGAGCGTGCTTATGTCCGATATTAAGATATTTTGTAGTAATGAGCATTCTAGCTCGATAAGTATTTTCTTATAGATTCTTTTTGTGCGGATCCGGTGGCACGCCGCCACGGGTATCATGTGTGGATCGGGTTGCATGCCGCAACGGTATCATGTGTGGATCGGGTTGCATGCCGCAACAGTGTGATGTTGAGTACAGTCCCCTATATTCTATTTTGTGTGTTTGTGTCCCATTTTCTGAGGAAGGTTTATGACACCTTTTCAGTTGTCTAATTAGTCACGTGGGTTGAGAAATCCTTTCCAGAGTTCATTTTTCTTATGTATCGCAATCGAGTTCGTAGCTTATTAGCTCATTATGGCGTCATATGAGGCTTTTTGATCGCGTCTGAGGTGGTTTATTGCCTGAGCAACTTATACTTGGTGAGACGGGATTATTGGATTCAGGATCAGTGCGATCGGATTATATGAAGTGTGATACAGAGCAAATACCATTATTTGGTTATAATGAGGCAATCGTTCTTGTCAGAAGGAGAAACTCAATAATTGTTGACTCGGCAGTTGGTTATGAATTTCTGCACATTTCTTCTATCGTGGAAGCATATCAAGAGTTGGAACATGACTTATATGTATCATGAGGTGTGTTGTGAACATCAGATTCGTGGAATTTTGGCTATTATTATCGGAGGATGTTATTATACTCATATGAATGATGTAGTGCATGGTCTAAATTCAACAAAGGTATGCAATCCTGTATTGGTGAATCGTGTAGTGATTGATATGACATTCATAGGTTGGGAACAGGCATGGTGTAGAATTCTGGACGTTAGAATTTGGATCTAAGGCTTATTTGCCTAAATAAAGGGGAGAATTTTCAGATTGGCTCAAGTTAATGTGCCCAACCAGGTGTGGTAGCACGGGTAGGTGCACGAGGTGTTAAACAATGATTTTGGATAACTCCGGCACACTTCTTAGCACGTTTGAGGACGAACATATATTTAAGTGGGAGAGAATGTAATGACCCAACCGGTCATTTTGACTTCTAGAACCCCGTTACCCTAAATAAAACTTCCCGTATGTGCTTTAAATGATTTATGACTTGTGGGGATGGTTGGTTCGGGATTTGGAAGTGTTTGGATTGAAATCGGAACACTTGGTTCCTTAAGTTGGCTTTAAAAGGTCAAGTTTGACTTTGATCAATATTTTGAGCAAACAGACTCGGATTAGTGTTTTGACAATTTCGGTGGGTCCGTATTGTGATTTAGGACTTGGGCGTATGCCCGGAATCAAATTCCGAGGTCCCTAGCCCGAGATATGGAATTTTGATGAAAAAATTAAAATGTTTAAGTTCAAATAGTGACCGAATGTCTAATTATGTGAAAACGACCCCGGAATAGAATTTTGATGATTCCAACAGCTCCGTATGGTGATTTTGGACTTAGGAGCGTGTTCGGAATTAAGTGAGTTGCGCAGATGCGCACATTTTTCCGCATAAGCGTATCCACAGGTGCGAGCCCAGGTTCCGCAGGTGCGGAAATACTTGGGCAGTGATTAAAACCGAAGGGCTTCGCGATTTTATCATTTTTGGCTTTGCAAACTCGAGTTGGGGCAATTTTTGAGAGCATTTTCGAGGTATTTCTTGAGATTCGGGCCATTTGGAGTCGGATACTCGTGGCAAGAATGTGATATCACGTTGATTTGAGTGGTTCGAGGTATGTGGCTTGCCTAACCTTGTGTTGGGGACTTTCCCCTTAAGATATCTTGATATTATTTGGTGTGTGGGCGCCGTGTACGTGAGATGACGAGTACGTACACGGGCTATTATTGTAAAAATCATGTTTAACCTTTTTAAATCATAAATTGCTTCTCTTATTAATTGTACTAATATGTTTAATTGTGTAGTTTAGACTAGAAAAGCATGCTTACGTGTTTTAACTGCCTAATTGACATTCTGTGCATCATGTTTAGTTAAGTCCTTATTTGCCTTATCTGTGTCCAGTATAAACTGTATAACTCGTTGCCATACCTGCGATTTCCTCTTGCATTGCATATTTAAATTGGGACTATGGACGTATTCCGGGAGATCCCCATGTACTGCATATTTAAATTGGGACTACGGACGTATTCCGGGAGATCCCCCTGTACTGCATATTTAAATTGGGACTACGGACATATTCCGGGAGATCCCCTAGCACTACATATTTACTTTGGGACTACGGACATATTCCGGGAGATCCCCTTGTACTGCATATTCATTTGAAACTACTGGACGGTATCCCGAGAGATTTCCCACTGTGTTTACCTTGTTTTGAGCCGAGGGCTCCCTTAACTGTTAAATTTTCAAGAATTTCTT
This sequence comes from Nicotiana tomentosiformis, assembly GCF_000390325.3. NCBI lineage: Eukaryota > Viridiplantae > Streptophyta > Magnoliopsida > Solanales > Solanaceae > Nicotiana > Nicotiana tomentosiformis. The sequence continues at coordinate 11,585,428 of NC_090818.1, forward strand.
TAACTGTGTTACTGTAAATTCTACTTATATCTTTTACTGTTTAATTTATTATATTTACTCTGGTAGGGCCTTGACCTGACCTCGTCACTACTCGACCGAGGTTAGGCTTGGCACTTACTGGGTACTATTGTGGTGTACTCATGCCCTTCCCTGCACATGTTTTTCGTGTGCAAATCCAGGTGCGAGCTATCAGCCTCGGGGTTAGTACGTGCTGCTGTTTCTAGAAGACTTCAAGGTACCTCTGCTTGCGTCCGCAGATCTTCGGAGTCCCCTTCTACTCCCTCGTCTAGAGATTTTCCTTATTATCTTCAGACTTTTGTATAGAGCTATATAGATTAAAGCAGCTTGTGACTTGGTGATATTCCGGGTCTTGGGAAATTATTTTGTGTATGTCGAGTGGTACTACTCTTGGTTATTTAAAATATACTGTTTATCTAAAAACAATGTTGCATTTTCTTTATATTTTCCGCAAATGTTAGGCTTACCTAGTCGTAAAGACTAGGTGCAATCACGACACCTTACGGAGGGTTAATTTGGGTCGTGACAAGGTTGGTGGAAAGATTCAGAGTTTATGCTTCGTGTAGATGTAATGCACAGGAAAAGTGAGACAGTCGGGTGTTTCCTTGAGAAAGTGTCCATGTGCTAGCAGGGCCTTGGAGTTCATCATGTATGGGAACAAGTCAGACCAAGTGACTCTCAATAACGGTCCTAGTGGATTCAAAAATTTAAAGTGTGGTGTCTAAGGATCTCGAGTCTATAGTATGGTTGAGTATCGAGCTTTTGTAGCAGATTATGAAACGGGGTTTGGAGTAACTGTACGTTATCTTTAGGTTGTGGTGTAGCATTGAAAAAATGGAAGAAAATAATTTCGGATTCATAAAAAAAATATCAGAATGGGTGCACCAGTTGAAGATGTAAAAAGTGCACACAAGAAGGGATATGAGATAATTAGAGGGTTTTGAAATAGTGTGGTCTCGTGAAATAAGGTCACTTGGGATGAGTGCGTATTTGAGTTTGTGATGTAATGAATGGAGCTATTATTATTTCTAAGGCAAGTTGAGCGTAAATTGAGAAAAGACGGATCGGCTAACAATGGTTGAATCGGCCTGATGGTGGCAATGATCAGTTCCTTCAGCGCATTGAATTATGCATGTGAATTGTGGCGGTACGTGCGAGGCTTGACGGCCGCCGTAATTGATTTTATTTGGAGCAATTCAAGTATTATGACATGTTATGTGTAGAGGGATCCCAGAAGAGTTATGGTGGTTTAGACCACTACTTGAGGCTGGTATGTTCTACGGATATGGAAATTCAGTCACGTGTTGCAATGGTTCTCTTGAAATGAGTTAAGAAGAAGGTGTCTATATGATGAAGTGTTTACCCTATTAGTGGTTTGGGAGTTATGATGGAATTCTTGTACTCCTACGCATTGGCGTGGTTAAGTGCACTAACTAGCATGGGATTTGAAATTTGAGGATTTGAGATTTCGGTTCGGTGTTGACAAGGAGGTCATGAGCTCGGATGAGCAGGAAAGGGATTTAGATGTTTAAAGTAAGATGGTATTGTTTTTGGCATCATCTAAGGTCAATGTCAGGTGTAAGAGACCCTGTGTTTAGATTTGTGGATTCTTGATATGCTTTACAACATTTGTGTAACCAGTAGCATGGATGTGCAGACTTGTTACCTGGTGCGGAAGGTCGTGGGAGCATTTCTCACGGAAAGATTGTGTAAGAGTGACATGTAGTCACTCGATTGAGTGAATATTGAAACCAAGTATGAAGATTGTGGTAATATCGCTGATTCGAGAATTTATGCCTGGAGGGCGCTTGGTTCATTTGGTTGTGGACTATGAAAGTTTGTTCCGATTATGACGACTATTCTTGTGTGTTATGGGAAAAAGGGTTATTATTGATCCTTGAAAGGTTATTAGCCTAGTACGGTGCGATCGGAATCAGCTTGAGGTCTGTGGATGGATTTAAATATGAATACGGGCTCTATATCAGGTCGGATGTGTTCATTTCAGCATAAAAGCTCACTATGGAGGAGTATTCGGACGTTGGATGTCGTTTCGTTGTTGGTTATTTCATGTAATACTATATTATGCTGTGTGAGTTATGAAACGACTTGATAAATTTCTTATGTGATGAGGTTCCGCGTAGCGATGGTGTTATATGAGCAGGATGGCTCTCGAGATTCAGATCATATATCGCACCTTAGTTGCGCTTGAATGTTGTAGCGTATGGCGTTGTCGGTCCTTCTAGGGATGATATTATGCATTGACCATGCTTGTGCTCGATATTCAGATATTTTGTAGTAATGAGCATTCTTGCTCGGTAAGTATTTTCTTATAGATTCTTTTTGTGCGAATCGGGTGGCACGCCGCCACGGGTATGTTGTTTGGATCGGGTTGCACGCCGCAACGGTATCATGTGTGGATCGGGTTGCACGTCGCAACAGTGTGATGTTGAGTACAATTTCCTATATTCTATTTTGTGTGTTTGTGTCCTATTTTCTAAGGAAGGTTCATGACACCTTTTCAGTTGTCTAATTAGTCACCTGGGTTGAGAAATCCTTTATAGAGTTCATTTTTCTTATGTATCGTAATCGAGTCCGTAGCTTATTAGATCATTATTGCGTCATATGAGGCTTTTTGATCGTGTCTGAGGTGGTTTATTGCCTGAGCAGCTTATACTTGGTGAGATGAGATTATTGGATTCGGGGTCAGTGCGATCGGATTATATGAAGTGTAATAAAGAGCAAATACCATTATTTGGTTATAATGAGGCAATGATTCTTGTAAGAAGGAGAAACTCAGTAATTGTTGACTAGGCAGTTGGTTATGAATTTCTACACATTTCTTCCATCGTGGAAGCATTTCAAGAGTTGTAACATGACTTATATGTATCATGAGGTGTGTTGTGAACATCAGATTCGTGGAATTTTAGCTATTGTTATCGGAGGATGTTATTATAGTCATGTGAATGATGCGGTGCATCGTCTAAATTCAACAAAGGTATGAAACCCTGTATTGGTGCATTGTGTAGTGATTGATACGATATTCATAGGTTGGAAACAGGCATGGTGGAGAATTCTGGATGTTAGAATTGGGCTCTAAGGCTTATTTGCCTAAATAAAGGGGAGAATTTTCAGATTGGCTCGAGTTAATGTGCTCAACTGGGTGTGGCAGCACGGGTAGGTGCACGAGGTGTTAAATAATGATTTTGGATAACTCCGGAACACTCCTTAGCATGTTCGAGGACGAACGTATATTTAAGTGGGAGAGAATGTAACGACCCAACCGGTCGTTTTGACTTTTAGAACCCTGTTCCCATAATTAATACTTCCCATATGTGCTTTAAATGATTTATGACCTGTGGGGATGGTTGGTTCCGGATTTGGAAGTGTTTGGATTGAAATCGGAACACTTGGTTCCTTAAGTTGGCTTTAAAAGGCCAAGTTTGACTTTGGTCAACATTATGAGCAAACAGACTCGGATCAGTATTTTGACAAGTTCGGTAGGTCCGTATCGTGATTTGGGACTTGGGAGTATGCCCGGAATCAAATTCCGAGGTCCCTAGCCCGAGATATGGAATTTTGATAAAAAATTAAAATGTTTAAGTTCAAATAGTGATCGGATGTCTAATTATGTGAAAACGACCCCGGAATAGAATTTTGATGATTCCAACAGCTCCGTATGGTGATTTTGGATTTAGGAGCGTGTTCGGAATTTTATTTGGAAGTCCATAGTTAAATTAGGCTTGAAATGGCTAAAACAAGAATTTAAGTTTGGAAGTTTGACCGAGGAGTTGACTTTTCGATACCGGAGTCGGGATCCAGTTCCAAAAATTTTTATAGCTCCGTTATGTCATTTATGACTTGTGTGTAAAATTTGAGGTCAATCGGAGTTGATTTGATAGGTTTCGACATCGAATGTAGAAGTTGAAAATTTTAAGTTTCATTAAGCTTGAATTGAGGCATAATTCGTGGTTTTAGCGTCGTTTTATGTGATTTGAGATTTCAAATAAGTTCATATGATGTTTTAGGACTTGTTGGTTTATTTGGTTGAGGTCCCGAGGGCCTCGGGTGAGTTTCGGATGGTTAACGGATCAAAAGTTAGACTTAAAACAGCTGCTGCAATTTTTTTTCCTTTTTGGTGGAAAGTCTGTCCCAAAATCGAGGCCCAAGAACGAGGCGCAAAATCGAGCTCCCAAGATCGAGGCTGAGGATCGAGGTTAAGGATCAAGGGCGAGAATCGAGGATCAAGGATCGAGGCCAAGGATCGAGGCTGTGGATCGAGGCTGTGAATCGAGGCTGTGAATCAAGGCTGTGGATCGAGGATCGAGGCCGAGGATCGAAGCTGAGGATCGAAGCTGAGGATCGAGGCTGAGGATCGAGGCTGAGAATTGAGGCTGTGGATCGAGGCTGTGGATCGAGGCTGCCTGGGCAGAATTATAAAAGAGGGCATTCGTCCCATTCGCCATTTTTAAAAAATTGGAGCTTGAGCAGAGGCGATTTTTGATAGATTTTCAAGGAAAAGACATTGGGGTAAGTGATTCTAACTTGGATTTGGTCTATAAACATAAATATATCATTGTTTCACCATTTAATTAGTGTTTTGAGATTGAGATTTGGAAAATTTTAGAAATCTCATAGAAACGAATTTTTGAGATTTCGGTAATTCGTAGTCAGATTTGAGTGAAACGGGTATGGTTGGACTCGTAATTGAATGGGTTGTCGGATTTCATAACTTTTGCCGGATTCCGAGATGTGGGCCCCACGGACGAATTTTTAATTAATATCGGAATTTTTATTGAAAATGTAATATTTTCTTATAGAATTGATTCCTATAAATTTTAGTGATTGTATCGAATTATTTTTGGTTAGATTCGAGCCGATCGAAGTTGGATAATCGAGGAAAAGGCCTACTAGTGGATTAAATTGGAGCAAGACGAGGTAAGTCTCTTGTCTAATCTTGTGAGGGGAAAATTACCCCATAGGGATTAAATTGAATAATTGTTGCTAATTGCGGGGGCTACGTACGCACGAGGTGACGAGAGTCCGTGCGTAGCTACTATTAATGCTAAAGTCCGGGTAGTTTAGGACTCAAAGCATGAATTACTTGTGTAAATTGTATTCTTTGTTTAATTTATATATATATATGTGAATATATTGTGAATTTTCAGATAAAGATATTAAAGGATGGAAACCTTATATGCTTGATTTTATGTTTAAATTAATTAATTGTTAAAAGAAATTATTCTTCCTCCCAAATTTGTCTTATAATAAATATACTCTCCTTCCGGAGGCACATAAGAAAATGTCCTCCATTCTTGTGGATCGGGCCGAACACTTCGGCAGGATAGATGCATCTATGGATCGTGCTGCACGTCCCTCGGCAGTGTACACGAAACTCTGGATCGGGCCGTACGACCTCAGTAGAAATCATGCTTGATAATTTTAATAATTATACGATACTTGGACAGTTTATTACAGCTTGTAAAGTTATTTGATAAATTGGAAATTTATTGAAATTTAATTGTAGCTTGTAAAGCTATTTGATAAATTGGAAATTTATTGACAATTGAATTGTAGCATGTAAAGTTATTTGAGAAAATGGAATATTTATTTTATTTTATTGAAATTGAATGATTTAATTAATAGATTAGAAATTGTTGCATTTGAAGGAATTTGATTACTATATTGAGAATTATTGGAATTGAAGGGATTTAATTACTTCTGCTGATTATTGTGCAGGTACACACACACACACCCAATTATTGGAATTGAAGGGATTACTATATATAGCGGCCTTGTTGGCGCAGAGGTGTGGTTAATAATTGTGGGGACATAGGTGAGCTGCATTCTATATTACGATCCGCAACTAATAGAGTCTCCTTCAAAGTTATTATATTTTCCTGTCTAATTTGTATTCTAGACAGATGTTGTATTTTATTTTAATTGCCTAATAAATGCTCATGCACTTATGATACCGGATTTTGGGATGATTATGGGTTGCACTATATTGGAAATGTCATATTCTGCTATTCAATTTAGAGGAACAACTATGACTTCAAAAATATTAAAATGGGTAATTAAGCTAAGTGTGTTGTTAGCTTGCCTGATAACGGTGTTCGGCGCCATCACGACCTATAGGAGAAATTGGGTCGTGACAAAAAATTAGTCAAAACCATTATAGTAAAACCAGAATTAGAAATCCCAAAAGTAGAAGATTTAATCGAACAACTAAAAAGAGTAGAAATAACACCTCAAAGAGAAAAATTTGTAAGAAAGCCTAAAAAATGGACCTTTTTCCAAGTAGGACCAGAACAACCGAAGAAAGACCAAGAATAAGTTTCTCAGATAATAGAATAGGTAATAATATGTTATCACGAATAATAACTAGAAGAAGACAAGAAGAAAATCAACAGCTAGATGAAATAATAGATATAGATAAAGATATACAAATTTTTCAGCAAAACAAATTAAGATTACTCAATCCAAGAACTTTATATAATGTAGGATATTTCTCAAATAACTCACAATTATATAGACATTATAGAGAAGAACAATTATCAGCTATAGAAGACAATGTTGCAACTATAAATTTAATTAATCCTAAATCAGTACTACAAATGAGAAATTACAAAAGAAATTTAATGCATATGGGATTAATAGTAATAGGATTAAAAGGTTTAACTAGAAAAAATTTAGGAACTAAAGTATTAATAGTAGTATATGATGATAGATGGTTAGATTTGAAAAAATCTATAATAGGTTTAACCGAAGTAGACATGACAAATAATGGAGGAATATTTTATATAAGTCCAGATTATATGATAAATTTAGCAGAATTTGGAAAACATATTAAGATAGGAATACAAACTAAAGGATTTGAAGAAATGAATAATGGAAATAATTTATTAATATGTGTAGGATTTATAGGAAAAATGGCAACAAATAGCAATACAAGATTTAAAATTAAGGTAGATGATGTAGTAGAAGTAATGGGAAATAAAGGAATAAAATTAATCAAACCTATAAAAATAGACCCAGAAGAGTATGCAGGACTAGAGTGGAAATTAGAAAAATTTACAAAACCAAGAATACTAAAACCAGAATCCCACTTAATGTATACAAATGCTAAAGGAGAAACATCAATTAGATTTACAGACTACAATTATACTAATCAAAAAGAATTAGACGATGAAACAGAAAGTACAATAGAAAATAATGAACTTATGAATGAAGAAATAACACAAAATGATTTTGATGTAGATTTAGCATTAGAAAAAGCAATAGAACTCACAAAGAAGAATAAAAATAAAACTTTCCAATGTAAAGGATGTAAATTAGGAAAATTAACTTTAAAAGAGACTGAAGAACATTTTAAAAAATGTGAAATAAGAACAGATAATAAAGGATATAGAGAGGAAGTAATATCATAAAAGAAACTAGAAAATTTTAAAATTTTTTTAGAAGAATTACAGGATAATTTTGACACTGAAGAAACAGACTCCTTTATAAGTCAAAATGAATTAATGGAATCAACTAGTTCTAGCCCTAGTCCTTTTCAAAGAACAACTCAATAATATAATATAGACAATAGTACAGGAAATGTACCTAGAAAAAGAGTATACAGAATAGCGCAAGAAATAGAAACAGAAAACGTAAAAGCAGTAGGAAAAAGAATGCCTATAGAAGAACATATCCAATTACAAGAAGGAGGTAGTAAAGGAAAAATATTAAATATAGCAGCTCATGATTCACAAATGTGGAATTCAGTATTAGATCTTTGGAAGGGGATAGTAGTAGCCGACTATCTAAAAACATATAATGAGACAGATGCTGAAACAATGTATAAATACATGGAAACTATCTTAGGAGAATCAACAAAAGGATTATGGGAAGCATATAAGTCAGAATTTCAACAAGAATTCCAAGCTTTAATAGCAATGGGACCAAACCTGTAACGACCCAACCGGTCGTTTTAACTTTTAGAACCCCGTTGCCTTAAATAAAACTTTTCGTATATTCTTTAAATAATTTATGACTTGTGGGGATGGTTGGTTCGAGTTTTGAAAGTGTTTGGGTTGAAATCGGAACACTTGGTTCCTTAAGTTGGCTTTAAAAGGCCAAGTTTGACTTTGGTCAACATTTTAAGCAAACAAACTCGGATCAGTATTTTGACAGTTTTGATGGGTCTGTATCGTGATTTAGGACTTGGGCATATGCCCGGAATCAAATTCCGAGGTCCCTAGCCCGAGATATGGAATTTTGATGAAAAATTAAAATGTTTAAGTTCAAATAGTGACCGGATGTCTGATTATGTGAAAATGACCCCGGAATAGAATTTTGATGATTCCAACAGCTCCGTACGGTGATTTTGGACTTAAGAGCGTGTTCAAAATTTTATTTGGAAGCCCGTAGTTAAATTAGGCTTGAAATGGCTAAAAACAAGAATTTAAGTTTGAAAGTTTGACCGAGGAGTTGACTTTTTGATACCAGAGTCGGAGTCGAGTTCCAAAAATTTTCATAGCTCCATTATGTCATTTATGACTTGTGTGTAAAATTTGAGGTCAATCGGAGTTGACTTGATAGGTTTCGACATCAAATGTAGAAGTTGAAAATTCTTAGTTTCATTAAGCTTGAATTGAGGCATAATTCGTGGTTTTAGCGTCGTTTTATGTGATTTGAGGTTTCAAATAAGTTCGTATGATGTTTTAGGACTTGTTCATATGAGGCTAAGGATCGAGGCTGTGGATCGAGGCTGTGGATAGAGGCTGTGGATCGAGGGCTGCCTGGGCAGAATTATAAAAGAGGGCATTCGTCCCATTCGCCATTTGTAAAAATTGGAGTTTGAGCAGAGACGGTTTTTGATAGATTTTTAAGGAAAAGACATTGGGGTAAGTGATTATAACTTGGATTTGGTCTATAAATATGAATATATCATTTTTTTCACCATTTAATTAGTGTTTTGAGATTGAGATTTGGAAAATTTTAGAAATCTCATAGAATCGAATTTTTGAGATTTCAGTATCGATTCGGAGTCGGATTTGAGTGAAACTGGTATGGTTAGACTCGTAATTGAATGAGTTGTCGGATTTCATAACTTTCACCGGATTCCGAGATGTCGGCCCAGGGACGAATTTATAATTAATTTCGGGATTTTTATTAAAAATGTAGTATTTTCTTATAGAATTTATTCCTATAATTGTTAGTGATTGTATCAAAATATTTTGGCTAGATTAGAGCTAGACAGAGTTGGATAATCGTGGAAAAGGCCTTATAGTGGATTAAATTGGAGCAAGACGAGGTAAGTCTCTTGTCTAATCTTATGAGGAAACATTATCCCATAGGGATTAAATTGAATAATTATTGCTAATTATTAAATATTGTTGCTAATTGCGGGGGCTACGTACGCACGAGGTGACGAGAGTCCGTGCGTAGCTACTATAAATGCTAAAGTCCGGGTAGTTTAGGACTCAAAGCATGAATTACTTGTGTAAATTGTATTCTTTGTTTAATTAATATTTTTGTGAATTGTTAGATAAAAATATATATATATATATATATATATATATATATATATATATATAAATATTTTGTGAATTTTCAGATAAAGATATTAAAGGATGGAAACCTTATATGCTTGATTTTCTGTTTAAATTAATTAATTATTAAAATAAATTGTTCTTCCTCCCAAATTTGTCTTATAATAAATATACTCTCCTTCCGGAGGCACATAAGAAAATGTCCTCCTTTCTTGTGGATCGGGCCGAACGCTTCGGCAGGATAGATGCATCTATGGATCGTGCCGCACGTCCCTTGGCAGTGTACACGAAACTCTGGATCGGGCCGTACGATCTCGGCAGAAATCGTGCTTGATAATTTTAATAATTATACGATACTTGGACAGTTTATTACAGCTTGTAAAGCTATTTGATAAATTTAAAATTTATTGAAATTGAATTGCAGCTTGTAAAGCTATTTGATAAACTGGAATTCTTATTGAAATTGAAGGATTTAATTAATAGATTAGAAATTATTTGAATTGAAGGAATTTAATTAATATATTGAGAATTATTGGAATTGAGGGAATTTAATTACTTCTACTGGTTCAATAAATTATTGTTAATTATGTGAATCATGTTAATATAAATATTTCTATTTTCATGATTATTTAATATTATTGACCCATAGTGAGTGTCATAGTCGTCCATCTCGTCTCTACCACTTCGAGATTAGGCTTGATACTTACTGGGTACACGTTGTTTTCGTACTCATACTGCACTTGCTACACATTTTATTATGTAGGTATATATATGTATAGCGGCCTTGTGGGCGCGGAGGTGTGGTTAATAATTGTGGGGGCATAGGTGAGCTGCATTCAATATTATGATCCGCAGTTAACAGAATCTCCTTCAGAGTTATTGTATTTTCCTGTCTAATTTGTATTCTAGACAAATGCTGTATTTTATTTTAATTCCCTAGTAACTGCTCATGCACTTATGACACCGAGTTTTGGGAATGGTTGTGAATTGTTTAGAAATTTAGCTGCAAAAATATTTATTATTTACTCTATGAGTTTTATCTCTACAATTTTATTAAAGAAATTTTTATTTCAAAAATACTAAAATTAGTAATTAAGTTAATTGATTATGATTGGCTTGCCTGACAGTGGTGTCCGGCGCCATCACGACCTTTTTGGATTTTGGGTCGTGACATATCTTAATGTTTTTTCCAAATTCTGCTAAATTTATCATATAATCTGGACTTATATAAAATATTCCTCCATTATTTGTCATGTCTACTTCGGTTAAACCTATTATAGATTTTTTTAAATCTAACCATCTATCATCATATACTACTATTAATACTTTAGTTCCTAAATTCTTTCTAGTTAAACCTTTTAATCCTATTACTATTAATCCCATATGCATTAAATTTCTTTTGGAATTTCTCATTTGTGGTACTGATTTAGGATTAATTAAATTTATAGTTGCAACATTGTCTCCTATAGCTGATAGTTGTTCTTCTCTATAATGTCTATATAATTGTGAGTTATTTGAGAAATATCATGCATTATATAAAGTTCTTGGATTGAGTAATCTTAATTGGTTTTGCTGAAAAATTTGTATATCTTTATCTATATCTATTATTTCATCTAGCTGTTGATTTTCTTCTTGTCTTCTTCTAGTTATTATTCGTGATAACATATTATTACCTATTCTATTATCTGAGAAATTTATTCTTGGTCTTTTTTCGGTTGTTCTGGTCCTACTTGGAAAAAGGTCCATTTTTAGGCTTTCTTACTAATTTTTCTCTTTGAGGTGTTATTTCTACTCTTTTTAGTTGTTCGATTAAATCTTCTACTTTTGGGATTTCTATTTCTGGTTTTACTGTAATGGTTTTGACTAATGTTTTGTCATGACCCAATTTCTCCTATAGGTCATGATGGCGCCGGACACCGCTGTCATGCAAGCCAACAACACACACTCTAATAAATCGGCTTGTGACTCGCAACTCCTACGAACCTAGTGCTCTGATACCAACTTGTCACGACCCAAATTAACCCTCCGTAAGGTGTCGTGATGGCACCTAGTCTTTACGACTAGGTAAGCCTAATATTGTGGAACATATAAAGAAACACATCACTTTAAAGATAAACAACATATTTTTAAATAGCCAAGAGTAGTACCACCCGGCATACACAAAATAATTTTCCAAGACCCGGAATATCGCTAAGTCATAAGCTGCTATAATCTATGTAGCTCTATACAAAAGTCTAAAGATAATAAAGAAAGTCTCTATACGATGGGGTATAAGGGGACTTCGAAGATCTGCGGACGCAAGCAGAAAATACCTTGAAGTCTCCTAGAATTCAACAGCACGCACTAACCCCAAGGCTGATAGCTCGTACCTGGATCTGCACACGAAAACATGTGCAGGAAAGGGCATGAGTACACCACAATGGTACCCAGTAACTGCCAAGCCTAACCTCGGTCGAGTAGTGACGAGGTCAGGTTAAGGCCCTATCGGAGTAAATATAGTAAATTAAACAGTAAAAGATGTAAGTAAAATCTACGATAACACAGTTAAAGAAATTCTCAAAAACTTAACAGTTAAGGGAGCCCTCGACTCAGAACAAGGTAAACACAATGGGAAAATCTCTCGGGATATCGTCCCGTAGTTTCAAATGAATATGCAGTACAGGGGGATCTCCCGGAATGCATCCCTAGTCCCAATTTAAATATGCAGTACAGGGGGATCTCCCGGAATACGTCTGTAGTCCCAATTTAAATATGCAGTACAGGGGGATCTCCCGGAATACGTCTGTAGTCCCAATTTAAATATACAGTACAGGGGGATCTCCCGGAATACGTCCGTAGTCCCAATTTAAATATGCAACACAAGATGAAATGGAAGGTATGGCATCGAGTTATACAGTTTATACTAGATACAGATAAGGCAAATAAGGACTTAACTAAACATGACACACAAAATGTCAATTAGGCAGTTAAAACACGTAAGCATGCTTCTCTAGTCTCAGTTTCACAATTAAACGTATTAGTGCAATTTAATAAGGAAAAATAATTTATGATGTAGAAAGGAAAAACGGGATTTTTTTGCAATAATAGCCCGTGTACGTACTCATCACCTCACGTACACGGCGCCCACACACCAAATAATATCAAGATATCCTAAGGGGGAAGTCCCCAACACAGGGTTAGGCAAGCCACTTACCTTGAACCGCTCAAATCAACTTGATATCACGTTCTTGCCACGAGTATCCGACTCCAAATGGCCCAAATCTATTCAAAACAGTACAATAACATCAATACGCGCTAATGGAATGAATCCCACAAGAAAAACTACAACATTAGGCCAAAACCCGAAATTGGCTCAAACCCGGCCCCCGGGGCCCACGTCTCGAAACCCAACAAAATTCACGAAACTAGAAAGCTCATTCACTCACGAGTCTAACCATATCAAATTTACTAAAATCCGACACCAAATGGTCCTCCAATCCACAATTCAAACTCCCAAATCCCTAGTCTCCATCTTCCAATTTCCACCTTAAATACACATTAACTAGGTGGGAAAAATACATGGCAAGGCAAGATTATTGACCAAAAATAAGCACAAGGAACTTACCTCAAGAAATGCGTCGAAACTGCTCTCAAAAATCGCCCCAACTCGAGTTTGCAAAGCCAAAAATGATAAAAATCGCGAAGCCCTTCGGTTTTAATCACTGCCCAGGTATTTCCGCACCTGCGGAACCTGGGCTCGCACCTGCAGGTGCGCTTGTGTGGAAAATGTGCGCATCTGTGCAACTCACTTACCCCCTCTTCCTTCGCACCTGCGACGAAAGGGCCGCATCTGCGCCCTCGCGCCTGCGGAGTCCCTTCTGCTTCTGCGCATCTTGCGCATGTGCGAACATCCTTGCGCATTTGCGGGCATCGCAGATGTGGATACTTCCTAGCACCTGCGACCGTAGGCCAACTCTCGATTTATCGCATCTGCACTTCCATCTTCGCATGTGCGGCTTGTGCACCTGCGGTCTCTTTTACGCAGGTGCCAAAACACCAGAACCAGCAAAGTTCAGAAATTCCTCTAAGTCCAAGTTTTCACCCGTTAAGCATCCGAAACACACCCGAGGCCCCCGGGACCTCAACCAAACATACCAACCAATCCTAAAACACCATACGAACTTAGTCGAGCTCTCAAATCCCATCAAACAACGCAAAAATCATGAATCACCCTCCAATTCAAACTTAAAGAATTTGAAACTTCAAAATTCTACATCCTATGTTGAAACCTATCAAATCACGTCCGATTGACCTCAAATTTTGCGTATAAGTCATAATCAACATTACGAACCTATAGACACTTTTGGAATTCCATTCCAAGCTCGATATCAAAATTTCCACTATCGGCCGAAATCGTCGAAAAACTAGCTTCCGCCAATTCAAGCCTAAATCTACTACAGACCCCCAAAACACATTCCGAACGTGCTCCTAACCCCAAAATCACTCAATGGAGCTAACGGAGTTGACGAAATTCCATTCCGGATCCATCCTCACATAGTTCCGGCTACGGTCCAAATCCTAAGGCTTAAGCTCTCATTTGGGGACTAAGTGTCCCAAAATACTCCGAAACTCAAAACCAACCATCCCGGCAAGTCACAATAGTAGAACAACATTTGGGGAAAGTAGTTAATAGGGGATCGGGGATATTACTCTCAAAACGACCGGCCGGGTCGTTACATCCTCCCCCTCTTAAAACAATCGTTCGTCCTCGAACGTGTATAAAGACATACCTTAAACTGTGAAAAGATGAGGGTACTGGCTGCGCATATCCTGCTCGGTCTCCCAAGTTGCCTCTTCGACCGACTGACCCCTTCACTGGACCTTTACTGAAGCAATATTCTTTGACCTGAGCTTTCTGACCTACCTGTCCAAAATGGCTACTGGCTCCTCAACATAAGATAGATCTTTGTCCAACTGGACAGAGCTGAAATCCAATACATTAGTCGGATCACCATGATACTTCCGGAGCATAGACATGTGGAATACCGGGTGAACTTCTGCTAGGCTGGGAGGCAAGGCAAGCTCATAAGTAACTTCCCCAACTCGCCGCAATATCTCAAAAGGACCAATGAACCTCGGGCTCAGCTTGCTCTTCTTCCCGAACCTTATGACACCCTTCATAGGCGATACCCTAAGAAAGACCAGCTCACCAACCATAAATGCCAAATCACGAACCTTACGGTCTGTATAACTCTTCTGCCTAGACTGGGCTGTGCGAAGTCTCTCCTGAATCACCATCACCTTATCTAAGGCATCCTGGACCAAATCTGTACCCAAAAATCGGGCTTCGCCTGCTCGAACCATCCCACTAGGGACCGGCACCGCCTACCATACAAAGCCTCATACGGTGCCATCTGAATGCTAGACTGTTGTTGTAGGCAAACTCTGCAAGTGGCAAGTATTGGTCCCATGACCCAAATAGCATCGAACTTTCTCAAAGTCCGAGGAAGTCCAACCACAAAGTCCATGGTGATCCGCTCCCACTTCCACTCTGGGATCTCTAACCTCTGAAGTAATCCACCCAGTCTCTGATACTCATATTTCACCTGCTGACAGTTGAGACACTTGGCCACAAACCCAACTATATCCTTTTTCATTCTTCTCCACCAATAGTGTTGCCTCAAGTCCTGGTACATCTTCGCGGCACCCGGATGAATGGAGTACCGCGAGCTATGGGCCTCCTCAAGAATTAACTCCTGAAGCCCATCTACATTGGGCACACAGATCCGGACATGCATCCTCATCACACCGTCATCACCAATAGTCACATCTCTAGCATCACCTCGCCGAACCCTATCCTGAAGAACTAGAAGATGAGGATCATCATACTGGTGCTCCCTGATACGGTCATAAAGAGAAGACCGAGCAACCACACAAGCTAATACCCGGATAGGCTCTGAAATATACAATATCACCAACTGGTTGGCTAAGGCCTGAACATCCAAGGCTAAGGTCCTCTCAGCTGCCGGAAGATATGCCAAACTCCCCAAACTCTCTGCCTGGCGACTCAGGGCGTCGGCCACTACATTGGCCTTCCCCGGGTGGTATAATATAGTGATGTCATAGTCTTTAAGTAGCTCCAACCACGTCCGCTGACGCAAATTAAGGTCCTTCTGCCTGGAAAAGTACTGCAAACTTCGATGATCAGTGTAAATCTCACAGGGAACACCGTACAAATAATGACGCCAGATCTTCAGGGCGTGAACAATAGCTGCTAACTCAAGATCATGAACTAGATAATTCTTCTCATGCACATTCAACTGTCTAGATGCGTAGGCAATCACCCTACCATCCTGCATCAATACCGCTCCAAGGCCAATCCTCGAGGCATCACAATAGATAGTGTATGACCCTAAACCTGTAGGCAATACTAATACTGGGGCTGTAGTCAAAGCTGTCTTGAGCTTCTAAAAGCTCTGCTCACACTCCTAGGTCCACCTGAACGGAGCACCCTTCTGGGTCAGCCTGGTCATAGGTGCTGCAATAGATGAAAATTCCTCCACAAAGCGATGGTAATACCCCGCCAAACCAAGGAAACTGCGGATCTCTATAGCTGATGACGGTCTAGGCCAACTCTGCACTGCCTCCACCTTCTTCGGATCTACCTTGATCCCATCACAAGACACAATGTGGCCCAAAAATGCCACTGAATCAAGCCAGAATTCACACTTAGAAAATTTTGCATACAACCTCTTCTCCCTCAAAGTCTGAAGGACGGTCCTCAGGTGCTGCTCATGACCTTCCCGAGACCGGTAATATACCAGGATGTCGTCAATAAACACAATGACGAAGGAATCAAGATAAGGCCGGAATACACTGTGCATCAAATGTATAAAGGCTGCTGGGGCATTGGTCAGCCCAAATGACATGACAAGAAACTCAGAGTGACAATATCTGGTCCTGAAAGCAGTCTTCGGGATATCCGGCTCCCGAATCTTCAACTGATGATAGCTAGAACGCAAGTCAATCTTGGAAAACACTCTGGCACCCTGTAACTGATCAAATAAGTCATCAATGCGAGGTAAAGGATACATGTTCTTCACTGTAACTTTGTTCAACTGCCGATGATCAATACACATACGTATAGAACCATCCTTCTTCTTCACAAATAAGACCGGAGCACCCCAAGGTGATACACTGGGCCTGATGAAACCCTTATCAAGAAACTCCTGCAACTGCTCCTTCAACTCCTTTAATTCAGGAGGAGCCATACGATATGGAGGAATAGAGATGGGCTGAGTGCCCGGCAACAAATCAATGCCAAAACTCAATATCTCTATCGGGCGGCATACCTGGAAGATCAGCTGGAAACACATCTGGAAAGTCCCTCACTACTGGAACTGACTCGACTGTAGGGGTATCAATACTGACATCTCTCACATAGGCCAAATATGCATCACACCCCTTCTTAACCATTCGCTGAGCCTTAAGAAATAAAATGACCCTGCGGGGAGTATACTCTAAGGTACCTCTCCACTCTAATCTCGAAAAACTTAGCATAGCCAGCGTCACGGTCTTAGCGTGACAATCAAAAATTGCATAATGGGGCGACAACCAGTCCATGCCCAAGATAACATCAAAATCTACCATACTGAGAAATAACAAATCGGCTTTGGTCTCAAAACCACTAAGAGCAATCAAACATGACCGATATACGCGGTACACAAAGGGAGAATCTCCTACAGGAGTAGATACATAAATAAGGGAACTCAAAGAATCTCGAGATATCCCCAAATGTGGAGCAAAATAAGAAGACACATATGAATACATAGAGCTTGGGTCAAATAATACTGATGCATCCCTATGACAGACGGGGACGATACCTGTGATAACTGAATCTGAAGCAACGGCCTCTGAACGGGCTGGAAGGGCATAGTACCTGGCCTGGCCTCCCCCTCTAGGGCGACCTCGACCTCCCCGACCTCCACCTCGAGCTGGCTGAGGAGGTAGGGTAGCAGTTGGTGCTGGAAAAATGGCTGGAGGACCCGGTGGAGCACGTGGAGGCTTATAAGTCTGTGGAGGTGCACCCATCATGGCTTTGGGGAAATCACTAACCAGGTGACGAGTATCAACACACTCAAAACAACCTCTCAGAGGACGCGGCAGCTGAGACTAACTCGGACCTGGCCTGCTGGACTGGCTGGTAATAGCACCTCGAGTAGGAGGTATACTGGATACTGGCGGTGCATAATAGGGCTCCTGAGGTCTAGGAGAAGCTGGGATACCACTGGCTGCTGGAAGAGCTGAATGAACAGGGCGACTCACAAAACCCCTACCATAGTGTTCTGCTGGTGCACGAGCTCCTGAATAATGACCAGTCTCTCGAGGCCTCTTGGCCTCTCTCTCCTCTTGGTCACGGGGGAACATGCCCTCCACTCTCCTGGCAATGCTCACTGCATGCTGATAAGTGATGTCCGTCTCCAACTCCTTGGCCATACTGGTCCGAATACTGGGGTGGAGTCCCTCAATGAAGCGACGAACCCTCTCGCTGACTGTAGCAACCAGAGCCGGTGCATGGCGAGCTAACCCACTAAAACGGACTGCATACTCCAACACAGTCATAGAACCCTGACGCAACTGCTTGAACTCTACGCGCCAAGCATCCCTGAGGCTCTAAGGAACATACTCACGCAAGAACATCTCTGAAAAGTGAGTCCAAGTGAGTGAGGCTACCTCGTCCGGACTACTCAGCTCATAGGAACGCCACTACTAATATACTGCTCCCCTCAGCTGGAAAGCGGTAAAAAAAACCCCACTCGTCTCCACAATGCCCATAGTGCGGAGAATACGATGACACTCCTCAAGAAAACCTAGAGCATCATCTGAAGCTAGTCCGCTGAAAGTAGGTGGGTGGTACTTCTTGTACCTCTCAAGTCTGAGTTGCTCTGCCTCAGAAATAGCTACCCTGACCTCATGCTGAACCGGAGCCACTGGGGGCATAGGAATATACTCTGGCACCTGATCAACCTGGACCCTCTGCTCAGGAGTGCAGGCTGCGAGAGTCTATGCCCCTCCTCCAACCTGAGATGTAGCAGGAGCTATCAGAAATAGTCCAGCCTGAGCCAGAGTGCTGAACATGCTCAAGAACTGATCTAAAGTCTCCTGGAGGGCTGGAGTAGTAATAGGGATCTCCGGTGCTGGCCCTCCAGCTAGAGTTACTGGGGGATCCTCTGACGCAGCTCTCGCAGGTGCTCGGGCTGCACCGCGTGGTCGTCCTCCACCCCGACCCCAGCCTCTAGCGGCTTTGGCAGGGGGCTCGGGTGCCTGATCATCGGTCCTCCCATTGCGGGTCCTTACCATCTGTGAGAAAGAATAGAATAGAATCTTAGAATTTTTGGGTGTCAATAACTCGCATGACAAGGAAATCAAAGAAATATGATTGTTCTTAACAGTTACATAGTCTCCCGAAGATAAGTACGGACGTCTCCGTACCAATTCGCGAGACTCTAATAAACCGACTTGTGACTTGCGACTCCTACGAACCTAGTGCTCTGATACCAACTTGTCACGACCCAAATTAACCCTTTGTAAGGTGTCGTGATGGCACCTAGTCTTTACGACTAGGTAAACCTAATATTGCGAAACATATAAAGAAACACATCACTTTAAAGATAAACAACATATTTTTAAATAGCCAAGAGTAGTACCACCCGGCATACACAAAATAATTTCCCAAGACCCGGAATATCGCTAAGTCACAAGCTGCTATAATCTATGTGTCACGACCCAATTTCACCTGTAGGTCGTGATGGTGCCCAACACTACATCTAGGCAAGCCAACTAATAAATTAAGCATACATTGATAAAATTTAAAACCAAGAAAAATATAAACCCAAACTCTACCAATGTGTGTGCCAAGACCTAGTGTCACAAGTGAATGAGAATCTAGCAGATTATACAAAACTCCAAATACTGTCTGAAATGAAATAGACAGAATGTAAATATAAGAAGAGACACTAGTAGCTGCAGAACGGCAGCTCACCACTATGCTTCGGGATGATGTGGGTATGTGATGATAGGTCCCCCACTAGTACCTATCTCAGATCCTGCACAAAAAGTGCAGCAAGTGTAGTATGAGTACGTAAACAACGTGTACCCAGTAAGTATCAAGCCTAATCTCGAAGTGGTAGAGACGAGATGGCCGACTTTGACACTCACTATGGGTCAATAAGAACTGAAATAAAACTAGGATATTTAAATCAGCATGATTTAAGGAATTTACAAAAATTTATTTAATCAGCAGAAATAATCAAATTCCTTCAAATGTAACAATTCTCAATATATTAATTAAATTCCTTCAATTCAAATAAATTCTAATTTATCAATTAAATCTCATTTACAGGAGTAACAATTAATTCCTAAACAAGCAAGAATAATAATTCATTAAATTCCAAGGATTTTCCAATTTATTAATTAGCTTCACAAGCTGAAATAAGTTATTAAAGTATCGTGTAATTATTATTATTATGCACGATTTCTGCCGAGGACGTACGACCTGATCCAGAGTGTCGTGTACACTGCCGAGGGACGTGCGGCGCGATCCATATATGCATCTATCCTGCCGAGGCATTCGGCCCGCTCCACAAGAAAGGAGGACATTTTCTTATGTGCCTCCGGAAGGAGAGTATATTTATTATAAGATAAATTCGGGAGGAGAACAATTTCTTTTAACAATTAATTGATTTAAACAAAAATTAAGAATATGCAATTTTCATATTTTTCTACTTTCCATAACAATTCACAATATATACATCAATTATTTTAATTAATAAAGAATACAATTCACACAAGTAATTCATGCTTTGAGTCTTAAACTACCCGAACTTAAGCATTAATAGTAGCTACGCATGGACTCTCGTCACCTCGTGCATGCGTAGACTCCGCAATTAGAAACAATTATTCAATTTAATCCCTATGGGGTAATTTCCCCCTCACAAGATTAAACAAGAGACTTACCTCATCTTGCTCCAATTTAATCCACTATAAGGCCTTTTCCACGATTATCCAACTCTGTCTGGCTCGAATCTAGCCAAAATAATTCGATACAATCACTAAAAATTATAGGAATCAATTCTATAAGAAAATACTACATTTTTAATAAAAATCCCAAAATTAATTAAAAATTCGTCCGTGCGGCCCACATCTCGGAATTCGGCAAAATTTACGAAATCCGACAACCCATTCAATTAAGAGTCCAACCATACCAGTTTCACTCAAATCTGACTCCGAATCGATACCGAAATCTCAAAAATTCGTTTCTATGAGATTTCTAAAAATTTCCCAAATTTAAATCTCAAAACACTAATGTATGGTGAAAACAATGATATACTTGTATATGTAGACCAAATCCGAGTTAGAATCACTTACCCCAATATTTTTCCCTTGAAAATCTGTCAAAAGTCGCCTCTGCTCAAGCTCAAATTCGTCAAAAATGGCAAATGGGACGAATGTCCTCTTTTATAAACTGCCCAGGCAGCCTACGAAATTGGGCCTCGATCATGGCTTCGATCGTGGCCCTTGAGCCTGGGCTTCGCTCATGGCCTCGATCATGGCCTCGAGCTTGGGACTTGGTCATGGCCTCGATCACGCCTCGAGCCTGGGCTTCGGTCATGGCCTCAATCATGGCCTCGATCTTGGGTCTTGTTCCTGGCCCTCGAGCCTGGCCTTCGATCATGGCCCTCGAGCTGGACCTTCGATCGTGGCTTCGATACTGAGCCTCGTCCCTGGCTTCAACTCAGGCCTCGATCGTGGGCTTGATTTCTGGGTTTGATCTTGTAATGACCCAACCGGTCATTTTCACTTTTAGAACCCCATTCCCTAAAAATAAAAACTTCCCGTAGGTGCTTGTAATGATTTATGACTTGCGGGGATGGTTGGTTTGGGATTTGGAAGTGTTTGGGGTGAAACCGGAACACTTAGTTCCTTAAGTTGGCCTTAAAGTGCTAAGTTTGACTTCGGTCAACATTTTGAGAAAGCGACCCCGGAATAGAATTTTGATGATTCTAACAGCTCCGTATGGTGATTTTGGACTTTGGAGCGTGTTCGGAATTTTATTTGGAATTCCGTAGTTAAATTAGACTTGAAATGGCTAAAAACAAGAATTTAAGTTTGGAAGTTTGACCGATGAGTTGACTTTTTGATACCGGAGTCAGAATCCAATTCTGATACTTTTCATAGCTCCGTTATGTAATTTATGACTTGTGTGTAAAATTTGAGATCAATCGGAGTTGATTTGATAGGTTCCGACATCGAATGTAGAAGTTGAAAACTATTAGTTTCATTAAGCTTGAATTGGGGTATGATTCATGGTTTTAGCATTGTTTGATGTGATTTAGAGGTTTGACTAAGTTCGTATGATGTTTTAGGACTTGTTGGTATATTTGGTTGAGGTCCCGAGGGCCTCGGGTGAGTTTCGGATGGTTAACGGATCAAAAGTTGGACATAAAAAGCTGCTGCAATTTTCCCTTTTGCTGTATACCCTGGGCTGTGATTGAGCCACAGATCGAACCCAGATATCGAGCCCACGATCGAGGCCTGAGTCGAAGCCAGGGATGGGGCTCAGTATCGAATCCATGATCGAAGGCAAGGCTCGAGGGCCATGATTGAAGGCAAGGCTCGAGGGCCAGGATCAAGACCCAAGATCGAACTTGATCGAGGCCATGACCATGTCCCAGGCTCGAGGCCTGATCGAGGCCATGACCAGCTCCCAAGATCGAGCTCCCAAGATCGAGCTCCCTGAGATCGAGATCCCTGATCGAGCTCCTTGATCGAGCTCCCTGAGATCGAGCTCCCGAGATCGAGCTCCTTGATCGAACTGGACAGAGCTGTAAGTTATAAAAACAGAGGACATTCGTCCCATTTGCCATTTTTGACGAACTTGAGCTTGAGCAGAGGCGACTTTTGACAGACTTTAAAGGGAAAAATATTGGGGTAAGTGATTCTAACTCGGATTTGGTCTACATATACAAGTATATCATTGTTTTCACCATAAATTAGTGTTTTGAGATTTAAATTTGGGAAATTTTTAGAAATCTCATAGAAACGAATTTTTGAGATTTCGGTATCGATTCGGAGTCGGATTTGAGTGAAACTGGTATGGTTGGACTCGTAATTGAATGGGTTTTCGGATTTCGTAACTTCTGCCGGATTCCGAAACGTGGGCCCCACAGACGAAGTTTTAATTAATTTCGGGATTTTTATTAAAAATGTAGTATTTTCTTATAGAATTGATTCTTATAATTTTTAGTGATTGTATCTAATTATTTTGGCTAGATTCGAGCCAGACAGAGTTGGATAATCGTGGAAAAGGCCTTATTGTGGATTAAATTGGAGCAAGACGAGGTAAGTCTCTTGTCTAATCTTGTGAGGAGGAAATTACACCATAGGTGATTAAATTAATAATGGTTGTTAATTGTGGGGGCTACGTATGCACAAGGTGATGAGAGTCCGTGCGTAGCTACTATTAATGCTAAAGCCCGAGTAGTTTAGGACACAAAGCATGAATTACTTGTGTAAATTATATTCTTTATTTAATTGAATTATTTGATATATAAATTGTGAATTGTTAGGAAATATAATAAAGATGAAAATTTCATATGCTTAATTTTCTGTTTAAATTAATTAACTATTTAAAGAAATTGTTCATCCTCCCGAATTTATCTTATAATGAATATACTCTCCTTCTGGAGGTACATAAGAAAATGTCCTCCTTTCTTGTGGAGCGGGACGAATGCCTCGGCAGGATAGATGCATCTATGGATCGCGCCGCACGTCCCTCGGAAGTGTACACGACACTCTGGATTGGGCCGTACGTCCTCGGCAGAAATCGTGCTTTATAATAATAATTACACGATACATTAATAATTTATTTCAGCTTGTGAAGCTAGTTAATAAATTGAAAATCCTTGAAATTTAATGAATTATTATTCTTGCTATTTAAGGAATTAATTGTAACTCGTGTAAATGAGATTTAATTGATAAATTGGAAATTATTTGAATTGAAGGAATTTAATTAATATATTGAGAATTTTTAAATTGGAAGGCATAGTGGTGAGCTGCCTTTCTGAGCCGTTCTGCAGCTACCAGTGTCTCTTCTTATATTTACATTCTGTCTATTTCATTTCCGACAGTATTTGGAGTTTTGTATAATCTACTAGATGTTCATTCACTTGTGACACCAGGTCTTAGCACACACATTGGTAGAGTTTGGGTTTATATTTTTCTTGGTTTTAAACTTTATCAATGTATGCTTAATTTATTAGTTGGCTTGCCTAGCTGTAGTGTTGGGCACCATCACAACCTACAGCTGAAATTGGGTCGTGACAACATAGTATCAGAGCACTAGGTTCACGTAGGTCTCACAAGTTATGAGCAGACCTAATAGAGTATTGCGGATTGGTACGGAGACGTCTGTACTTATCTTTAAGAGGCTATAGGGTGTTAGGAAATTACCTTTCTTCACATTCCATCGTGCAATTAATGTAGCACTAAAAATCCTTCTCTTATTCTCTCACAGATGGTGAGAACACGCTCTAATGAGATTCCAAACCAGGGAAGAGCTACTCACCCAGTCGCTAGAGGCCGAGGCAGAGGCTGAGGCTGAGGGAGGGCTCAAGGATGTGGTAGAGGGCGAGGACGTCCCAGGACTGTTCCAGTTATGCCGCCAGTGGATCCAGTAGAGAATCCCATTATTGAAGAGCAGGGTGAGGTGCCTGTGGCAGAGCCAGCTCCGGTGGACTTCACATCTGCACCGGGATTTTAGAATGTCATGGGTTGTATGCTGCGATTCATGGACAATATGACTCAGGCCGGTTTATTTCCGGCAGACCTAGCCACATCTCAGGCGGGCGGGGGAGCAGAGACCCCTACCGCACAGGCTCATGGACAGGCAACTACTGTATATCAGACCTAGGGTGCACTACCTGTGGGTGGAACCCAGCCAGTGGCAGCAGCTACACCTGAGCCCAGGCCAGCTGTAGCCGCCGATCCTCAGAAACTATTGGACAGATGGACTAGACTACATCCTCCTATCTTCGGGGGTGAGCGACATGAGGATCCACAGGATTTCATTGATCGTTGCAAGGATAGACTGTACAACATGAGGATATTGGAATCCCATGGGGTTGATTTCGCTACTTTTCAGCTAGAGGGTAGAGCCCGTAGATGGTGGCAGTCTTATGCTCTTGGTAGACCAGCAGATTCTCCTCCCATGACTTGGGACAGGTTCACCCGTATCTTCTTGGACAGGTATATTCCACCCTCCTAGAGGGAAGAGTTGCAGTTTTAGTTTGAGCAGCTCCAGCAGGGTCAGATGTCAGTGACTGATTATGAGGCGAGTTTTTCCGAATTATCTCGCCATGCACTAATGATACTCCCTACTGAGGCGGAGAGAGTGCGAAGGTTTGTAGCCAGTTTACATACTGGTATTCAAGCCACTATGGCTCGAGAGGTTGAGATGGGTACTTCTTATGAGCGAGTTGTGGAGATAGCCCGGAGGATTGAGGGTGTACGTCAGCGGAGCCGAGAGCAGATTATGAGAGATAAGCCATTCAGGTACTCTGGAGAGTTCAGAGGTGCTCCGTCCAGGGGCAGAGGTCAATTCATGAGGGGGCAGTCCAGCAGACCCCCATATCCAGCACCACCACCTCCTCGAGGTGCTCCAGTGCGACCTTATCTCAGTGCTATCCCAGAGAGTTCTTACCGCCCACCAGCTATTCAGGGTCCTCCCAGTGGGTATTCACGTCCCTAGGGCCATACACTTAGTCAACAGCCTATCTCACCGAAGAGTTGTTACAAGTGCGGGGATGCCAGTCACATGCGGAGGTTTTGCCCCAGGCTTCGGGGTAGACCAGTACAGCAGGGTCAGCAGCCTATGCTTACCAGACCAGTTGCTCCACCAGTAGTCCGACCACCTAGAGGTGGAGGACAGGTGGGTAGGGGCCGTCCTAGAGGTGGAGGTCAGCCAGGCAGAGGCCAGACAGTTGGCGCTCCATCTTGGTTCTATTCTTTTCCGGCTAGACCAGATGCAGAGGCCTCAAATGCCGTGATTACATGTATTATTTCTGTTTGTGGCAAAGATGCCTCAGTATTATTTGATCCTGGATCTACGTATTCATATGTGTCATCTCTATTTGCTCCATTCCTGGGTGTTTCTCGTGAGTCCTTGAGTACTCCTGTTTATGTGTCCACTCCTGTGGGCGATTCTGTTATTGTGAACCAGATCTACCGGTCCCGTATTATTACATTCTGTGGTTATGAAACTAAAGAAGATCTCCTATTGCTTGAGATGACCGATTTTGAAATCATTCTGGGTATGGACTGGTTATCTCCATATCATACTATTCTAGATTGTCATGCCAACACTGTTACCTTGGCTATTCCAGCATTGCCTAAGGTGGAGTGGAAGGGTTCGCCTGTTAGTTCATTTAATCAAGTTATTTCTTTTATAAAGGCTCAACACATGGTTGAGAAGGGTTGTTTGGCTTATCTAGCCTATGTTTGGGATACTACTGCAAAGACTCCGGCTATTGATTCAGTGCCTGTAGTTCAGGAGTTCCCCGATGTATTTCTGTTAGATCTTCCAGGTATGCCACCTGATCGTGATATTGATTTCTGTATTGACTTGGCTTCAAATACCCAGCCTATATCTATCTCACTGTATCGCATTGCTCCGAAAGAATTGAAAGAATTGAAAGAAAAACTTGAAAAGTTACTAGCAAAAGTGTTCGTCAGACCGAGTGTATCGCCTTGGGGTGCACCAGTATTATTTGTGAAAAAGAAGGATGGAACAATGCGGATGTGTATTGATTATCGCCAATTGAACAAAGTCACTATTAAGAACAAGTACCCGTTGCCGCGTATTGATGATCTATTTGACCAGTTGCAGGGTGCTAGGGTATTCTCTAAGATCGACTTGAGGTCGGGGTACCATCAGTTGATGATTCGGGATTCGGATGTTCCGAAGACTGCTTTTCGTACTAGATATGGTCATTATGAGTTTCGGGTGATGTCCTTCGGTTTAACAAATGCCCCAGCAGTGTTTATGGATCTGATGAACAAAGTATTCATGCCATATATTGATTCATTTTTCATTGTCTTCATTGATGACATCTTAATCTATTCGCGCAGTAAGGAGGAACATGAGCAGCATATGAGAGTAGTGCTTCAGACATTGCGGGAACAAAAGCTATATGCTAAGTTCTCTAAATGTGAGTTTTGGCTAGAGTCTGTAGCATTCTTGGGACATATTGTATCGGGTGACGGTATTAAAGTTGATCCCAAAAAGATTGAGGCAGTTCAGAATTGGAATCGTCCCACTTCGGCGACTAAGATCAGGAGTTTTATGGGTTTAGCACGTTATTATCGTCGGTTCGTGGAAGGTTTTTCATCTATTGCAGCACCTTTGACCAAATTAACCCAGAAGGGTGTTCAGTTCCGATGGTCCGACGATTGTAAGTCAAGCTTTCAGAAGCTCAAGAAAGCACTGACTACAGCACCCGTGTTAGTGTTACCATCTGGTTCGGGAATATATACAGTATATTGCGACGCGTCACGCGTTGGCTTGGGTTGTGTATTGATGCATGAAAGGCGAGTTATTGCATATGCTTCACGTCAGCTGAAGCCCCACGAGAATAATTATCCAGTACATGATTTGGAGTTAGCTGCGATTGTTCACGCTCTAAAGATTTGGAGGCATTATCTTTATGGGGTATCTTGTGAAGTTTACACTGATCATCGCAGTTTGCAGCATTTGTTCAAGCAGAGGGATATAAATTTGAGGCAACGCAGATGGCTGGAGTTACTAAAAGATTATGATATTACTATATATCTATCCCACCGTATCGCATGGCTCCGAAAGAATTGAAAGAAAAGCTTGAAAGGTTACTAGCCAAAGTGTTCGTCAGACCGAGTGTATCGCCTTGGGGTGCACCAGTATTATTTGTGAAAAAGAAGGATGGAACAATGCGGATGTGTATTGATTATCGCCAATTGAACAAAGTCACTATTAAGAACAAGTACTCGTTGTCGCGTATTGATGATCTATTTGACCAGTTGTAGGGTGCTAGGGTATTCTCTAAGATCGACTTGAGGTCCGGGTACCATCAGTTGAAGATTCGGGATTCGGATGTTCCGAAGACTGCTTTTCGGACTAGAGATGGTCATTATGAGTTTCTGGTGATGTCCTTCGGTTTAACTAATGCCCCAGCATTTATGGATCTGATGAACAGAGTATTCATGCCATATATTGATTCATTTTTCATTATCTTCATTGATGACATCTTAATCTATTCGCGCAGTAAGGAGGAACATGAGCAGCATATGAGAGTAGTGCTTCAGACATTGTGGGAACAAAAGCTATATGCTAAGTTCTCTAAATATGAGTTTTGGCTAGAGTCTGTAGCATTTTTGGGACATATTGTATCGGGTGAAGGTATTAAAGTTGATCCCAAAAAGATTGAGGCAGTTCAGAATTGGCATCGTCCCACTTTGGCGACTAAGATCAGGAGTTTTCTGGGTTTAGCAGGTTATTATCGTCGGTTCGTGGAAGGTTTTTCATCTATTGCAGCACCTTTGACCAAATTAACCCAGAAGGGTGTTCAGTTCCGATGGTCCGACGATTGTAAGTCAAGCTTTCAGAAGCTCAAGAAAGCACTGACTACAGCACCCGTGTTAGTGTTACCATCTAGTTCGGGAATATATACAGTATATTGCGACGCGTCACGCGTTGGCTTGGGTTGTGTATTGATGCATGAAAGGCGAGTTATTGCATATGCTTCACGTCAGCTGAAGCCCCACGAGAATAATTATCCAGTACATGATTTGGAGTTAGCTGCGATTGTTCACGCTTTAAAGATTTGGAGGCATTATCTTTATGGGGTATCTTGTGAAGTTTACACTGATCATCGCAGTTTGCAGCATTTGTTCAAGCATAGGGATATAAATTTGAGGCAACGCAGATGGCTGGAGTTACTAAAAGATTATGATATTACTATATATCTATCCCACCGTATCGCATGGCTCCGAAAGAATTGAAAGAAAAGCTTGAAAGGTTACTAGCCAAAGTGTTCGTCAGACTGAGTGTATCGCCTTGGGGTGCACCAGTATTATTTGTGAAAAAGAAGGATGGAACAATGCGGATGTGTATTGATTATCGCCAATTGAACAAAGTCACTATTAAGAACAAGTACTCGTTGCCGCGTATTGATGATCTATTTGACCAGTTGTAGGGTGCTAGGGTATTCTCTAAGATCGATTTGAGGTCCGGGTACCATCAGTTGAAGATTCGGGATTCGGATGTTCCGAAGACTGCTTTTCGGACTAGAGATGGTCATTATGAGTTTCTGGTGATGTCCTTCGGTTTAACTAATGCCCCAGCATTTATGGATCTGATGAACAGAGTATTCATGCCATATATTGATTCATTTTTCATTATCTTCATTGATGACATCTTAATCTATTCGCGCAGTAAGGAGGAACATGAGCAGCATATGAGAGTAGTGCTTCAGACATTGTGGGAACAAAAGCTATATGCTAAGTTCTCTAAATGTGAGTTTTGGCTAGAGTCTGTAGCATTTTTGGGACATATTGTATCGGGTGAAGGTATTAAAGTTGATCCCAAAAAGATTGAGGCAGTTTAGAATTGACATCGTCCCACTTTGGCGACTGAGATCAGGAGTTTTCTGGGTTTAGCAGGTTATTATCGTCGGTTCATGGAAGGTTTTTCATCTATTTCAGCACCTTTGACCAAATTAACCCAGAAGGGTGTTCAGTTCCGATGGTCCGACGATTGTGAGTCAAGCTTTCAGAAGCTCAAGACAGCACCTGACTACAGCACCCGTGTTAGTGTTACCATCTGGTTCGGGAATATATACAGTATATTGCAACGCGTCATGCGTTGGCTTGGGTTGTGTATTGATGCACGAAAGGCGAGTTATTGCATATGCTTCACGTCAGCTGAAGCCCCACGAGAAGAATTATCCAGTACATGATTTGGAGTTAGCTGCGATTGTTCACGCTCTAAAGATTTGGAGGCATTATCTTTATGGGGTGTCTTGTGAAGTTTACACTGATCATCGCAGTTTGCAGCATTTGTTCAAGCAGAGGGATATAAATTTGAGGTAGCGCAGATGGCTGGAGTTACTAAAAGATTATGATATTATTATCATGTATCATCCGGGCAAAGCAAATGTGGTTGCAGATGCCTTGAGCAGGAAGGCGGAGAGTATGGGTAGTTCGGCTTTTATTTCAGTAGAGGAAAGGCCATTAGCCTCAGATATTCAGTCCTTGGCTAACAAGCCCAGCCTAGTTCTTGCATGTGTGGTGGCCCAATCTTCACTATTTGAGCAGATCAAGGCTCGCTAGTATGATGACCCATACTTGATACTTCTTCGTGAAACAGTACTAAGAGGTGGTGCCAAGGAAGTTACTATTAGAGCGGATGGTGTTCTGTGACTCCATGATCGTCTATATGTTCCTAATGTGGATGGACTGAGGAAAACGATCCTAGAAGAGGCACACAATTCTCGGTATTCTATTTATCTAGATGCTACTAAGATGTATCGTGACTTGAGGCAACATTATTGGTGGCGAAGAATGAAAAAGGACATAGTTGAGTATGTATATAGGTGTCTAAATTGCCAGCAAGTTAAAAATGAGCACCAGAGGCCAGGTGGCCTACTTCAGCAGATGACTATACCAGAGTGGAAATGGGAACGAATTACTATGGACTTTGTAGTTGGGCTGCCACGGACCTTGAGGAAGTTTGATGCAGTTTGGGTGATTGTTGACAGGTTGACTAAGTCGGCACATTTTATTCCTGTTGTGACTACGTATACTTTAGAGAGGTTGGCCCAGATTTATATTCAGGAAATAGTTCGGTTGCACGGTGTGCCAATTTCCATCATATCATATAGAGGCCCTCAGTTTACTTCACATTTCTGGAGAGCAGTACAGAGTGAGTTAGGGATCCGTGTAGAGCTCAGCACAGCCTTTCATCCGCAGACCGATGGACAGTCAGAGAGGACAATTCAGATTTTGGAGGATATGCTCAGGGCATGTGTGATTGACTTTGGAGGTTGGTGGGATCGTTTCCTGCCTTTGGCCGAGTTTGCTTATAATAACAGTTACCAATCCAGCATCGAGATGGCTCCATTTGAGGCTTTATATGGTCGGCGATGTCGTTCACCTATCAGATGGTTTGAGCCAGGTGAGGCTAAGTTATATGGTACTGATTTGGTAAGGGATGCCTTGGAAAAGGTAAAGTTGATTCAAGAGCGACTTCGTACAGCACAATCTAGATAAAAGAGTTACGCGAATCAGAAAGCGCATGATATATCATTTATGGTAGGCAAAAAAGTTCTCTTGAAGGTTTCGCCGATGAAGGGAATTATGAGATTCGGGAAGAAGGGCAAGTTGAGCCCAAGGTTTATAGGCCCATTTGAGGTGTTGAAACGAGTTGGGGAGGTTGCTTATAAGCTTGCATTGCCTCCCAGCCTATCGGGAGTTCATTCGGTATTTCACGTATCTATGCTCCGGAAGTATCATGACGACCTATCACATGTGTTAGATTTCAGCACAGTTCAGCTAGATAATATCTTGGGTTATGAAGAGGAACCAATTGCCATTGTTGATAAACAGGTTCTCCAGTTGAGGTCCAAGAGGATTTCTGCAGTAAAAGTCCAGTGGAGGGGCCAACCAGTCGAGGAAGCGACTTGGGAGGCCGAGGAAGACATGCGGAGCAGATATCCACACTTATTCAACACTCCAGGTACAATTCTAAACCCTTTCGAGGACGAACGTTTGTTTAAGAGGTGGAGAATGTAATGACCCAATCGGTCATTTTAACTTTTAGAACCCCGTTCCCTAAAAATAAAAACTTCCCGTAGGTGCTTGTAATGATTTATGACTTGCGGGGATGGTTGGTTCGGGATTTGAAAGTGTTTGGGGTGAAACCGGAACACTTGGTTCCTTAAGTTGGCCTTAAAGTGCTAAGTTTGACTTCGGTCAACATTTTGAGAAAACGACCCTGGAATAGAATTTTGATGATTCCAACAGCTCCGTATGGTGATTTTGGACTTAGGAGCGTGTTCGGAATTTTATTTGGAAGTACGTAGTTAAATTAGGCTTGAAATGGCTAAAAAACAAGAATTTAAGTTTGGAAGTTTGACCGATGAGTTGACTTTTTGATACCGAAGTCGGAATCCAGTTCCGAAAATTTTCATAGCTTTGTTATGTAATTTATGACTTGTGTGTAAAATTTGAGGTCAATCGGAGTTGATTTGATAGGTTCCGACATCGAACCTAGAAGTTGAAAACTCTTAGTTTCATTAAGCTTGAATTGGGGTATGATTCATGGTTTTAGCGTTGTTTGATGTGATTTAGAGGTTCGACTAAGTTCGTATGATGTTTTAGGACTTTTTGGTATATTTGGTTGAGGTCTCGAGGGCCTCGGGTGAGTTTCGGATGGTTAACGTATCAAAAGTTGGACTTAAAAAGCTGCTGCAATTTTCCCTTTGGCTGTATATTCTGGGCTGTGATCGATCCCCAGGTCGAATCCAGATATCGAGCCCCAGATCTGTCATGACCCAATTTCAGCTGTAGGTTGTGATGGCGCCCAACACTACAGCTAGGCAAGCCAACTAA
Organism: Nicotiana tomentosiformis; assembly: GCF_000390325.3. Taxonomy (NCBI): domain Eukaryota; kingdom Viridiplantae; phylum Streptophyta; class Magnoliopsida; order Solanales; family Solanaceae; genus Nicotiana; species Nicotiana tomentosiformis. The sequence goes on from NC_090818.1 coordinate 11,617,659, forward strand.
TAAATTAAGAATACATTGATAAAGTTTAAAACCAAGAAAAATATAAACCCAAACTCTACCAATGTGTGTGCCAAGACCTGGTGTCACAAGTGAATGAGCATCTAGTAGATTAAACAAAACTCCAAATACTGTCTAAAATGAAATAGTCCTAGGAATTAATTGTTACTCCTGTAAATGAGATTTAATTGATAAATTAAAAATTATTTAAATTGAAGGAATTTAATTATATATTGAGAATTTTTATATTGGAAGGAATTTGATTATTTTCGCTCATTAAATAAATTATCGTAAATTCTGTAAATCATGCTGATTTAAATATCCTAGTTTTATTTCAGTTATTATTATTGACCCATAGTGAGTGTCAAAGTCGGCCATCTGGTCTCTACCACTTTGAGATTAGGCTTGATACTTACTGGGTACACGTTGTTTACGTACTCATACTACACTTGCTGCACCTTTTGTGCAGGATTTGAGACAGGTACTAGTGGAGGACCTATCATCACATACCCACGTCATCCCGAGGCATAGTGGTGAGTTGCCTTTCTGAGCCGTTCTGCAGCTACCAGTGTCTCTTTTTATATTTACATTCTATCTATTTCATTTCAGACAATATTTGGAGTTTTGTATAATCTACTAGATGCTCATTCACTTGTGACACCAGGTCTTGGCACACACATTGGTAGAGTTTGGGTTTATATTTTTCTTGGTTTTAAACTTTATCAATGTATGCTTAATTTATTAGTTGGCTTGCCTAGCTGTAGTGTTGGGCGCCATCACGACCTACAGCTGAAATTGGGTCATGACAGATCTGGGGCTCGATATCTGGATTCGACCTGGGGATCGATCACAGCCCAGAATATACAGCAGAAGGGAAAATTGCAGCAGCTTTTTAAGTCCAACTTTTGATACGTTAACCATCTGAAACTCACCCGAGGCCCTCGGGACCTCAACCAAATATACCAACAAGTCCTAAAACATCATACGAACTTAGTCGAACCTCTAAATCACATCAAACAACGCTAAAACCATGAATCATACCCCAATTCAAGCTTAATGAAACTAAGAGTTTTCAACTTCTAGGTTCGATGTCGGAACCTATCAAATCAACTCCGATTGACCTCAAATTTTACACACAAGTCATAAATTACATAACAAAGCTATGAAAATTTTTGGAACTGGATTCCGACTCCGGTATCAAAAAGTCAACTCATCGGTCAAACTTCCAAACTTAAATTCTTGTTTTTTAGCCATTTCAAGCCTAATTTAACTATGGACTTCCAAATAAAATTCTGAACATGCTGCTAAGTCCAAAATCACTATACAGAGCTGTTGGAGTCATCAAAATTCTATTCAGGGGTCGTTTTCTCAAAATGTTGACCGAAGTCAAACTTAGCACTTTAAGGCCAACTTAAGGAACCAAGTGTTCCGGTTTCACCCCAAACACTTCCAAATCCTGAACCAACCATCCCCGCAAGTCATAAATCATTACAAGCACCTAAAGAAAGTTTTATATTAGGGAACGAGGTTCAAAAAGTTAAAATGACCGGTTGGGTCATTACATTCTCCACCTCTTAAACAAACGTTCGTCCTCGAACGGGTTTAGAATTGTACCTGGAGTGCTGAATAAGTGTGGATATCTGCTCCGCATGTCTTCCTCAGCCTCCCAAGTTGCTTCCTCGACTGGTTGTCCCCTCCACTGGACGTTTACTATAGAAATCCTCTTGGACCTCAACTGGCGAACCTGTTTATCAACAATTGCAATTGGCTCCTCTTCATAACCCAAGCTATTATCTAGCTGAACTGTGCTGAAGTCTAACACATATGATAGGTCGGCATGATACTTCCGGAGCATAGATACGTGAAAAACCGGATGAACTCCCGATAGGCTGGGAGGCAATGCAAGCTCATAAGCAACCTCCCCAACTCGTTTCAACACCTCAAATGGGCCTATAAACCTTGGGCTCAACTTGCCCTTCTTCCCGAATCTCATAATTCCCTTCATCGGCGAAACCTTCAAGAGAACTTTTTTGCCTACCATAAATGATATATCACGCGCTTTCTGATTCGCGTAACTCTTTTATCTGGACTGTGCTGTATGAAGTCACTCCTGAATCAACTTTACCTTTTCCAAGGCATCCCTTACCAAATAAGTACCATATAACTTAGCCTCACCTGGCTCAAACCATCCGATAGGTGAATGACATCGCCGACCATATAAAGCCTCAAATGGAGCCATCTCGATGCTGGATTGGTAACTGTTATTATAAGCAAACTCGGCCAAAGGCATGAAACGATCCCATTGACCTCCAAAGTCAATCACACATGCCCTGAGCATATCCTCCAAAATCTGAATAATCCTCTCTGACTGTCCACCGGTCTGCGGATGAAAGGTTGTGCTGAGCTCTACACGGGTCCCTAACTCACTCTGTACTGCTTGACAGAAATGTGAAGCAAACTGAGGGCCTCTATCTGATATGATGGAAATTGGCACACCGTGCAACCGAACTATTTCCTGAATATAAATCTGGGCCAACCTCTCTGAAGTATACGTAGTCACAATAGGAATAAAATGTGCCGACTTAGTCAACCTGTCAACAATCACCCAAACTGCATCAAACTTCCTCAAGTTCCGCGGCAACCCAACTACAAAGTCTATAGTAATTCGTTCCCATTTCCACTCTGGTATAGTCATCTACTGAAGTAGGCCACCTGGCCTCTAGTGCTCATATATAACTTGCTGGCAATTTAGACACCTAGATACATACTCAACTATGTCCTTTTTCATTCGTCGCCGCCAATAATGTTGCCTCAAGTCACGATACATCTTAGTAGCACCTGGATGAATAGAATACCAAGAATAGTGTGCCTCTTCCAGGATCTTTTTTCCTCAGTCCATCCACATTAGGAACACATAGACGATCCTGGAGTCGCAGAACACCATCCGCTCTAATAGTAACTTCCTTGGCACCACCTCGTAGTACCGTTCCATGAAGAACTATCAAGTATGGGTCATCATACTGGCGAGCCTTGATCTGCTCAAATAGTGAAGATTGGGCCACCACATATGCAAAAACTCGGCTGGGCTCTGAAATATCCAGCCTCACAAGTTTGTTAGCTAAGGACTGAATATCCGAGGCTAATGGCCTTTCCTCTGCTAAAATGAAAGCCAAACTACCCATACTCTCCGCCTTCCTGCTCAAGGCATCTGCAACCATATTTGCTTTGCCCGGATGATACAAGATAGTAATATCATAATCTTTTAGTAACTCCAGCCATCTGCGCTGCCTCAAATTTAGATCCCTCTGCTTGAACAAATGCTGCAAACTGCGATGATCAGTGTAAACTTCACAAGACACCCCATAAAGATAATGCCTCCAAATCTTTAGAGCGTGAACAATCGCAGCTAACTCCAAATCATGTACTGGATAATTCTTCTCGTGGGGCTTCAGCTGACGTGAAGCATATGCAATAATTTGCCTTTCCTGCATCAATACACAACCCAAGCCAACGCGTGACGCGTCAGAATACACTATATATATTCCCGAACCAGATGGTAACACTAACACAGGTGATGTAGTCAGTGCTGTCTTGAGCTTCTGAAAGCTTGACTCACAATATCGGACCATCAGAACTGAACACCCTTCTGGGTTAATTTGGTCAAAGGTGCTGCAATAGATGAAAAACCTTCCACGAACCGACGATAATAACCTGCTAAACCCAAAAAACTCCTGATCTCAGTCGCCGAAGTGGGACGATGCCAATTCTGAACTGCCTCAATCTTTTTGGGATCAACTTTAATACCTTCGCCCGATACAATATGTCCCAAAAATTCTACAGACTCTAGCCAAAACTCACATTTAGAGAACTTAGCATATAGCTTTTGTTCCCGCAATGCCTGAAGCACTACTCTCATATGCTGCTCATGTTCCTACTTACTGCACGAATAGATTAAGATGTCATCAATGAAGACAATGAAAAATGAATCAATATATGGCATGAATACTCTGTTCATCAGATCCATAAACGCTGTCGGGGCATTAGTTATACCGAAGGATATCACCAGAAACTCATAATGACCATAACTAGTCCGTAAAGCAGTCTTCGGAACATCTGAATCCCGAATCTTTAACTGATAGTACCCGACCTCAAGTCGATCTTAGAGAATACCATAGCACCCTGGAACTTTTCAAAGAGATCATCAATACGCGGCAATGGGTACTTGTTCTTAATAGTGACTTTGTTCAATTGGCGATAATCTGTAACGACACGACCGATCGTTTTAAACATTTATGCTCCTTTCAACTATTTGAAGTATTGAATAACATCCTACGGGGTATTATGACTTGTGTAAATTATCGATTTTGGTTTTAAGGTACTTCGGAGTTAGCTTGGAAGAATAAATTTCATGTTGGAAGCTTAAGTTGAAATAGTTGACCGGATATCGACTTATGTGTAAATGACCTCGGAATGTAGTTTTGATAATTCCAATAGCTCCGTATGGTGATTTTGGACTTAGGAGCGTGTCCAGAAAATTATTTGGAGGTACGTAGTGGAATTTGGCTAGAAATGCCGAAAGTTGAATTTTTGGAAAGTTTGACCGGGGGGTTGACTTTTTGATATCGGGGTCGGAATTCAATTACATAAATTTTAATAGGTCCATTATGTTATTTATGACTTGTGTGCAAAATTTAAGGTCAATCGGACTTGATTCGATAGGTTTCGGCATCGAATGTAGAAGTTGGCAATTTCATAAGACTAAAGTTTCAAGTGAGTTTGCATAAGACCCAACTTTGAACGAGAATATATACATGTATATATGGAGTTATGCGATTATCTACCTATAAAATGAAAGATCTTCGAGTCTAATTTCTAACGCTTCAAACCGTTCGTCATTTGGACATTTCTACAAGAAGTTATGACCAAATTACCAAAGGCTGGAAAAATGCAATTTTGCGACCCATTATGCGATCGCAAAATAGTTATGCGATCGCAAAACTGCTTTTGCGACAGAAAAACTGGTCGCAGAATGGACCAGAAGAGCCCATTTTTTGGCGCCGATTTTGCGATCAGTTTTGCAGCCCGCATACCCATTTTGCGGTCCATTATGCGACCGCAGACCTGCTTTCGGAGGGTTAATTTTTCTATTTTCATAACCCGACCCCATTTTGATAAATAGGCTTTGGGACTCATTTTGGAGAAAAATTCTGACATTTTTAGAGAGAAGGGATAGTGTTCTAGAGAGAGGAAGAAGCTCAAGTGCTTTGTTCATCAAGATCTTGTCCAAGCTTTGAAATCCAACAAGGAAATATCACAAGATCTTCACCCAAGAGGTAAGGTTCTAACCCCTAGTCTTCAATTTCGAGTTTGGGTAAAGATGGGTGATTAAGGGTATGATTCTTGGGTGTAATAGTATCATTTATACATATCAAAAAGGTTTATTAAAAGATTGTTGAGTTCAAATGGGTATAGATTGGGTTGAAAATGGTAGAAATCTTCAAAGACTATAATTGAGGATTTGAGGGTCGAGTTGATGTTGGAATTTGGTGAAATTTGTATGGTTGGACTCGTGGTTGGATGGGCATTCATATTTTGTAACTTTTTCGGGTTTCCGAGATATGGGACCCACGGACGATTTTTGAGCTAAATTTCGGATTTTTATGGGAAATAAGTATTTTCTTATGGAATTAATTCCAATAAATTTTATTGACTGAATCGAATGAATTGTGGATAGATTCGAGGTGTTTGGAGGCCAATTCACGAGGTAAAGGCATAGAGGAGTAAAGAATTATACGGTTTCAGGTAAGTAACACTTCTAAACTTGGTTCTGAGGGTATGAATCCCCGAATTTGGTATGATATAAATTGTTTGGAGGTGATACACACGATAGGTGATGAGCGTGTGGACGTGCACCATATAAATTGTGTCTTGAATAAATTCTGTGAAGTAGTAAAATTAAAGAATCATGTTATTATCTGAACATGTGGCACTTGATAGAGGAATTAAGCCGAGGCTAGCAATAAGGATCATGTTTAGGCTATGTGCCGATAGTTTTGGACCCATGGGGTCGTGATGCTGTTGAATTAATTATTCTAAAATATACATTTCACACTCAGTAATAATTTTCCATTGTGAGGATATTTATGGGATTGAGCTGCGCAACGCAGTAGGCCATTTGGCTTTATATATGTTATTATTAAATGGATCGGGGCTGCCCGCCTGCAGCAGGCCAGAGTGGCTTTATACATTATTATCGTTCTGGATCGGGGCTACCCGCCTGCAGCAGGCCTTATTAGCTTTACTATTTTATGGATCGGGGCTGGCCGCCTACAGCAGGCCTTATAGGCTTTGTTATTATACGGATCGGGACTGCCCGCCTGCAGTAGGCCATATTGGCTTTGTATTACGCTTGGGCTGAAGGAGCCCCTCCGGAGTCTGTACACACCCCCAGTGAGCATAAATGATCATCGATATTAGGGATGGACTTCCTAGGGCATGGACTTGCGTTACTTACTGCTTATATATATATTTAGGATAGATTTTTCCAGGGCATGGACTTGCCTTACTTATTTGTATTGTAATGAGTTTACCTGGACATGGATCTTGATCGAATTATTTATATTTGGGGGATAAATTATCCCAGGGCTGGATTGGCCTTATACGGTACTGAGTGACTGATTGTCAGTCGATGTGTATTTATATACGGGTTGGAACACCCCTGGGCTGGATTGGCCATAAACAGTACCAAGTGACCGGATAATTTGTGACCAGTATTTACTTGAGGTCTTTCTACTGAGATGTCATATGCCTCATATCATGCAGTATTGATCTATTTCACTTGTACTGAGTTTACTGTTGAACTTGAAAGCATGCCTATATTTCTGTACCATTATTTTTACTGGACTGTACCTACGGAGCTCATCATTTCTTTTAGTCCAGAGGTTAGTCTTGTTACTTATTGAGTTAGTTGTACTCATACTACACTCTGCACCTCGTGTGCAGATCCAGGTGCTTTCAAACACCGAGATTGTTAGATTTCAGAGTACTATCAGTTGGAGACTATCAAGGTAGCTGTTTGGCATCCGCTGACCTTGTCTCTCTTTCCTTCAGTTATTATACTGTTCTATACTTTCAGACATTGGTTTTTTTAATCAGTCAGGCATTGTATTCATATTATATGCTCATGTACTCAGTGACACCGGGTTTTGGGAGTAATATATTTGAAATTTTGAGATTTCTTCCGTCGAATTAATTATTTCATTTTCAAATTTAAAAGAAATGGTGGTTTATTGGGATTTTTGGCTTGCCTAGTATTGAGATAGGTGCCATAACGACAGGTGAGATTTTGGGTCGTGACATAATCAATACACATCCGCATTGTTCCATCCTTCTTTTTCACAAATAATACGGGTGCACCCCAAGGCGATACACTCGGTCTGACGAACCCTTTGGCTAGTAACTCTTCAAGCTGTTCTTTCAATTCTTTCGGAGCCATGCGATATGGTGGGATAGATATAGGTTGTGTATCTGAAGCCAAGTCAATACAGAAATCAATATCACGATCAGGTGGCATACCTGGAAGATTTGACGGAAATACATCGGGGAACTCCCGAACTACATCCACCGAATTAATAGCCGGAGTCTCTGCAGTAGTATCCCAAATATAGGCTAGATAAGCCAAACAACCCTTCTCAACCATGTGTTGAGCCTTTATAAAAGAAATAACTCAATAAAATGAACTAACAGGCGAACCCTTCCACTCCAGCTTAGGAATTGCTGGAATAGCCAAGGTAACGGTCTTGGCATGACAATCTAGAATAGCATGATATGGAGATAACCAGTCCATGCCCAGAATAATTTCAAAATCGGTTATCTCAAGCAATAGTAGATCTGCTCTAGTTTCATAACCACAGAATGTAATAATACAGGATCCGTAGAACCGGTTCACAACAACAGAATCACCCACAGGAGTGGACACATAAACAGGAGTACTCAAGGACTCACGAGAAACACCCAGGAATGGAGCAAATAGAGATGACACATATGAATACGTAGATCCTGGATCAAATAATACTGAGGCATCTTTGCCACAAATAGAAATAATACCTGTAATCACGGCATCTGAGGCCTCTGCATCTGGTCTAGCCGGAAAAGCAAAGAACGGAGCTGGAGCGCCAACTGTCTCGCCTCCGCCTGGCTGACCTCCACCTCTAGGACGGCCCCTACCCACTTGTCCTCCACCTCTGGGTGGTTGGTCTACTGGTGGAGCAACTGGTCCGGTAAGCATAGGCTGCTGACCCTGCTGTACTGGTCTACCCCGAAGCCTGGGGCAAAACCTTCGCATGTGACTGGGATCCCCGCACTCATAATAACTCTTTGGTGCGATGGGCTTCTGACTAAGTGTCTGGCCCTGGGGACGTGAATACCCACTGGGAGGACTCTGAATAGCTGGTAGGCGGTAAGAATTCTTTGGAATAGAACTGAGATAAGGTCGCACTGGAGCACCTCGAGGAGGTGGTGGTGCTGGATATGGGGGTCTGCTGAACTGCCCCCTCACGAACTGACCTCTGCCACCGGACGGAGCACCTCTGAACTCTCTAGAGTACCTGAACCGCTTATCTCTCAAAATCTACTCTCGGCTCCGCTGACGTACACCCTCAATCCTCGAGGCTATCTCCATAACTCGCTCATAAGAAGTACCCATCTCAACCTCTCGAGCCATAGTGGCTTGAATACCAGTATGTAAACCGGCTACAAACCTTCACACTCTCTCCGCCTCAGTAAGGAGTATCATTAGTGCATGGCAAGATAATTCAGAAAACCTCGCCTCATAATCAGTCACTGACATCTGACCCTGCTGGAGTTGCTCAAACTGAAACTGTAACTTTTCCCTCTAGGAGGGTGGAATATACCTATCCAAGAAGATACGGGTGAACCTGTCCCAAGTCATGGGAGGAGAATCTGCTGGTCTGCCAAGAGCATAAGACTGCCACCATCTACGGGCTTTACCCTCTAGCTGAAAAGTAGCATTATCAACCCCATGGGATTACAATATCCTCATGTTGTACAGTCTATCCTTACCACGATCAATGAAATCATGTGGATCCTCTTGTCTCTCACCCCCGAAGACAGGGGGATGTAGTCTAGTCCATCTGTCCAATAGTTTCTGAGGATCGGCGGCTACAGCTGGCCTGGGCTCAGGTGTAGCTGCTGCCACAGGCTGGGCTCCACCCACGGGTAGTGCACCCTGGGTCTGATATATAGCAGCTGCCTGTCCATGAGCCTGTGCGGTAGGGGTCTGTGCTCCTCCGCCTGCCTGAGATGTGGCTGGGTCTGCCGGAAATAAACCGACCTGAGTCATATTGTCCATGAATCACAGCATACGACCCATGACATCCTGAAATCCCGGTGCACATGTGAAGTCCACCGGAGCTGGCTCTGCCACAGGCACTCACCCTACTCCTCAATAATGGGATTCTCTGCTGGATCCACTGGCGGCATAACTGGAATAGTCCTGGGACGGCCGCGCCCTCTGCCACGGGATGAAGCCGTCCGTCGGCCTCTGCCTCGACCTCTAGCGACTGGGGGAGTAGCTCTTCCCTGGTCTGGAATCTCATTAGAGCGTGTTCTCACCATCTGTGAGAGAATAAGAGAAGGATATTTAGTACTACATCAATTGCACGATGGAATATGAAGAAAGGTAGTTTCCTAACACCATATAGCCTCTCGAAGATAAGTACAGACGTCTCTGTACCGATCCGCAAGACTCTATTAGGTCTGCTCATAACTTGTGAGACCTACGTGAACCAAGTGCTCTGATACCATGTTGTCACGACCTAATTTCACCTGTAGGTCATGATGGCGGCCAACACTATAGCTAGGCAAGCCAACTAATAAATTAAGCATACATTGATAAAATTTAAAACCAAGAAAAATATAAACCCAAACTCTACCAATGTGTGTGCCAAGACCTGATGTCAAAAGTGAATGAGCATCTAGTAGATTATACAAAACTCCAAATACTGTGTGAAATGAAATAGACAGAATGTAAATATAAGAAGAGACACTGGTAGCTACAGAACGGCTCAGAAAGGCAGCTCACCACTATGCCTCGGGATGACGTGGGTATGTGATGATAGGTCCCCCACTAGTACCTGTCTCAGATCCTGCACAAAAAGTGTAGCAAGTATAGTATGAGTACGTAAACAACGTGTACCCAGTAAGTATCAAGCCTAATCTCGAAGTGGTAGAGACGAGATTGCCGACTTTGACACTCACTATGGGTCAATAATAACTGAAATAAAACTAGGATATTTATATCAGCATAATTTACAGAATTTACAAAAAATTATTTAATCAGCGAAAATAATCAAATTCCTTCAAATGTAACAATTCTCAATATATTAATTAAATTCCTTCAATTCAAATAAATTCCAATTAACCAATTTACAGGAGTAACAATTAATTCCTAAACAAGCAAGAATAATAATTCATTAAATTCCAAGGATTTTCCAATTTATTAATTTGCTTCACAAGCTGAAATAAATTATTAAAGTATCGTGTAATTATTATTATTAAGCACGATTTCTGCCGAGGAAGTAACCAGAGTGTCGTGTACACTGCCGAAGGACGTGCGGTGCGATCCATAGATGCATCTATCCTGTCGAGGCGTTCGGCCCGCTCCACAAGAAAGGAGGACATTTTCTTATGTGCCTCCGGAAGGAGAGTATATTTATTATAAGATAAATTCGGGAGGAGAACAATTTCTTTTAATAATTAATTGATTTAAACAAAAATTAAGCAAATGAAAATTTCATATTTTTCTACTTTTCATAACAATTCACAAAATATACATCAATTATTTTAATTAATAAAGAATATAATTCACACAAGTAATTCATGCTTTGAGTCTTAAATTACCCGGACTTTAGCATTAATAGTAGCTACGCACGGACTCTCGTCACCTCGTGCGTACGTAGCCCCCACAATTTAGCAACAATTGTTTAATCTTAATCACCTATGAGGTAATTTCCCCCTCACAAGATTAGACAAGAGACTTACCTCGTCTTGCTCCAATTTAATCCACTATAAGGCCTTTTCCACGATTATCCAACTCTGTCTGGCTCGAATCTAGCCAAAATAATTCGATACAATCACTAAAAATTATAGGAATCAATTCTATAAGAAAATACTACATTTTTAATAAAAATCTCGAAATTAATTAAAAATTTATCTGTGGGGCCCACATCTCTGAATCCGGAAAAAGTTACGAAATCCGACAACCCATTCAATTACGAGTCCAACCATACCAGTTTCACTCAAATCCGACTCCGAAACGATACTGAAATCTCAAAAATTCGTTTCTATGAGATTTCTAAAAAATTTCTAAATTCAAATCTCAAAACACTAATTTATGGTGAAAATAATGATATACTTGTATATGTAGATCAAATCCGAGTTAGAATCACTTACCCCAATATTTTTCCCTTGAAAATCTGTCAAAAGTCGCCTCTGCTCAAGCTCAAGTTCGTCAAAAATGGCAAATAGGACGAATGTCCTCTTTTATAAACTGCCCAGGCAGCCTTCGGAATTGGGCCTCGATCGTGGCCCTCGAGCTTGGGACTTGGTCATGACCTCGATCATGCCTTGAGCCTGGGCTTCGGTCATGGCCTCGATCATGGCCTCGATCTTGGGTCTTGATCCTGGCCTTCGATCATGGCCCTCGAGCTGGACCTTCGATCGTGGCTTCGATACTGCGCCTCGTCCCTGGCTTCGACTCAGGCCTCGATCATGGGCTCGATTTCTGGGTTTGATCTGGGGCTCGATATCTGGATTCGACCTGGGGCTCGTTCACAGCCCAGAATATACATCAGAAGGGAAAATTGCAGCAGCTTTTTAGGCCCAACTTTTGATCCGTTAACCATCTGAAACTCACCCGAGGCCCTCGGGACCTCAACCAAATATACCAACAAGTCCTAAAACATCATACGAACTTAGTCGAACCTCTAAATCATATCAAATAACGCTAAAACCATGAATCATACCCCAATTCAAGCTTAATGAAACTAAGAGTTTTCAACTTCTAGGTTCGATGTCTGAACCTATCAAATCAACTCCGATTGACCTCAAATTTTACACACAAGTCATAAATTACATAACGGAGCTATAAAAATTTTCGGAACTGGATTCCGACTCCGGTATCAAAATGTCAACTCATCGGTCAAACTTCTAAACTTAAATTCTTGTTTTTAGCCATTTCAAGCCTGATTTAACTACGGACTTCCAAATAAAATTCCGAACACGCTGCTAAGTCCAAAATCACCATACGGAGCTGTTGGAGTCATCAAAATTCTATTCCGGGGTCGTTTTATCAAAATGTTGATCGAAGTCAAACTTAGCACTTTAAGGCCAACTTAAGGAACCAAGTGTTCCGGTTTCACCCCAAACACTTCCAAATCCAGAACCAACCATCCCCGCAAGTCATAAATCATTACAAGAACCTACGAAAAGTTTTATTTTAGGGAACGAGGTTCTAAAAGTTAAAATGACCGGTTGGGTCATTACACTATGTAGCTCTATACAAAAGTCTGAAGATAATAAGGAAAGTCTCTATATGAGGGAGTAGAAGGGGACTCCAAAGATCTGCGGACGCAAGCAGAAGTACCTTGAAGTCTCCTAGAATTCAATAGTATGCACTAACCCCAAGGCTAATAACTCGTACCTGGATCTGCACACGAAAGCATGTGCAGGAAAGGGCATGAGTACACCACAATGGTACCTAGTAAGTGCCAAGCCTAACCTCGGTCGAGTAGTGACGAGATCAGGTTAAGGCCCTACCGGAGTAAATATAGTAAATTAAACAGTAAAAGATGTAAGTAAAATCTACGATAACACAGTTAAAGAAATTCTCAAAAACTTAACAGTTAAGGGAGCCCTCGGCTCAGAACAAGGTAAACACAATGGAAAAATCTCTCGGGATACCGTCCCGTAGTTTCAAATGAATATGCAGTACAGGGGGATCTCCCGGAATGCATCCGTAGTCCCAATTTAAATATGCAGTACATGGGGATCTCCCGGAATACGTCTGTAGTCCCAATTTAAATATGCAGTACAGGGGGATCTCCCGGAATACGTCCGTAGTCCCAATTTAAATATGCAACGCAAGATGAAAGTATGGCATCGAGTTATACAGTTTATACTAGACACAGATAACGCAAATAAGGAATTAACTAAACATGACGCATAAAATGTCAATTAGGCAGTTAAAACACGTAAGCATGCTTCTCTAGTCTAAACTATACAATTAAACATATTAGTACAATTAATAAGAGAAGCAACTTATGATTTAAAAAGGTTAAACAGGATTTTTTCAATAATAGCCCGTGTACTTACTCATCACCTCACGTACACGGCGCCCACACACCAAATAATATCAAGATATCCTAAGGGGAAAGTCCCCAACACAGGGTTAGGCAAGCTACTTACCTCGAACCGCTCAAATCAACTTGATATCACGTTCTTGCCACGAGTATCCAACTCCAAATGGCCCGAATCTATTCAAAACAGGACAATAACATCAATACGCGCTAATGGAATGAATCCCACAAGAAAAACTACAAAATTAGGCCAAAACCCGAAATTGGCTCAAACCCGGCCCCCGGGGCCCACGTCTCGAAACCCGACAAAATTCACGAAACTAAAAATCTCATTCACTCATGAGTCTAACCATATCAAATTTACTAAAATTCGACACCAAATGGTCCTCCAATCCACAATTCCAACTCCCAAATCCCTAGTCTCCATCTTCCAATTTCTACCTTAAATACACATTAACTAGGTGGGAAAAATATATGGCAAGGCAAGATTATTGACCAAAAATAATCACAAGGAACTTTCCTCAAGAAATGCCTCGAAAATGCTCTCAAAAATCGCCCCAACCCGAGTTTGCAAAGCCAAAAATGATAAAAATCGCGAAGCCATTCGATTTTAATCACTGCCCAAGTATTTTCGCACCTGCAGAACCTGGGCTCGCACCTGCGGGTGCGCTTGTGCCGAAAACGTGTGCATCTACGCAACTCACTTACCCCCTCTGTCTTCACACCTGCGACAAAAGGGCCGCATCTGCGCCCTCGCGCCTGCGGAGTCCCTTCCGCTTCTGCGCATCTTGCGCATGTGCGAACATCCTTGCGCATTTGCGGGCATCGCAGATGCAGAAACTTCCTTGCACCTGCGACCCCATGCCAACTCTCAATTTATCGCATCTGCGCTTCCATCTCTGCATGTGTGGCTCGCGCACCTGTGGTTTCTTTTACGTAGGTGCGAAAACACTATAACCAACAAAGTTCAAAAATTCCTCTAAGTTCAAGTTTTCACCCGTTAAGCATCTGAAACACACTCGAGGCCCCCGGGACCTCAACCAAATATACCAAACAATCCTAAAATACCATACGAACTTAGTCGAGCTCTCAAATCCCATTAAACAACGCAAAAATCACGAATCACCCTCCAATTCAAACTTAAAGAATTTGAAACTTCAAAATTCTACAACCGATGTCGAAACCTATCAAATCACGTCCGATTGACCTCAAATTTTGCGCACAAGTCATAATCAACATTACAAACTTACAGCCACTTTCGGAATTCCATTCCGAGCTCGATATCAAAATTTTCACTATCGGCCGAAATCGTTGAAAAACTAGCTTCCGCCAATTCAAGCCTAAATCTGCTACAGACCCCCAAAACACATTCTGGACGCGCTCCTAATCCCAAAATCACTCATCAAAGCTAACGGAGTTGACGGAATTCTATTCCGGATCCGTCTTCACACAGTTCCGACTACGGTCCAAATCCTAAGGCTTAAGCTCTCATTTCGGGACTAAGTGTCCCAAAATACTCCGAAACTCAAAACTAATCATCCCGGCAAGTCACAATAGCAGAAAAATATTTGGAAAAAGTAGTTAATAGGGGATTGAGGCTATTACTCTCAAAACGACCGGACGGTTCGTTACAATTATTTTGTTTAATTTTTATCTGATCAGTTTTTCCGTGAGGGATATGATCTGTGAATCCTTCTGGGTTAGGATGAAATTTTGTTGTAAAATTTAAGGCTTTATCATATATTGGGTCTATATCTAAATTGTTGATGAAAGAGAGATTTCTTTTAGTGTTTCTATCGTGTCTTTTAATGTACCTATATCACTTGTCAATGATTCTAGTTTATGAATTATCTTTTCTATTAACTTAGTAGTTTGGATTTCTAGTTATTTAGGTTTTTGTGTAATAGTTTTGACTAATTTTTCTATCTCAGTTTTTGTAGGTATCTTTTCTAGGCTGAATTTATTATTTAAGAACTGTATTTTTCTATCTATCTCTAGTTCTTGTGACTTTAAAAAATCAAAATTATGCTCTAATTTTTCTAAAACTCTTCTTTGTTTACTTTGTAAAGCTTCTATTATATCTAAAGTTCTTGTTATGTTTTTATTATTTTCTTGTGATTTTTTACTAAAATTAATTACTAGATCTACTATAGTATTATATTGCTTATCTTCTGTGTGTAGTATATGTTCTCCGTTACTAAAATTACACTTTATAACTGAATTGTCTTTTAATATTCTATATTTCTTTTATGGATATATTCTTAAGTATAAATATTCTAGATTCTTTAATTTATCTATTGTCGTTAATTATCCAAGTGGTATCCAAATTTTTCTATGTTTGAAGAATTTTATCCTTTGTTCTTGATAATTTATATCACCTTCTAATCCTTGTATTTCCCAATCTAATGGCGATATGTTTTCTTCACTACTAATATTTGCAACTATTTGACTTGATGTTATCCGAAATCTAGGTTCGGATTCTTTTCTTTGTTTAGCTAATTCTAAAATTGCGTTTAAGAGTTTTTTGACCTTTTTTACTAATTTTATCAGTTCTATTTTTCTTGCTATTTCTCTATTTAAAATCCAATAATTATTAGATATCTGTTTAGTCAAAGGATGTTGTCTCATGTATATATTTTTATCCTAAAGGAATATATGTTATTTTTCTTTTAATTTCTTTTATACATTCTCTTTCTTGTTTTATTCTTTTATTAACTCTAAGAATTTCTTGTATAATAAAAGTTCTATAATCTACTCCTCTTAATCTATGTGCTATCCCTAAATCATTTTCTTCTGGACTATTTAAATATTCTAATAACTCTTCTTTATATGCTATTATGCCTCGAATTATATCAAAAGTAGAATAGATTATCAGCTGGTGAATACTTATATATTTCGCAAAATTTTGTAGTCTCATAAATTTTTGTGGTCCTAAAATCTTAGGTATCACTTTCAAACAAAAAAAAAGTTTTTTTAAAAAAATATATAAGTTACTATACAAGTGATTATAAATTATAAATTACTATTAATTACTATTACTTTTTATTTACTATATTAAATTACTATACAAGTGATAGTAATTCAATATACAAGATTTAAGATTAAGGTGGATGATTTAGTAGAAGTAATGGGAAATAAAGGAATAAAATTAATCAAACCTATAAAAATAGACCTAGAAGAGTATGCAGGACTAGAATGGAAATTAGAAAAATTTACAAAACCCAGAATACTAAAACCAGAATCCCACTTAATGTATACAAATGCTAAAGGAGAAACGTCAATTAGATTTACAGACTACAATTATACTAATAAAAAAGAATTAGACGATGAAACAGAAAGTACAATAGAAAATAATGAACTTATGAATGTAGAAATAACACAAGAAGAATAAAAATAAAACTTTCCAATGTAAAGGATGTAAATTAGGAAAATTAACTTTAAAATGGACTGAAGAATATTTTTAAAAATGTGAATTAAGAACAGATAATAAAGGATATAGAGATGAAGTAATATCAGAAAAGAAACTAGAAAATTTTAAATTTTTTTTAGAAGAATTACAGGATAATTATGACACTGAAGAAACAGACTCCTTTATAAGTCAAAATGAATTAATGGAATCAACTAGTTCTAGCCCTAGTCCTTTTCAAAAAACAACTCAACAATATAATATAGACAATAATATATGAAATGTACCTAAAAAAAGAGTATACAGAATAGCACAAGAAATAGAAACAGAAAACGTAAAACCAGTAGGAAAAAGAATGCCTATAGAAGAACATATCCAATTACAAGAAGGAGGTAGTAAAGGAAAATTTTTAAATATAGCAGCTCATGATCAACAAATATGGAATTCAGTATTAGATCTTTGGAAAGGGATAGTAGTAGACGACTATCTAAAAACATATAATGAGACAGATGCGGAAACAATCTATAAATACATGGAAACTTTCTTAGGAGAATCAACAAAAGGATTATGGAAAGCATATAAGTCAGAATTTCAACAAGAATTCTAAGCTTTAATAGTAAAGGGACCAAACCCTTACAATTTTACAAATAAAATACATAGTTTAATAACAGGAGAAGATTCAAATAGTGGATTAGTTATTTTACAAAAGAATGCACTAATAAAACTAGAACAATTAAGTATAAGTAGTTGGCATCATATAAAGAAAATTTTAAATGAGTATTTTTATTATTGTACTATTAGTGGAAATGCATTTGACCAAGACTTAGGTAAAATATTATTCAATAAATTACCAGAAGTTTTAGGTGGAGAAATAGAAGATAGATGGTATAAAAGAGATGGAGTAATACAAAATCCAAATGCAAAATGGTCAATTGGATATAAAATACAACATATAATGGAAATATTACAAGAAAAATATACACATATACAAATACACAAATAATTAAAACAAAATGACATGGGTTTTTGTAAAAATATTATATATACAACTCAAAGTTATGATAAAGACAAGTATAAAAGGAAGAAATATAAAAAATATAGGCCTCAATACAATAAAGGATATAATAGAAAGAGCTATTATCTTAAAAATTCATCAGCTAGGAAACCTTATCTAGATAAAAATAGACATGTTACAAAATATAGAACGGAAAGAAATTATAAAAATAAACTAGAATATTTCACTTGTGGAAGTATAGAACATTTGGCAAATACGTGTCCAAAAAGGATTAATAGTAAGACAAAAAATTCACAATTAATAGAAGATTTTCAAGAAACATTAATACATGTAGATGAATATATGTCAGATAATGAAAGTATATATTCTATAGTAAGCATTGATATAGAAGAATAAAGTAAGATAGATTCATCCGATTCAGAGGAAGAAGAATTAATAAATGAAATAGGAATGGAGAATTTGGATTTAGAAGAAATACAAGCAAGTACATTAGTAAATATATCTGAAGAGTGTAATCATGAGTTTAAAGGGAATAAAGGATTATATAGTAATCAATGTTGTATATGTAAATGGTACCCTAGTAAAAGTAAAAGAACTAAGTGTAAACTATGTTATCTAGAAGGATGTATCATATGCATAGAAAAAGAATATAAAATAAAATTAGAAAAGAAAGATAAAAAAAATAGGTAATTAAAACTTAGATTCTACATTCAATCTAAGAATAATGACATTAGAAATAAGGATAAATGAATTAGAAAAAAGAATTTAAAAATTAGAAAAAGAGAAGAAAATACTAGAAGAAACTAAAGAACAAGATGAAGAAGATCAAGAACTAATGAGTGTAGAAGATCACGGTGTATTAATATGTAATGAAGATAAAAAATTAAGTACGATAAAAATACTTGCACGAATTAAAATAGAAGACTATGAGATAGAAACAATGGCAATAGCAGATTCTGGATGTACGAGATGTATAATAAATAAAAGAATAGTTCCACAAGAATTAATTAAAACTTTAGACAAACCAGTCGCAGCAATGCAAATGGATGGGACACATAATATATATAAACATTATATAGATAAATCACAAATTAGTTTTAAAAATACATGTTTAGATTTCTATAAGCCTAGTTATAAGTTAGATAAAATATGGGAAAGAGACTTAAATATAAATGCAGACTTTGTATTAGGATTAAGTTTTATACTACAAAATAATGGTAGTTGTTTAATTAGTAGAGATGGTGTAATATTTTTTAAGAATATTACCCATACCCCAGTACAAATAATAAATACATGAACTAAAATAAGAACAAGACTAAAATCAGATCAGAAAAACCTACAAGAAAAGCAAAAAGAATGTTGCAAAGAATGTAGAGACAAAAATACATGTTGTAAGATAGAAGAAGAATCTAAAGACCTAATATTAGAAGATAATCAAGATATATTAGAAAAAGATTACACTTTAATAGATGTTGAAATAGATTTATATAATTTTAGATCAGGAATAGAAAAAATAGGAATAATAAAAAATCAAAAAAATTTAGATAACATAATAAAAATATTAGACGAAATAGAAATAATAGGAGAAACCCCCTTTTTAATATTGGAAAAATAATAAAGTTATGTGTAAATTAGATATAATAAACCCAGAATATATAATTAAAACAGCCTCAATAGAAGCCACAAACCAAGATCTAGAAGACTTTAAAATCCAAATAAAAGAACTTATGAATTTAGGTGTAATTAGACGATCTACATCTAAACATAGGTCAGCCGCTTTTATGGTAAGAAATCATAGCAAAATAGTAAGAGGAAAAGCAAAAATGGTAATAAATTATAAAAGACTTAATAATAATACCAAAACAGATGGATATAAATTACCTGATAAAACAGAACTAATAAATAGAATACAAGAAAAAAAGATATTTAGTAAATTTGATTGTAAATCAGGATATTGGCAAGTAAAAATACATGAAGAGAGTATAGAATGGACAACATTCACTTGCCCTGAAAGGCATTTTGAATGGCTAGTAATGCCATTTGGACTAAAGATAGCACCACCTATTTTTCAAAGAAAAATGGATAGTATATTTGGAGAATATAAAAGATTTGTTTTAGTATACGTAGACGATATATTAGTATTTAGCAAAGATATTAAAGAACATTTAGGACATTTACAAACAGTCTTTAGATTATTTGTCGATAATGAAATAATAATTAGTAAAAAGAAGATGGAACTATGTAAGAATTATATAAATTTTTTAGGAGTAGTATTAGCAGGACCTTTATATGCTAAGACAGGCTCTACAGGACAAAAATATTTTAATTCAGAAGATATAAAATTAGTACAAAAAATTAAAGAAAAAATAAAAAATATTCCTGACCTAAACATGTCGTTAGAAACAGACTACTTAATTATAGAAACAAATGGACGTTTTGAAGGATGGGGAGCAGTATTAAAAGAAAAAACCGATAAATATAAAGATAAAAATGAAGAAAAAATATGTGCCTATCAAAGTGGTAAATATAAAGAAAAAGAAAATATGAGTAGTATAGATACATAAATATTAGCTGTAATCTATTGATTAAATAGTTTTAGATTATATATATTAAATAAATCAGAAGTATTAATTAGAACTGATTGCGAAGCTATAGTTAGATTTCACCAAAAAATAAATGAGAAAAATAGTAGCAGACGAAGATGGTTAAATTTTATTGATACTATATCAATATATAACCTAGTATTTGAACATATTAAAGAAAAAGATAATAATTTAGCAAATCAATTAAGTAGATTAAAGATTACTGTTAATTAATAAGTATATTGTATTTACAGCATGAGACCAATAACCCCCAAGACTGGAGACAAGGGAAAAGGCATCAACGCCTCACCCACAGACACGTATTCTCAGACAATGTTAGGTAATCTTTTATTTAAACCACGAGCATCAGTAGAACATGTTAGTATAGATAGAATATATTTTGGAAAACATAATCTAATATTTTTTCCACCTTCAAATATGTCCTTTAAAATATTACCAGAATATGTCATAGACAGACCACAAAGGTGTTTGATAGATAATTTATGGATAACTTATAATAAAAAGGACACGAAATACTTTATAGCAGCCCTTAATGCTTTAGGACAATTTTTCACAGACAAAAACCAAAAAAAAAAAAAGATTTAAATATTATGTAGTTATACATGGCAAGAAAATTAGTATTTTTCAAACATGGTTGGAAGTATTAGATTCTATTAAAGATTTTGAAAAACCCTTATTCATAGGTTTCAACGACTTTACTGAAGCATTAGACTATGCAAGATGAATATTAGGACCAAATTATTATATCTCCCCAGCTCTTAGACAAAATCCGAAAAAAATACCCCAATATAATATCCAAAAAGACACAGACAAAATATTTTTTTGTGACCATTGTTCTTCAATGACGGAAGCTTTCAAAAGACTCAACCAAAAGAATGAATCCTTAGAACTAGAAATATCAAGAATGATGGAGCAGATAAAGGTATTAGAACAGAGACTTCAAGTAATAAAGTTTGAGCTAGTACAATCTCAGACCCAAGAAGTCTCTCATTTGAGAACTCCATCTCAAAACAAAATGGATGAGAAGGGTGTGCATTCCCTACTAAATGCAATAAAATCAACTATATCGGATGAAGATACAACTAGTCCGGTTCAAACGGTAGCCGGTAAAGACTTATCAAATCCGTTGATGGCTGTCACTTTGCTAAAAAGTGAAGAAGAAGGATCATCAAGCCAATTAAGAAGAAGACTATCTAAAACATTGATACAAGGAGAAGTATTAAGAAAAAAGGGAACAGCTTCCAAAAAGAAAAAAAATGAAAAAATAAAAATTATTGTTAAACAAACATTGGAGAAGTTTTTTCAAGACAAAGATAAGCAAGACAAACATATTATTAAAAATCGTAGCCTAGAAAGAAACAGTCCAAGTCCCAGTCCACAAATATCCCAAAGATCAGGAGAAGATGATAATTACGAAGACGAAAACTATTATCAAGATGCGCAAGACCCAAACGAAGATTCAGAGATGAGCTTTGATTCAGTAGCACTACACAATCTTGACACATAAAAATACAAGAAGTGCTATCAGATATAAGAGTACCATAATACAACTAGCAAAAAGAGAAATGACATAAAGTAAGTAATACGGAGACATGTGAAAAAGAAGACTGAAAATAGCTGAAGAAGAGTTGACTAGAGACAAAGCTGACAGAGACTTGCAACAAACTTTGAAAATAATCAGCGATTGGAGAAAATAATTACAAAAAGACAAATAAAAGAGAATCATTTATGTTCAAGCCATGTGACGATGGGGCCCAAAAGAAGTACCCGACAAGGCTGAAAAGAAAAAATCTAAAAGAGTTTAGAGTCCGTTTTTAAATTCGCACAAAGATTTCAGCTATAAAAGGAGGAGAGACTGAAGAAAGAAGATGGAACGAAGAGAAGCAATCAGAAGAAAAAACACAAACCCCTCTTCTTTTAACTGTTCATCATCCACAACCCTTCTCAAACCCTCTCTGTAAAATATTTCTGTATGTATGATATGTTAGCTCCTATGCTAAGTCTGTAAGATAAATAAATCCTATGTTCCGGTGTGCAAGTGTTTATTTTCAAGTCCAATAAAACTCTTTCGGGTTCACCGAAAGGGAAATCTCTCTCCTATAATCATGTAAGTTACTGTTTAATAAATTATGACTGCTTATTACCCTTATTAAGTTATTCATATTATGTCTATATTTCATATCATGTCTATATTTAATATTTTGTAAATTTTTATAAAATCACTCTAAGTATATAGTTATCTTCCCAGTTTCTTAATAGCTCTAATGGATTAACTTGTAAATTCCTAGGAGAATCTAGTTAAAAAGCCCATAAGTCCAGATATTACAACAAGGGCACTAAAAGGGTAAATAAATTTAACTATGGCCAGGGTGTAGTTAAAGAAGGAGATGTTAAGAAAAAGATTGATTCAGATATGATTTTTTAAACAATTGGGAAGAAGAGATGAACAGGGTGAATATTAAATCTTAAAAAGTAAGGGGGGGGGGTAATATCAGCTCATAATTTTGAAAAACATTAAATATACATTTCTATAGATAAAGAGAGAGAGATTATCGAGTAGGATTTTAACAACATAAGCTAGAAACACAAATCTAAAAGCCTATAACCAATTAATTATTTTATCTTCTACTATCATTTTACTATTAACTACTATCACTTTTTATTTACTATATCTTATATATATATATATATATATATATATATATATATATAGTCTATTATACTTTCATGGCCAGAAATTCCCACATTTAGGATCGTAATGGCTCCTAACATTTCACTTGCTAGGCAAGCCAACATTAAAGTAATCATAACCATTTTTTTAACAAATCTAATTAAACGGAAGTCAATTACTGAAATAAAGTGCGGAAGACCATAACAACCGAATTATTCAAATACATCCCCGAATCTGGTGTCACAAGTGCACAAGCTACTAGAATAATACAAATAAAAGTCTGAATAAAATTCAAGTTATTTGAAAGATAATACACAACTAAGATAAGATAGAAGGGGACTTTAGAACTGCGGACGCTGTGCAATTATACCTTAAGTCTCCTATGGGTAGCTAAATCCGAGCAAGTCTTTGGTACGCCACTGGGACCAACTCTAAAATCTGCACAAGAAGTGCAAAGTGTAGTATGAGTACAACCGACCCCACGTACTCTGTAAGTGTCGAGCCTAACCTCGACGAAATAGTGGCGAGGCTATGACAAGATACGTACGTAAATAATCTGTACAAGCATATACAAATACGAAGCAACAATAACATAATGATTAATAATTTATAAATTTGGGAGGGAACGTGCGAAGGGGGATGAAATAGAAATTTCAGCAGGAGAAGTGTCATGTAGCAGCCAATTAATTCATCAACAATAAAATGAGTAACTGATAATATGAAAATAATACGGTACCACCAGTCGTCCTTTTACTCTCATTCTTTTCATAAATTTGTAAATAAATAATAAGATTGGCACGACATCACCCTTCATGCTTTAACTCTCTTATGGCACGACATCATCCTTTGTGTTTTACACTCTTTGAAAATGGAACGACATCACCCTTCGTGCTTTTACATTCTTTAAAAATGGTACGGCATCACCCTTCGTGCTTTTACACACTTTCTCACCATGACAAGGATAATATAAATAATATAAATGGCAGGACATCACCCTTCGTACTTTTACACTCTTCCTTATCATGAAAATAATATTATAAATTCGGAAGTATATTTAAATGCGGGGATATATACTTATCAATCAATTCAATACCAGAATATCGACTTCACCTTCCAAAATATTCAACAATAATTAAACTAGCAATAATCTCATGAAAAATGATCAAATAAATAATAATAACTTAAGTAGGAATATCTTAATTAAATAGGTAATTATTCAAAATAAACAAATTCCACCCGCATACTTTGACTCAACCACAACGCATAAATACTCGTCACCTCACATATACGTTGTACCCGCACATTAAATGTAACGACCCGGCCGGTTATTTTGAGAGTAATAGCTCTGATCCCCTATTAACTGCTTTTCCCAAATGTTTTTCTGCTATTGTGACTTGCCGGGATGATTGGTTTTGAGTTTCGGAGTGTATTGGGACACTTAGTCCCTAAATGAGAGCTTAAGTCTTAGGGTTTGGACCGTAGTCGGAACTGTTTGAAGACGGATCCGGAATGGAATTTCATCAACTCCGTTAGCTCAGTTGAGTGATTTTGGGGTTAGGAGCGAGTCCGGAATATGTTTTGGGGGTCTGTAGCAGATTTAGGCTTGAATTGGCGGAAGCTAATTTTTTGGCGATTTCGGTCGATAGTGGAAATTTTGATATCGAGCTCGAAATGGAATTTCAAAAATGGCTGTAGGTTCGTAATGTTGATTATGACTTGTGCGCAAAATTCGAGGTCAATCGGACGTGATTTGATAGGTTTCGACATCGGTTGTAGAATTTTGAAGTTTCAAGTTCTTTAAAATTGAATTGGAGGGTGATTCCTGATTTTTGCATTGTTTGATGGGATTTGAGAGCTCGAATAAATTCGTAAGGTGTTTTAGGATAGGTTGGTATGTTTGGTTGAGGTCCCGGGGGCCTCGGGTGTGTTTCGGATGCTTAACGGGTGAAAACTTGGACTTAGAGGAATTTCTGAACTTTGCTGGTTCTGGTGTTTTCGCACCTGCGTAAAAGAGACCGCAGGTGTGCGAGCCGCACATGCGGAGATGGAAGCGCAGATGCGAGGAAGTTTCCGCATTTGCGATGCCCGCAATTGTGCAAGGACGTTCGCAAATGCGCAAGATGCGCAGAAGCGGAAAGGACTCCACAGGCGCGAGTGCGCAGATGCGGCCCTTTCGTCGCAGATGCGAAGGCAGAGGGGGTAAGTGAGTTGCGTAGATGCGCACGTTTTTCCGCATAAGTGCACTCGAAGGTGCGAGCCCATGTTCCGCAGGTGCGAAAATTCCTGGGCAGTGATTAAAACCGAAGGGATTCGCGGTTTTTATCATTTTTGGCTTTGCAAACTCGGGTTGGGGCGAAATTTGAGAGCATTTTCGAAGTATTTATTGAGGTAAGTTCCTTGTGCTTATTTTTGGTCAATAATCTTACCTTGCCATGCATTTTTCCACCTAGTTAATGTGTATTTAAGGTGAAAATTAGAAGTTGGAGACTAGGGATTTGGGAGTTTGAATTGTGGATTGGAGGACCATTTGGTGTCGGATTTTAGTAAATTTGACATGGTTAGACTCGTGAGTGAATGAGATTTCTAGTTTCGTAAATTTTGTCGGGTTTCGAGACGTGGGCCCCGAGGGCCGGGTTTGAGCCAATTTTGGGTTTTGGCCTAATTGTGTAGTTTTTCTTGTGGGATTCATTCCATTAGCGCGTATTGATGGTATTGTACTGTTTTGAATAGATTCAGGCCATTTGGAGTCGGATACTCATGGCAAGAACGTTATATCATGTTAATTTGAGTGGTTTGAGGTAAGTGGCTTGCCTAACCTTGTGTTGGGGACTTTCCCCTTAGGATATCTTGATATTATTTGGTGTGTGGGCGCCGTGTACGTGAGGTGACGAGTAAGTACACGGGATATTATTGCAAAAATCATGTTTAACATTTTTAAATCATAAATTGCTTCTCTTATTAATTGTACTAATATGTTTAATTGTATAGTTTAGACAAGAAAAACATGCTTATGTGTTTTAACTGCCTAATTGACATTCTGTGCGTCATGTTTAGTTAAGACCTTATTTTCCTTATCTGTGTCCAGTATAATCTGTATAATTCGATGACATACCTGCCATTTCATCTTGCATTGCATATTTAAATTGGGACTACAGACGTATTCAGGGAGATCCCCCTGTATTGCATATTTAAATTGGGACTACGGACATATTCCGGGAGATCCTCCTGTATTGCATACTTAAATTGGGACTACGGACGTATTCCAGGAGATCCCCCTGTATTGCATATTTAAATTGGGACTACGGACGTATTCCGGGAGATCCCCCTATACTGCATATTTACTTTGGTACTACGGACATTATCACGACCCCAAACTCCCTCCATAGGATGTCGTGATGGCACCTAGTCTCTAAGACTAGGTAAGCCTAACAATGCGGAATAATAATAAATATCTGAAATAAATAAACTATAATTCAAACAATTTCAACTCCCAAAATCCAGTAGAAATAAGTCACAAGCTTCTAAGAATTTATTCTCAATGTCTCTATATGTCAGGTCTAAACAAAATATAAAGAAGCAACATAAAATGATAGAAGGGGACTCCGGAGTCTGCGGATGCGGTACCCAGTAAGTACCAAGCCTAACCTCGGTAGAGTAGTGACGAGGTCAGGTGAGGCCCTACTGGAATATAATAATGGCATGGTAAAATGTTTATCAATGTAGTAAAATAAAATGACATTGGAAATGAATCAAATAGTATGTCACATTTAATGACATCAAATAATTACAAATAATATCTCGTGGAATCAAAACAGAATTTCCTTCAACTTTATGAAAATCACAACAATTAATCGAAAGCAACTATGGCCATAAATCAATATCAACAAGGGCACTCCCGAGGTACCGCCTCGTAGTCCCAAATCATAAATAAATTCACAATATCTCATTTTCTTATATCACCGCGGGAGCCTTCACAATTTATTTAAAGAAAATATTTTTTTCCCGAAATAGCATCCCATGTTTTAGCCACCCTTATCACACCGCATGACTTCTAGTAGTCACCCCTACTAGCCACGCGTATCAAGCCACCCTTATCTCACCGCATGCGTTTCAACACCCAGACCTTATACCACTGCATGTGTATCAATATCACAATATATCATAATTTGCACCTCAAGTGCTCAAATAATTTAACTTGCCAAAATAATTCAACAACAATATTTTTCCACAATAAAGAGCTCACGGCTCATGCCAAAATAAATCATCAATAATAGTTTTCCACAATAAAGAGTTTACGGCTCATGTCAAAATAATTCATCAATAATATTTTTCCACAATAAAGAGCTCACGGCTCATGTCAAAATAATTCAACAATAATATTCTTCCACAATAAAGAGCTCACGGCTCCCTCACAATGAGTATAAAAATATTCAGGAGTAAATAATTTAGGAAAATAATATTTCAAAATCTTTACTACGTTGCTTCAATATCAAGTTTAAAAATGTCAAATACTTCATATTAATAATATTTAATTTAAAGAAAATCAACCTTCAAATAATGCACAGAATAAAAGAAACCAAGTTTCAACTAAACAGGTAAAACAATTAGTAAGAAAAGATCAAACAAATTTGAAGTATATATCTCACATCAATGATGAAGAATATAACAAGATAAAATAATTTAATAAATGCGCAACAGTGATCTACACAATTTAAAAATATAATCTTTCGCAATTTAACCCGTGTACACACTCGTCACCTCGTGCACACGACTTTCAACATATTTTAATAATCACATCAATACCAATCCTAGGGGAAATTTCTCCCACACAAGGTTAGACAAGTCACTTACCTCGACTTGCTCCAATTTAACCAAGTATTATGCTTTTTCCTCGAATTTCTGACTCCGATCGACTCGTATCTAGTCATAATTAATTCGATACAGTCAACAAAAATTATAGTAATCACTTTCATATGAAAATATTATATTTTCATTAAAATCCGAAATTAGCTCAAAATTTGCCCGTGGGGCCTACATCTCGGAATCTGGCGAAACTTACAAAATCCGACAACCCATTCAATTACGAGTCCACCGATACCAATTTTACCTAAATCCGATAATAACTCGAACTCCAAATCTTAAATTTTCGTTTTTGAAAGATTTTGCAAAAATCTTGATTTCTTCCTTTAAAATCCGAAATAAATGATGAATATGACCATGGATTTACGAAATATAATCACATTTGGATATAGGACACTTACCCAAGTTGAAGTCTTGAAGAAATCCTCAAAATCGCCCAAGAACCGTGCTCCAAAACTCCAAAACAAAATGAAGGAAATGACCATTTTTGGTCCTTAAGTTTCTGCCCCAAAAACACTATTCCGGTCAAACTCTTCCTCGACAGCCTGTAGTGTATCAATAATAACTTCTTGTACTCAACTCCAACTGCCAAACGGTTTATCATTCTGGAAACTAGATACAAAGGACTACAACTTTTATATTTTGCTCATCGCCCAGCTCTTTATAGATTGCAAGATATAAGCAGCAGAAATTTCTGGCGATGCACACTGCTGTAGCAAAAATCTGCAGTACCAGCTTCAGTCAATCGATCATAACATTTTGTATAAATGTCTGAATGATAAATGGTTTATCATTCTGGAAATTAGAATCAAAGTGCTACAACTTTTATGTTTTGAAAATTTTCAGATTCCTTATAGATTTCGAGATATAAGCTTCCAAAGTCAGCTCTGCGATTGCACCGGTTGCTGTCCAAAATAGCTTCTGCAGCAGAAATATTCCAGCAGTTCATTTTTGTCCGAAATCCATTCCGTTAACCTTCCGAAATCCACCCGAGGCCCTCGGGACCTTAACCAAATATACCAACATGTCCCAAAATACAATATGAACTTAGTTGAGGCTTCAAACCATGCCAAACAACGCCGAAATTACGAATCGCGCATCGAATCAATTATGAGTTTTCAATTCTTCCAACTTCTATATTTTGCGCCGAAACATATCAAATCAATTCCGATTGACCTCAAATTTTGCACACAAGTCATAAATGACATAATTGAGTTATGAAAATTTTCAGAATCAGATTTCGACCCCGATATCAAAAAGTCAACCCCTCGGTCAAACTTTCCAAAAATTTAACTTTCGGCATTTCAAGCCTAATTTTACTACGGACTTCCAAATAAAATTTCGATCACGCTCCTAAGTCCAAAATCACCATACAGAGCTGTTGGAATCATCAAAATTCTATTCCGGGGTCGTTTGCACATAATTTGACATTCAGTCACTATTTGAACTTAAACTTTTAATTTTTCATCAAAATTCCATAACTCGGGCTAGGGACCTCGGAATTTGATTCCGGGCATACGCCTAAGTCCCAAATCACGATACGGACCTACCAAAATTATCAAAACACTGATCCGAGTCCGTTTTCTCAAAATGTTGATCAAAGTCAACTCAGTTGAGTTTTAAAGCTCTAATTCACATTTTAATTCATTTTTCACCTAAAAACTTTTCGGAAAATTTTTACAGACTACACACGCAAGTTGAGTAATGATAAATAGTGCTTTTCGAGGTCTTAGAACACAGAATTAACTATTAAATTTAAAGATGATATTTTGGGTCATCACATTCTCCACCTCTAAAATAAATGTTCGTCCTCGAACGGAGTTAGAAAAAAATACTTGAGCTTGTGAATAAGTGTGGATAACGACTACGTTTATCATGCTCGGTCTCCCAAGTCGCCTCCTCGGCCAGATGACCCCTCCACTGAACCTTCACAGAAGCAATGTTCTTTGACCTCAGCTTTCGAACCTGCCTATCTAAAATAGCCACTGGTTCCTCAATATAAGATAGATCCTTGTCCAATGTTTCGAAGCATAGAAACATGGAATACCGGATGAACGACAGAGAGACTAGGTGGTAGCGCAAGCCTGTAAGCCACTTCTCCAACTCTTTCAAGAATCTCTAAAGGCCTAATATACCTAGGGCTCAAATTGTCCTTCTTCCCGAACCTTATCACACCCTTCATAGGTGAAACACGGAGCAATACCCGCTCACCAACCATGAATGCAATATCATGAACCTTCCGATTCGCATAACTTTTCTGTCTAGATTGGGCTGTACGAAGTCAATCCTGAATCAACTTAACCTTATCCAAGGCATCCTGAACCAAGTCTGTACCCAATAGCCTAGCCTCGCCCGGTTCGAACCAACCCACTGGGTACTAGCACCACCTACCATACAAGGCCTCATACGGAGCCATCTGAATGCTTGACTAACAACTGTTGTTGTAAGCAAACTACGCAAGTGGTAAGAACTGATCCCAAGCACCCCCAAAATCTATCACACACGCACAAAGCATATCCTCTAGTATCTGAATAGTGTGTTCGGACTGCCCGTCCGTCTGAGGGTGAAATATTGTACTCAACTCTACCCGAGTACCCAACTCACGTTGCACTGCCCTCCAGAACCGTGATGTAAACTGCATACCCCTGTCAGAGATGATAGATACCAGTATGCCGTGAAATCTGACAATCTCACGAATATAGATTCGAGCCAACTACTCGAAAGAGTAGGTAGTCATCATAGGATTGCAATGAGCTGACTTGGTCAATCTATCCACAATCACCCAAGCTGCATTGAACTTCCTCTGAGTCCGCGGGAGCCCAACAACAAAATCCATAGTAATCCTCTCCCATTTTCATTCTGGAATCTCTAACTTCTGAAGTAATCCACTCGGTCGTTGATGCTCATATTTCACTTGTTGACAATTTAGACACCGAGCTACATACTCCACTATGTCTTTCTTCATCTTCCTCCACCAATAATATTGCCTCAAGTCCTGCTACATCTTCGCAGCACCCGAATGTATGGAGTATCGCGAATTATCAGCCTCCTGGAGAATCAATTCACGAAAACCATCTACATTAAGCACACATAGCCTGCCCTGCATCCGTAATACACCGTCATCTCCAATTGCGACTTCTTTGGCATCACCGTGCTGAACTGTATCCTTAAGGACCAGCAAATAGGGGTCATCATACTGACGCTCCTTGATACGATCATAAAGAGAAGACTAAGAAACCACACAAGCCAAAACTCGACTCGACTCGGAAAAATCCAATCTGACAAACTAGTTGGCCAAGGCCTGAATATCCAAGGCCAAAAGCCTCTTTGCTATCGGTAAATATGCTAAGCTTCCCAAACTCTTCGCCTTACGACTCAAGGCATCGGCCACTACATTGGCCTTCCCAGGATGATAGAGAATGGTGATGTCATAATCCTTAAGCAACTCCAACCACCTCTGCTGCCGCAAATTAAGATCATTATGTTTAAATAGATGCTATAGACTTCGGTGATCGGTGTAGACCTCACAATGGACACCGTACTAATAATGCCGCCAAATCTTCAAGGCATGAACAATAGCTGCTAACTCAAGGTCATGGACCGGATAATTCTTCTCATGTACCTTTAACTGTTAGGACGCATAAGCAATCACCCTACTGTCTTACATCAACATTGTGCCAAGACCAATACGCGACACATCACAATACACAGTATAAGACCCTGAACCTATAGGTAATACCAACATTGGGGCTGTAGTCAAAGCTATCTTGAGCTTTTGGAAGCTCTCCTCACATTCCTCGGTCCATCTGAACGGAGCACCCTTCTGGGTCAATCTGGTCTTAATAGTTGTTCATAATCAATTACAAAGTCATCAATTAACTTCATGTTAACAAAAATCTCGTTGCAAACCTTCACAATACTGATAACTAGATGCGAGGCATGAAGACCTCATTATTAGTTATCCGAATTAACGAGTCACATTTAACGCCACCTAGGCGGGAACCTACCTCATAGGTTAAAATTCAATAATTACAACACAAAATTGGCAAGTATGCATAGAAGATTTCATATAAAATTTTCAAATAAGCCTAACAGGCATGACTCTCTATTAGTACTATAGTACAAATTTAATTTCACAAGGGAGAACTTAAACACAAGAATTTTTCTCACAAGGATCTCGTCCTTATATAACTTCCACCGTAGCTCGTAGCCTGGTTTAAATATATCAATTTATATAAAAATATGAGGATCTCGTCCTCAGTTCTGAATCACAAGTAATATGCACATCGTGCCAATTGAAAATTTCCATTTTCTCCTTTTAAATAATTTCGGTTACACCAAATCACAACACATAATGAACCCCATGCCGCTAGGACATATAATTCACAATTTGCAATTAATTATTTGGAATTTACATCTAAATTTACCAAAATGAGTAACAGAAAGCCACATTTAGACTCACAACTCTTATTATGACCAACACGAAATGATAGGCGTAGTTATCTCCATAAAATCTCCCAACAGGGGTAAACACATAAGTAGATTATAGAATTATGAAGCTCACTCATAAGTGGAGCACAATAGGAGGACTCGTCTCGATACTCAAAACCGAATGAAGTTAAGGAAATTATTCCTTTATATAATATCAAGGTCGTACCTGTAACGACACCAACTGATGTAGCGACCTCCGCCATACCATAAAAGAAATATAGCAATGGCTGGGTCTCCACCTCTAGGACGCCTTCTACCCGTCTTTTCTCCACCCCTAACTGGTCGTGTGGGTGGTGTAGTAACTACAATGGGGCACGTAGCCTGAGTGCTTTGATGAAATAAGTCTCTCCCAAGTTTGGGATAATTTTCTCATGATGTGCCTAGTATCACCGTATTCATAACAACCCCTTTGCGGGTTAGGTTGCTCATATTGAGTTTGTGCCAGATAACTGGAATAACCATTGTAGGAACTCATGTCGGTGGTGCATTAAAAGAACTTACTAGAGCACCCCGAGTAATCCGATGTGTGGACTGGGCTGGACGACTGCCTGAGCCAAGTGGGCGGTGTTGCATTGGCTGGTCTGCCCTCTTCATAGGCTTACCACGAACACTGGTGGAGAATTATCTCTCCCAAGGCAAATATCTTCTTTTGTTATGCTGACTCAACACTGTTGAGCTGACCCATTTCTTAACATATTCTTTGATTCTTCTTTGGGGTAACCCTTACCCCTATTTATACACAACGATCACAAAAGTAGAGCTCCATACAGACAAATCTTGGCACGAACCACATAGTCCAGAATCTCATCAACAACTATACTTACTCCGAAGCACTCCAAAATCCGCAACAGTGACGTCCACGCTGAGTAGACCTTCTACAAATTTAGAGTTGTTTCTATAACTCCTTTGCTATTGAAGTATAGGATTATTAAGGAGGCGGACATACCGCAAGTCCCAACCTTATCCTCTACAAAATCTCAGGTCTTAAACATGTGTAAATTTTAGGGAACCTTTCAGTACCACATATATACATTTCAGGCCAAAATTGATATAATACATGACCCCGCAATCCACCCATTGGTAGTGGACTCCCCTACTCAGCACGAAGTCATAGGTCACAACGTCCGATAATCCACAATAATAATCTTCACAGCTTGTATAAATCAACCAGACGCCAATGTTCGTTGCACCTCGCACATGATTCACTAGGTGATCTCTCAATACGCCCACATCTTCAGTCGGAACCACACGTTAAGGAAATTTTTGAGCATCTCTGGCTCCCTCGTAGTCCATCTGCGGCATCACGAACCCTTGACACACAACTGATATTGAGTGCACAATGTCATACACGAGTGGATACAAAGGAATATGAGATATATGTTTCACGCTAAATCAATGCCGCACGATAAGGAATCAAGGAAATGAATATTTTCCTAACAGTTCCATAGCCTCCCGAAGATAAGTACAGACGTCTCCGTACCGATCCGCAAGACTCTACTAAACCTGCTTGTGACTTATAACACCTATGAACCTAGTGTTCTGATACCAACTTGTCACGACCCCAAATTCCCTCCGTATGATATCGTGATGGCACCTAGTCTCTAAGACTAGGTAAGCCTATCAATGCGGAATAATAATAAATATCTGAAATAAATAAACTACAATTCAAACAATTTCAACTCCCAAAACCCGGTAGAAATAAGTCACAAGCTTCTAAGAATTTATTCTCAATGTCTCTATATGTCAAGGTCTAAATAAAATATAAGGAAGCAACATAAAATGATAGAAGGGGACTCCGGAGTCTGCGGACGCTGGCAGATATACCTCGAAGTCTCCGTGCGCAGGTAACTCACTGACGTCTAGGCTGGTAAAATGTACCTGGATGTGCACAAAAGGATGTGCAGAAGCGTAGTATGAGTACACCACAGCGGTACCCAGTAAGTGTCAAGCCTAACCTCGGTAGAGTAGTGACGAGGTCAGGTGAGGCCCTACTGGAATATAATAATGGCATGGTAAAATGTTTATCAATGTAGTAAAATAAAATGACATTGGAAATGAATCAAATAGTATGTCACATTTAATGACATCAAATAATTACAAATAATATCTCGTGGAATCAAAACAGAATTTCCTTCAACTTTATGAAAATCACAACAATTAATCAAAAGCAACTATGGCCATAAATCAATATCAACAAGGGCACTCCCGAGGTACCGCCTCGTAGTCCCAAATTATAAATAAATTCAAAATATCTCATTTCCTTATATCACCGCGGGAGCCTTCACAATTTATTTAAAGAAAATATTTTTTTTCCCGAAATAGCATTCCGTGTTTTAGCCACCGTTATCACACCGCATGACTTCTAGTAGTCACCCCTACTAGCCACGCGTATCAAGCCACCCTTATCTCACCGCATGCGTTTCAACACCCAGACCTTATACCACCGCATGCGTATCAATATCACAATATATAACAATTTGCACCTCAAGTGCTCAAATAATTTAACTTGCCAAAATAATTCAACAACAATATTTTTCCACAATAAAGAGCTCACGGCTCATGCCAAAATAAATCATCAATAATAGTTTTCCACAATAAAGAGTTCACGACTCATGTCAAAATAATTCATCAATAATATTTTTCCACAATAAAGAGATCACGGCTCATGTCAAAATAATTCAACAATAATATTCTTCCACAATAAAAAGCTCACGGCTCCCTCACAATGAGTATAAAAATATTCAGGAGTAAATAATTTAGGAAAATAATATTTCAAAATCTTTACTACGTTGCTTCAATATCAAGTTTAAAAATGTCAAATACTTCATATTAATAATATTTAATTTAAAGAAAATCAACCTTCAAATAATGCACAGAATAAAAGAAACCAAGTTTCAATTAAACAAAAAAAAACAATTAGCAGGAAAAGGTCAAGCAAATTAAAAAAATATAACATTAAATGAATAATGAAGAATATAACAAAATAAAATAATTTAATTAATGCACAACAATGATCTACACAATTTAAAATATAATCTTTCACATTTAGCCCGTGTACACACTCGTCACCTCGTGTGCACGACTTTTCACACATTACAATTATCAATCCTAGGGGAATTTCTCCCACACAAAGTTAGACAAGTCACTTACCTCGACTTGCTCCAATTTAACCAAGTATTATGCTTTTTCCTTGATTTTTAGACTCCGATCGACTCGTATCTAGTCATAATTAATTCGATACAGTCAACAAAAATTATAGTAATCACTTTCATAAGAAAATATTACATTTTCATTAAAATCCGAAATTAGCTCAAAATTTGTCTGTGGGGCCTACATCTCGGAATCTGGCGAAACTTATAAAATCCGACAACCCATTCAATTACGAGTCCACCGATACCAATTTTACCAAAATCCGATAACAACTCGACCTCCAAATCTTAAATTTTCGTTTTTGGAAGATTTTGCAAAAATCTTGATTTCTTCCTTTAAAATCCGAAATAAATGATGAATATGACCATGGATTTATTAAATATAATCACATTTGGATATAGGACACTTACCCAAGTTGAAGTCTTGAAGAAATCCTCAAAATCGCCCAAGAACTGTGCTCCAAAACTCCAAAACGAAATGAAGGAAATGACCATTTTTGGTCCTTAAGTTTCTGCCCCAAAAATACTATTCCGGTCG
Source organism: Nicotiana tomentosiformis (assembly GCF_000390325.3). Classification (NCBI taxonomy): domain Eukaryota; kingdom Viridiplantae; phylum Streptophyta; class Magnoliopsida; order Solanales; family Solanaceae; genus Nicotiana; species Nicotiana tomentosiformis. The sequence continues at coordinate 11,653,765 of NC_090818.1, forward strand.
CTAAAAGTCCAATCCCGTCGCTAAAAGTGTCACATTTGGTCGCTAAAGGTGCACACCGGGACTATTTACACCAACAGTTTTATTTCACTAAAAAGGCTCTAACTCCATCATACGAACTCAGAATTCGACGATTCTTGTTCCTATGAGTCACAAATAAAACTACAAACCCATTCGTTCAATCGAAACACAATTCGGAGCTTATTTGCTCAATGTGATACCAATTTCGCTCGTTAAACAATTAACTCATATTTCGCGCTTAAAACTCAATCGCGACTTGATGAAATTAGACCAAACTTTCCAGATCACTCCTATAATTCATTATCAAAATGTCGAAAGTCTCAAAATCAAATTTCGATCTCTAGAACTAAAAATGGACTTTTGGATCATTACATGCTTATGTTGAAAACATCAAACTCTTCCCCGACAGCCTGTAGTGTATCAATCATAACTTCTCATACTCAACTTAAACTGCCAAACGGTTTATCATTTTAGAAACTAGATACAAAGGGCTACAACTTTCATGTTTTGCTCATCGCCCAAAACATTCTATATTGACCTGACCTCGTCATTACTCGACCGAGGTTAGGCTTGGCACTTACTGGGTACCATTGTGGTGTACTCATGCCCTTCCCTGCACATGTTTTCATGTGCAGATCCAGGTGCGAGCTATCAGCCTTGGGGTTAGTACGTGCTGCTAATTCTAGTAGACTTGAAGGTACCTCTGCTTGCGTCCGTAGATCTTAGGAGTCCCATTCTACTCCCTCGTCTAGAGATTTTCCTTATTATCTTTAGACTTTTGTGTAGAGCTACATAGATTATAGCAGCTTATGACATAGTGATATTCCGTGTCTTGGGAAATTAATTTGTGTATGCCGAGTGGTACTACTCTTGGCTATTTAAAATATACTGTTTATCTTAAAAATGTTGTATTTTCTTTATATTTTCCGCAAATTTTAGGCTTACCTAGTCGTAAAGACTAGGTGCCATCACGACACCTTACAGAGGGTTAATTTGGGTCGCGCCAAGTTGGTATCAGGGCCCTAGGTTCGTAGGAGTCGCGAGTTACAAGCTGATTTATTAGAGTCTCGCAGATCGGTGCAGAGACGTCCGTACTTATCTTCGGGAGGCTATGTAACTGTTAAGAACAATCATATTTCTTTGATTTCCTTGTCGTGCGAGTTAGTGACACCAAAACAATTCTAAGATTCTATTATATTATTTCTCATAGATGGTGAGGACCTGCAATGGGAGGAGTGACGATCAGGCACCCGAGCCCCCTACCAGAGCCACCAGAGACCGAGGTCGGGGTAGAGGACGACCACGCGGTGCAGCCCAAGCACCTGCGAGAGCTGTGTCAGAGGAGCCCCCAGCAGCTCCAGCTGGAGGGCTAGCGTCGGAGATCCCTATTGCTACTCCAGCCCTCCAGGAGACTTTAGCTCAGTTCTTGAGCATGTTCAGCACTCTGGCTCAGGCTGGACTATTTTCGATAGCTCCCGCTACATCTCAGGCCGGGGGAGGGGCACAGACTCCCGCAGCCCGCACCCCTAAGTAGAGGGTCCAGGTTTATCAGGCCCCAGAGTATATTCCTATGCCCCCAGTGGATCCGATTCAGCATGAGATCAGGGTAGCTGCTTCTGAGGCAGAGCAACTCCGACTTGAGAGGTACAAGAAGTACCACCCACCTGCTTTCAGCGGACTAGCTTCAGATGATACTTTGGGTTTTCTTGAGGAGTGTCATCGTATTCTCCGCACTATGGGCATTGTGGAGACGAGTGGGGTTTCTTTCACCGCTTTCCAATTGAGGGGAGCAGCTTATCAGAGGTGGCGTGCCTATGAGCTGAGTAGTCCAGACGAGGCTGCCTCACTCACTTGGACTCACTTTTCAGAGATGTTCTTGCGTGAGTGTGTTCCTCAGAGCCTCAGGGATGCTTGGCGTGCACAGTTCGAGTAGTTGCATCAGGGTTCTATGACTGTGTCGGAGTATGGAGTCCGTTTCAGTGGGTTAGTTCTCCATGCACCGGCTCTGGTTGCTACTGTCAGAGAGAGGGTTCATCGCTTCATTGAGGGACTCCACCCCAGTATTCGGACCAGTATGGCCAGGGAGTTGGAGATGAACATCACTTATCAGCAGGCAGTGAGCATTGCCAGGAGAATGGAGGGCATGTTCGCCCGTGACCGAGAGGAGAGAGAGGCCAAGAGGTCTCGAGAGACTGGTCATTATTCAGGAGCTCGTGCACCAGCAGCATGCTATGGTAGGGGTTTTGTGAGTCACCCTGTTCATTTAGCTCTTCCAGCAGCCAGCGGTGTCCCAGATCATCCTAGACCTTAGGAGCCCTATTATGCACCGCCAGTATCCAGTATGCCTCCCACTCGAGGTGATATTACCAGCTAGTCCAGCAGGTCAGGTACAAGTCAGTCTCAGCCTCCGCGTCCTCCGAGAGGTTGTTTTGAGTGTGGTGACTCTCGTCACCTGGTTATAGATTACCCCAGATCCAGGAAGGGTGCACCTCCACAGACTTATCATCCTCCACGTGCTCCACCGGGCCCTCCGACCATTCTTCCAGCACCAGCTGCTACCCCACCGCCTCAGCCAGCTCGAGATGGAGGTCGGGAAGGTCGAGGTTGCCCTAGAGGGGGAGGCGAGGCTAGGTACTATGCCTTTCCAGCCCGTTCAGAGGTCGTTGCTTCAGATTCAGTTATCACAGGTATCATCCCCATCTGTCATAGGGATGCATCAGTATTATTTGACCCAGGCTCTACGTATTCATATATGTCTTCTTATTTTGCTCCACATTTGGGGATATCTCGGGATTCTTTGAGTTCCCCTGTTTATGTATCTACTCTTGTGGGAGATTCTCTCATTGTGGACCGCGTATATCGGTCGTGTTTGATTGCTCTTAGTGGTTTTGAGACCAGAGCCGATTTGTTATTTCTCAGTATGGAAGATTTTGATGTTATCTTGGGCATAGACTGGTTGTCGCCCCATTATGCTATTCTTGATTGTCACGCTAAGACCGTGATGCTGGCTATGCCAGGTTTGCCGAGATTAAAGTGGAGAGGTACCTTAGAGTATACTCCCCGCAGGGTCATTTCATTTCTTAAGGCTTAACAAATGGTTGAGAAGGGGTGTGATGCGTATTTGGCCTATGTGAGAGATTTCAGTATTGATACCCCTACAGTCAAGTCAGTTCCAGTAGTGAGGGACTTTCCAGATGTGTTTCCAGTTGATCTTCCGGGTATGCCGCCCGATAGAGATATTAATTTTGGCATTGATTTGTTGCCGGGCACTCAGCCCATCTTTATTCCTCCATATCGTATGGCTCCTTCTAAATTAAAGGAGTTGAAGGAGCAGTTGCAGGAGTTGCTTGATAAGGGCTTCATCAGGCCCAGTGTATCACCTTGGGGTGCTCCGGTCTTATTTGTGAAGAAGAAGGATGGTTCTATGCGTATGTGTATTGATTATCGGCAGTTGAACAAGGATACAATAAAGAACAGGTATCCTTTACCTCGCATTGATAATTTATTTGATCAGTTACAGGGTGCCAGGGTGTTTTCCAAGATTGACTTGCGTTCTGGCTATCATCAATTGAAGATTCAGGAGCCGGATATCCCGAAGACTGCTTTCAGGACCAGATATGGTCACTATGAGTTTCTTGTCATGTCATTTGGGCTGATCAATGCCCCAACAACCTTTATGCATTTGATGCACAGTGTATTCTGGCCTTATCTTGATTCCTTCGTCATTGTGTTTATTGACGACATCCTGGTATATTCCCGGTCTCGGGAGGATCATGAGCAGCACCTGAGGACCGTGCTTCAGACTTTGAGGGAGAAGAGGTTGTATGCAAAATTTTCTAAGTGTGAATTCTGGCTTGATTCAGTGGCATTCTTCGTTCACATAGTGTCTTGTGATGGGATCAAGGTAGATCCGAAGAAGGTGGAGGCAGTGCAGAGTTGGCCTCGACCGTCATCAGCTACGGAGATCCATAATTTCCTTGGTTTGGCAGGGTATTACCGTCGCTTTGTGGAGGGATTTTCATCCATTGCAGCACATATGACCAGGCTGACCCAGAAGGGTGCTCCATTCAGGTGGACCGAGGAGTGTGACTAGAGCTTTCAGAAGCTCAAGACAGCTTTGACTACAGCCCCAATATTAGTATTGCCTACAGGTTCAGGGTCATACACTGTCTATTGTGATGCCTGGAGGATTGGCCTTGGAGCAGTATTGATGCAGGACGGTAGGGTTATTGCCTATGCGTCTAGAGATTTAAAGGTGCGTGAGAAGAATTATCCAGTTCTTGATCTCTAATTACAGCTATTGTTCACGCCCTGAACATCTGGCGTCATTATTTGTACGGTGTTCCCTAGGAGATTTACACTGATCACCGGAGTTTGCAGTACTTGTCCAAGCAGAAGGACCTTAATTTGCGTCAGCGGAGGTAGTTGGAGCTACTTAAAGACTATGATATCACTATATTATACCACCCGGGGAAGGCCAATGTAGTGGCCGACACTTGAGTCGCCGGGAAGAGAGTTTGGGGAGCTTGGCATATCTTCCGGCAGCTGAGAGGCCCTTAGCCTTGGATGTTCAGGCCTTAGCCAACCAGTTCGTGAGATTAGATATTTCATAGCCTAGCCGGGTATTAGCTTGGTTTCTCGGTCTTCTCTTTATGACTGTGTTAGGGAGCGCCAATATGATGATCCTCATCTTCTAGTTCTTCCGTACAGGGTTCGGCGAGGTGATGCCAGAGATGTGACTATTGGTGATGACGGAGTGACGAGGATGTATGGCCGGATCTATGTGCCCAATGTAGATGGGCTTCGGGAGTTGATTCTTGAGGAGGCCCATAGCTCGCGGTACTCCATTCATCCAGGTGCGGCGAAGATGTACCAGGACTTGAGGCACCACTATTGGTGGAGAAGAATTAAAAAGGACATAGTTGGGTTTGTGGCCAAGTGTCTCAACTGTCAGCAGGTTAAATATGAGCATCAGAGACCAGGTGGATTACTTCAGAGGTTGGAGATCCCAGAGTGGAAGTGGGAGCGGATCACCATGGACTTTGTGGTTGGACTTCCTCTGACTTTGAGGAAGTTCGATGCTATTTGGGTGATCGTGGATCAGCTGACCAAGTCAGCCCATTTCATTCCGGTGCTGACTACATACTCTTCAGAGAGGTTGACCGAGATTTATATCATAGAGATTGTCCGCTTTCATGGTATTTCAGTATCCATCATTTCATACAGAGGTACACAGTTCACATCACGGTTTTGGAGAGCCGTACAACATGAGTTAGGTACTAGGGTGGAGTTGAGCATAGCCTTTCACCCTCAGACGGACAGGCAGTCCGAGCGCATAATTCAGATTCTTGAGGATATGCTCCGTGCCTGTGTGATGGAGTTTGGAGGGTCATGGGACCGATACTTGCCACTTGCAGAGTTCGCTTACAACAATAGTTAGCAGTTCAACATTCAAATGGCACCGTATGAGGCTTTGTATGGTAGGCGGTGCCGGTCCCCAGTGGGATGGTTTAAGCCGGGCGAGGCCCAATTTTTGGGTACAGATTTGGTGCAGGATGCCCTGAATAAGGTGAAGGTGATTCAGGAAAGACTTTGCACAACCCAGTCCAGGCAAAAGAGTTATGCAGACTGTAAGGTTCGTGATTTGGCGATTATGGTTGGTGAGTGGGTCTTGCTTCAGGTATCGCCTATGAAGGGTGTCATGAGGTTTGGGAAGAAGGGAAAGCTGAGCCCGAGGTTCATTGGTCCTTTTGAGATATTGCGGCGAGTTGGGGAGGTTGCTTATGAGCTTGCCTTGCCTCCCAACTTAGCAAGAGTTCACCCGGTATTCCACGTGTCTATGCTCCGGAAGTATCACGGTGATCCGACTCATGTATTGGATTTTAGCTCTGTCCAGTTGAACAAAGATCTATCTTATGTTGAGGAGCCAATAGCCATTTTGGACAGGCAGGTCAGAAAGCTCAGGTCGAAGAATATTGCTTTAGTAAAGGTCCAGTGGAGGGGTCAGCCGAGCGAGGAGGCAACTTGGGAGACCGAGCAGGATATGCGCAGCCAGTACCGTCATCTTTTCACAGTTTCAGTTATGTCTTTATACTCGTTCGAGGATGAACAATTGTTTTAAGAGGGGGAGGATGTAACGATCCGACCGGTCATTTTGAGAGTAATAGCCCTGATCCCCTATTAACTGCTTTCCCCAAATGTTTTTCTGCTATTGTAACTTGCCGGGATGATTGGTTTTGAGTTTCGGAGTGTGTTGGGACACTTAGTCCCTAAATGAGAGCTTATGTCTTAGGATTTGGACCGTAGTCAGAATTGTGTGAAGACGAATCCGGAATGGAATTCCGTCAACTCCGTTAGCTCCGTTGAGTGATTTTGGGGTTAGGAGCGCGTCCGGAATGTGTTTTGGGGGTCTGTAGCAGATTTAAGCTTGAATTGGCGGAAGCTAGTTTTTTGGCGATTTCGGCCGATAGTGGAAATTTTAATATCGAGCTCGGAATGGAATTATGAAAATGGCTGTAGGTTCGTAATGTTGATTATGACTTGTGTGCAAAATTCGAGGTCAATCGGACGTGATTTGATAGGTTTCGACATCGGTTGTAGAATTTTGAAGTTTCAAGTTCTTTAATATTTAATTGGAGGGTGATTCATTATTTTTGCGTTGTTTGATGCGATTTGAGAGGTCGACTAAATTTGTAAGATGTTTTAGGATTGGTTGGTATGTTTGGTTGAGGTCCCGGAGGCCTCGGGTGTGTTTCGGATGCTTAACGGGTGAAAACTTGGACTTAGAGGAATTTCTCAACTTTGCTGGTTCTGTTGTTTTCACACCTGCGTAAAAGAGACCGCATGTGCGCGAGCCGCACATGCGGAGATGGAAGCGCAGATGCTAGAAATCGAGAGTTGGACTGGGGTCGCAGGTGCGAGGAAGTTTCTGCATCTGCGATGCCCGCAATTGCGCAAGGACGTTCGCAAATGCGCAGAAGCGGAAGGGACTCCGCAGGCGCGAGTGCGCAGATGCGGCCCTTTCATCGTAGATGCAAAGGCAGAGGTGGTAAGTGAGTTGCGCTGATGTGCACATTTTTCCGCATAAGCGCACCCGCAGGTGCAAGCCCAGGTTCCGCAGGTGCGAAAATACCTAGGCAGTGATTAAAACCGAAGGGCTTCGCGATTTTTATCATTTTTGGCGTTGAAAACTCGGGTTGGGGCGATTTTTGAGAGCATTTTCGAGGCATTTCTTGAGGTAAGTTCCTTGTGCTTATTTTTGGTCAATACTCTTGCCTTGCCATGCATTTTCCCACCTAGTTAGTGTGTATTTAAGGTGGAAATTGGAAGTTGGAGACTAGGGATTCGGGAGTTTGAATTGTGGATTGGAGGACCATTTGGTGTCAGATTTAGTAAATTTGATGTGGTTAGACTCGTGAGTGAATGAGCTTTCAAGTTTCATGAATTTTTTCAGGTTTCGAGACGTGGGCCCTGGGGGGCGGGTTTGAGCCAATTTCGGGTTTTGGCCTAATTTTGTAGTTTTTCTTGTGGGATTCATTCCATTAGCACGTATTGATGGTACTGTACTATTTTGAATACATTCGGGCCATTTGGAGTCGGATACCCGTGGCAAGAACGTGATATCAAGTTGATTTGAGTGGTTCGAGGTAAGTGGCTTGCCTAACCTTGTGTTGGGGACTTTCCCCTTAGGATATCTTGATATTATTTGGTGTGTGGGCAATGTGTACGTGAGGTGATGAGTAAGTTCACGGGCTATTATTGAAAAAACCCTGTTTAACCTTTTTAAATCATAAATTGCTTCTCTTATTAATTGTACTAATATGTTTAATTGTATAGTTTAGACTAGAAAAGCATGCTTATATGTTTTAACTGCCTAATTGACATTTTGTGTGTCATGTTTAGTTAAGTCCTTATTTGCCTTATCTGTGTCCAGTATAAACTGTATAATTCGATGTCATACCTGCCATTTCATCTTGCATTGCATATTTAAATTGGGACTACGGACGTATTCCGGGAGATCCCCCTGTATTGCATATTTAAATTGGGACTACGGACGTATTCCAGAAGATCCCCCTATATTGCATATTTAAATTGGGACTACAGACGTATTCCGGGAGATCCCCATGTATTGCATATTTAAATTGGGACTACAGACGTATTCCGGAAGATCCCCCTGTACTATGTATTTACATTGGGACTACGGACATATTCCGGGAGATCCCCATGTACTGCATTTTCATTTGAAACTACGGGACGGTATCCCGAGAGATTTCCCACTGTGTTTACCTTGTTTTGAACTGAGGGCTCCCTTAACTGTTAAATTTTCGAGAATTTCTTTAACCGTGTTACCGTAAATTCTGCTTATATCTTTTACTATTTAATTTATTATATTTACTCTAGTAGGGCCTTGACCTGACCTCGTCACTACTCGACCGAGGTTAGGCTTGGCACTTACTGGGTACCATTCTGGTGTACTCATCCCCTTCCCTGCACATGTTTTCGTGTGCAGATCCAGGTGCGAGCTATCAGCCTCGGGGTTAGTACATGCTGCTGATTCTTGGAGACTTCAAGGTACCTCTTCTTACGTCCGCAGATCTTCGGAGTCCTCTTCTACTCCCTCGTCTAGAGATTTTCCTTATTATCTTCACACTTTTGTATAGAGCTACATAGATTATAGCAGCTTGTGACTTAGTGATATTCCGGGTCTTGGGAAATTAATTTGTGCATGCCGAGTGGTACTACTCTTGGCTATTTAATATATACTGTTTATCTTAAAAATATTGTGTTTTCTTTATATTTTCTGCAAATGTTAGGCTTACCTAGTCGTAAAGACTAGGTGCCATCACGACACCTTACGGAGGGTTAATTTGGGTCGTGCCAAGTTGGTATCAGAGCCCTAGGTTCATAGGAGTCGTGAGTCACAAGCCGATTTATTAGAGTCTCGCGGATTGGTGCAGAGACGTCGGTACTTATCTTCGAGAGGCTATCTAACTATTAAGAACAATCATATTTCTTTGATTTCCTTGTCGTGCGAGTTAGTGACACCAAAAAAATTCTAAGATTCTATTCTATTCTTTCTCATAGATGGTGAGGACCCACAATGGGAGGACCGACGATCAGGCACCCGATCCCCCTGCCAGAGCCACCAGAGGCCGGGGTCGGGGTAGAGGACGACCACCTGCGAGAGCTACGTCAGAGGAGCCCCCAGCAGATCCAGCTGGAGGGCCAGTGCCGGGGATCCCTATTGCTACTCCAGCCCTCCAGGAGACTTTAGCTCAGTTCTTGAGCATGTTCAGCACTCTGGCTCAGGCTAGACTATTTCCGATAGCTCCTGCTAAATATCAGGCCGGGGCCGGGGCACAGACTCCCGCAGCCCGCACCCCTGAGCAGAGGGTCCAGGTTGATCAGGCCCTAGAGTATATTCCTATGCCCCTAGTGGCTCCGGTTCAGCATGAGATCAGGGTAGCTGCTTCTGAGGTAGAGCAGCTCAGACTTGAGAGGTACAAGAAGTACCAGCCACCTACTTTCAGCGGACTAGCTTAAGATGATGCTCTGGGTTTTCTTGAGGAGTGTCATCATATTCTTCGCACTATGGGCATTGTGGAGATGAGTGGGGTTTCTTTCACCGCTTTCCAGCTAAAGGGAGCAACATATCAGTGGTGGCGTGCCTATGAGCTGAGTAGTTCGGATGAGGCAGCCTCACTCACTTGGACTCACTTTTCAGAGTTGTTCTTGCGTGGGTATGTTCCTCAGAGCCTCAGGGATGCTTGGCGCACAGAGTTCGAGCAATTGCGTCAGGGTTCTATGACTGTGTCAGAGTATGCAGTCCGTTTCAGTGGGTTAGCTCGCCATGCACCTGCTCTGGTTGCTACAGTCAGAGAGAGGGTTCGTCGCTTTATTGAGGGACTCCACCCCAGTATTCGGACCAATATGGCCAGGGAGTTGGAGTTGAACATCACTTATTAGTAGGCAGTGAGCATTTCCAGGAGAGTGGAGGGCATGTTCGCCCGTGACCGAGAGGAGAGAGAGAGGCCAAGAGGTCTCGAGAGACTGGTCATTATTCAGGAGCTCGTGTACCAACAACATGCTATGGTAGGGGTTTTTGTGAGTCGCCCTGTTCATTCAGATCTTCCAGCAGCCAGCGGTGTCCCAGATCCTCCTAGACCTTAGTAGCCCTATTATGCATCGCCATGCCTCCTACTCGAGGTGATATTATCGGCCAGTCCAGCAGGTCAGGTCCGAGTCAGTCTCAGCCGCCGCGTCCTCCGAGAGGTTGTTTTGAGTGTGGTGACACTCGTCACCTGGTTAGAGATTGCCCCAGAGCTAGGAGGGGTGCACCTCCACAGACTTATCAGCCTCTACGTGCTCCACCGAGCCCTCCGGCCATTCTTCCAGCACCAACTGCTACCCCACCTCCTCAGCCAGCTCGAGGTAGAGGTCGGGGAGGTCGAGGTCGCCCTAGAGGGGGAGGCTAGGCTAGGTACTATGCCCTTTCACCTTGTTCAGAGGCTGTTGCTTCATATTCAGTTATCACAAATATCTTCATATGTGTCTTCTTATTTTGCTTCACATTTGGGGATATCTCGGGATTCTTTGAGTTCCCCTATTTATGTATCTACTCATGTGGGAGATTCTCTCATTGTGGACCGCGTATATCGGTCGTGTTTGATTGCTCTTAGTGGTTTTGAGACCAGAGCCGATTTGTTATTTCTCAGTATGGTAGATTTTGATGTTATCTTGGGCATGGACTGGTTGTCACCCCATTATGCTATTCTTGATTATCACGCTAAGACCGTGACGCTGGCTATGCAAGGTTTGTCGAGATTAGAGTGGAGAGGTACCTTAGAGTATACTCCCCGCAGGGTCATTTCATTTCATAAGGCTCAACGAATGGTTGAGAAGGGGTGTGATGCGTATTTGGCCTATGTGAGAGATGTCAGTATTGATACCCCTACAGTCGAGTCAGTTCCAGTAGTGAGGGACTTTCCAGATGTGTTTCCAGCTGATCTTCGGGGTATGCCGCCCGATAGAGATATTAATTTTGGCATTGATTTGTTGCCGGGCACTCAGCCCATCTCTATTCCTCCATATCGTATGGCTCCTCCTGAATTAAAGGAGTTGAAGGAGCAGTTGCAAGAGTTGCTTGATAAGGGCTTCATCAGGACCGGTGTATCACCTTGGGGTGCTCCGGTCTTATTTGTGAAGAAAAAGGATGGTTCTATGCATATGTGTATTGATTATCGGCAGTTGAATAAGGTTGCATTGAAGAACAGGTATCCTTTGCCTCGCATTGATGATTTATTAGATCAGTTACAGGGTGTCAGCATGTTTTCCAAGATTGACTTGCGTTCTGACTATCATCAGTTGAAAATATATCCCGAAGACTGCTTTCAAGACCAGATATGGTCACTATGAGTTTCTTGTCATGTCATTTGGGTTGATCAATGCCCCAGCAGCCTTTATGCATTAGATGTACAGTGTATTCCGGCCTTATCTTGATTCCTCAGCATTGTGTTTATGACAACATCCTGGTATATTTCCGGTCTCGGGAGGATCATGAGCAGCACCTGAGGACCGTGCTTTAGACTTTGAGGGAGAAGAGGTTGTATGCAAAAATTTCTAAGTGTGAATTCTGGCTTGATGCAGCGGCATCCATGGGCCACATAGTGTCCTGTGATGGGATCAAAGTAGATCCGAAGAAGGTGGAGGCAGTGTAGAGTTGGCCTAGACCGTCATCAGCTACGGAGATCCGCAGTTTTCTTGGTTTGGCAGGGTATTACCGTCGCTTTGTGGAGGGATTTTCATCTATTGCAGCACATATGACCAGGCTGACCCAGAAGGGTGCTCCGTTCAGGTGGACCGAGGAGTGTGAGCAGAGCTTTCAGAAGCTCAAGAAAGCTTTGACTACAGCCCCAGTATTAGTATTGCCTACAGGTTCAGGGTCATACACTGTCTATTGTGATTCCTCAAGGATTGGCCTTGGAGTGGTATTGATGCAGGACGGTAGGGTGATTGCCTACGCATCTAGATAGTTGAAGGTGCATGAGAAAAATTATCCAGTTCATGATCTCAAATTAGTAGCTATTGTTCACGCCCTGAAGATCTGGCTTTATTATTTATACGGTGTTCCCTGTGAGATTTACACTGATCAGCAGAGTTTGCAGTACTTGTCCAAGCAAAAGGACCTTAATTTGCGTCAGCGGAGGTGGTTGGAGCTACTTAAAGACTATGGTATCACTATATTATACCACCCGGGGAAGGCCAATGTAGTGGCCGACGCCTTGATTCGCCAGGCAGAGAGTTTGGGGAGCTTGGCATATCTTCCGGCAGCTGAGAGGCCCTTAGACTTGGATGTTCAGGCCTTAGCCAACCAGTTTGTGAGATTAAATATTTCAGAGCCTAACCGGGTATTAGCTTGTGTGGTTTCTCGGTCTTCTTTTTATGACCGTGTCAGGGAGCGCCAATATGATGATCCTCATATTCTAGTTCTTCAGGACAGGGTTCGGCGAGGTGATGCCAAAGTTGTGACTATTAGTGATGACGGTGTGATGAGGATGCAGGGCCGTATCTGTGTGCCCAATGTAGATGGGTGTGATGACCCAAAATGTCATCTTTAAATGCAATAATTAATTTTGTATTCTAAGACCTCAAAAAGCACTATTTATCATTCCTCGACTTGAGTTCGCAGTCCGTAAAATTTTACGGAAAGTTTTCAGGTGAAAAATGAATTAAAATGTGAATTAGAGCTTTAAAACTTAACTGAGTTGACTTTGATCAACATTTTGAGCAAACGGACTCGGATCAGTGTTTTGATTGTTTTGGTAGGTCCGTATCATGATTTGGGACTTAGGCGTATGCCCGGAATCAAATTCCGAGGTCCCTAGCCCAAGATATGGAATTTTGATGAAAAATTAAAAGTTTAAGTTCAAATAGTGACCGGATGTCAAATTATGTGCAAACGACCCCGGAATAGAATTTTAATGATTCCAACAGCCCTGTATGGTGATTTTGGACTTAGGAGCATGATTGGAATTTTATTTGGAAGTCCATAGTGGAATTAGGCTTGAAATGCCAAAAGTTGAATTTTTGGGAAGTTTGACCGGGGGTTGACTTTTTGATATCGAGGTTGGAATCTGATTCTGGAAATCGGAATAGGTCTGTTATGTCATTTATGACTTGTGTGCAAAATTTGAAGTCATTCCGAATTGATTTGATGTGTTTTGGCACAAGATATATAATTTGAAAGTTCAAAGTTCATAGATTTTGATTTGAGGTGCGATTCGTCATTTTGATATTGTTTGATGTGGTTTGAAGCTTCGACTAAGTTTGTATTGTATTTTGGGACATGTTGGTATAATTGGTTAAGGTCCCGATGGTCTCGGGTGGATTTCGGAATGTAAACGGAATGAATTTCGGACAAAGAAGGCTGCTGGAAATTTCTGTTGCAGAAATTTCTGGTGCGTGGAGCCAAATTTGGAAGCTTATATCGCGCAATCTACAAGGAATCAGATAATTATCAAAACATAAGAGTTGTAGCCCTTTGATTATAGTTTCCAGAAAGTTAAATCATTCATCATTTAGACATTTGTACAGAAAGTTATGATGGATTGAATGAAGGCTGATAGAGCAGTTTTGCCAGAAATTTCGCCAGAAATTTCTGATGTGTGGAGCCGACTTTGGAAGCTTATATCTCGAAATTTATAAGGAATCGAAAAATTTTCAAAACATGAAAGTTGTAGTCGTTTAATTCTAGTTTCCAGAAAGTTACACCATTCTCATTTGGTCATTTGTACATAAATTTATGATCGATTGAAGGAAGGCTGGTAGAGCAGTTTCTGGTGGACTTTTAGTGACGAAAAATGGACTTTTAGTGACGGAAAATGGACTTTTAGTGACGGATTGGCAGAAACCTAAGGACAAAAAATGGTCATTTCATTCATTTGTTTTGGATTTTTGGAGCACGGTTCTTGGGCGATTTTCACGGGAAAACATTGGGGTAAGTGTTCCTTATCCTATATTGATTATATTTCATGATTCCATACTCATTTACATCATGAATCCGTGAATTTATGGAAGAAAAATCAAGATTTTTGCAAAATCTTCCAAAAACGAAAATTTAAGATTTGGAGGTCGAGTTGTTATCGGAATTTGGTAAAATTTGTATGGGTGGACTCGTAATTGAATGGGTTGTCGGATTTTGTAAGTTTCGCCGGATTTCGAGATGTGGGCCCCACGGGCAAATTTTGAGCTAATTTCGAATTTTAATAAAAATATAATATTTTCTTATGAAATTGATTACTATAATTTATGTTGACTGTATCGAATTAATTATGACTAGATACGAGTCAATCGAAGTCGGAAAATCGAGGAAAAAATATAATACTTGGTTAAATTGGAGCAAGTCGAGGTAAGTGACTTGTCTAACCTTGTGTGGGGGAAATTCCCTCTAGGATTGATAATTGTAATGTCTGGAAAGTCGTGTATACGAGGTGACGAGTGTGTACACGTGCTAAATGTGAATGATTATATTTTAAATTGTGTAGATCACTGTTATGCATTAATTAAATTATTTTATTATTGATTTAATGTTTATATTTTAAATTTGTTTGACCTTTTCCGGCTAATTATTATTTTTTGTTTAGTTGGAACTTGGTTTCTTATATTCTGTGCATTATTTGAAGGTTGATTTTCTTTAAATTAAATATTATTAATATGAAGTATTTGACATTTTTAAACTTGATATTGAAGCAACATATTAAAGATTTTGAAATATTATTTTCCTGAATTATTTACTCCTGAATATTTTTGTAAGAATTTTGTACTCATTGTGATGGAGCAGTGAGCTCTTTATTGTGGAAAAATATTATTGTTAAATTATTTTGACATGAGCCGTGAGCTCTTTATTGTGGAAAAATATTATTGTTGAATTATTTTGACATGACTCGTGAGCTCTTTATTGTGGAAAAATATTATTGTTGAATTATTTTGACATGAGCCGTGAGATCTTTATTGTAGAAAAATATTATTGATGATTTATTTTGGCATGAGCCGTGAGCTCTTTATTGTGAAAAAATACTGTTGTTGAATTATTTTGGCAAGTTAAATTATTTGAGCACTTGAGGTACAAATTGTGATATATTGTGATATTGATACGCATGCAGTGGTGTAAGGTATGGATGGTTAAACGCATGCGGTGAGATAAGGGTGGCTTGATACGCGTGGCTAGTAGGGGTGACTACTAGAAGTCATGCGATTTGATAAGGCTGGCTAAAACGTGGGATGCTATTTCGGGAAATAATATTTTCTTTAAATAAATTGTGAAGGCTCCCGCGGTGATATAAGAAAATGAGATATTGTGAAATTATTTATAACTTGGGACTACGAGGTGGTACCTCGGTAGTGCTTTGTTGATATTGATTTATGGCCATAGTTGCTTTCCATTAATTGTTGTGATTTTCATAAAGTTGAAGGAAATTCTGTTTTGATTCCACGAGATATTATTTAGCAATTATTTGGTGTCATTAAATGTGACATACTATTTGATTCATTTCCAATGTCATTTTATTTTACTACATTGATAAACATTTTACCATGCCATTATTATATTCCAATAGGGCCTCACCTGACCTCGTCACTACTCTACCGAGGTTAGGCTTGGCACTTACTGGGTACCGCTGTGGTGTACTCATACTACGCTTCTGCACATCTTCTTGTGCAGATCCAGATACATTTTTACCAGCCTAGACGTCAGTGAGTTACCTGCGCACGGAGACTTCGAGGTATATCTGCCAGCGTCCGCAGACTCCGGAGTCCCCTTCTATCATTTTATGTTGCTTCCTTATATTTTATTTAGACCTTGACATATAGAGACATTGAGAATAAATTCTTAGAAGCTTGTGACTTATTTCTACCGGGTTTTGGGAGTTGAAATTGTTTGAATTGTAGTTTATTTATTTCAGATATTTATTATTATTCCGCATTGATAGGCTTACCTAGTCTTAGAGACTAGGTGCCATCACGATATCATACGGAGGGAATTTGGGGTCGTGACAAGTTGGTATCAGAACACTAGGTTCATAGGTGTTATAAGTCACAAGCAGGTTTAGTAGAGTCTTGCGGATCGGTACGGAGACGTCTGTACTTATCTTCGGGAGGCTATGGAACTGTTAGGAAAATATTCATTTCCTTGATTCCTTATCGTGCGGCATTGATTTAGCGTGAAACATATATCTCATATTCCTTTGTATCCACTCGTGTATGACATTGTGCACTCAATATCAGTTGTGTGTCGACGGTTCGTGATGCCGCAGATGGACTACGAGGGAGCCAGAGATGCTCAAACATTTCCTTAACGTGTGATTCCGACTGAAGATGTGGGCGTATTGAGAGATCACCTAGTGAATCATGTGGGGGTGCAACAGGCATTGGCGTCTGGTTGATTTATACAAGCTGTGAAGGTTATTATTGTGGATCATCGGACGTTGTGACCTATGACTTCGCACCGAGTGGGGGGAGTCCACTACCAATGGGTGGATTACGGGGTCATGTGTTATATCAGTTTTGGCTTGAAATGTATATATGTGGTACTGAAAGGTTCCCTAAAATTTGCACATGTTTAAGGCCTGAGATTTTGTAGAGGATAAGGTTGGGACTTGCAGTATGTCTGCCTCCTTAATAATCCTATACTTCAATACCAAAGGAGTTATAGAAACAACTCTAAATTTGTAGAAGGTCTACTCAGCGTGGACGTCACTGTTGCGGATTTTGGGGTGCTTCGGAGTAAGTACACTTGTTGACGAGAGTCTAGACTATGTGGTTCGTGACAAGATTTGTCTGTATGGAGCTCTACTTTTGTGATCGTTGTGTATAAATAGGGGTAAGGGTTACCCCAAAGAAGAGTCGAAGAGTATGTTAAGAAATTAGTTAGCTCAACAGTGTAGAGTCAGTATAACAAAAGAAGAGAGTAGACCAGACAATGCAATACCGCCCACTTGGCTCAATTCTCAGAAACGCTTTTGAAAGAGTTTGTTTTCTGGACTCTCCGTAATGCGTGGCGCATAGGGTTTGAACGGTTGCATCATGTCACCATTGACGATGTCAGAATATGCCATCAAGTTCAATAAGTTAGCCCGTCATACTCCTACTTTGCTTCCTACAGCCAGAGGGTGAGTCCATAGACTCATTAAAGGACTCAATTATGATCGTAAAATTTTGTACGACTAGGGAGCTACAAGCTGATACTTCATTTCTGCTAGTTGTACAAATTGCCAAGATATTAGAATGTGTTCGGGGTGAGGAAAAACAAAAGAAACTAAGGAGACCAAGACGTCTCAAGGTTCTGGGGGATTCAGTGGATTCTACTCTGCAAGTATAAATCATTATGGTGGGGGCTCGGGCAGTCGGCCAGCCCAGTCCGTATATCGGATTACTCGGGGTGCTCCAGTAAGTTCTTTTAATGCACCACCGACATGAGTTCCTACAATGGTTATTCCAGTTATCTAGCACACACTCAATATGAGTAGCCTAACCCACAAAAGGGTTGTTATGAATACAGTGATACTAGGCACATCGTGAGAAAAATTGTCAAAAACTTGGGAGAGACTTATTTCATCAAAGCACTCAGGCTACGTGCCTCATTGCAGTTACTACACCACCCACACGACCAGTTAGGGGTGGAGGACAGACGGGTAAAAGGCGTCCTAGAGGTGGAGACCCAGCCATTGATATATTTGTTTTACGGTATGGCGAAGGTCGCTACATCAGATTGTGTCGTTACAGGTATGACCTCAATTTAATATAAAGGAATAATTCCCTTAAGTTGATTCGGTTTTCAATATCGAAACAAGTCTTCCTATTGTACTCCACTTATGAGTGAGCTTCATAATTCGATAATCTACTTATGTGTTTATCCCTGTTGGGAGATTTTATGGAGAAAACTACGCCTATTATTTTGTGTTGGTCACTAATAAGAGCTGCGAGGCTAAATGTGGCTTTTTGTTACTCATTTCGGTAAATTTTGATGTCAATTCCGAATAATTAATTGCAAATTATGAATTATATGCCCTACCGGTGTGGGGTTCATTATGTGTTGTGATTTGGTGTAACCAAAGTTATTTAAAAGGAGAAAATGGAAATTTTTAATTGGCACGATGTGCATATTACTTGTGATTCAGAACTGAGGATGAGATCCTCACATTTTTATATAAATTGATATGTTTTAATCGGGCTACTAGCTGAGGTGGAAGTTATATAAGGACGAGATCCTTGTGAGAAAAATTCTTGTGTTTAAGTTCTCCCTTGTGAAATTAAATTTGTACTATAGTACTAATAGGGAGTCATGCTTGTTAGGCTTATTTGAAAATTCTTTTATGAAATTCTTTGTGCATAGTTGTCAAATTCGTGTTGTAATTATTAATTTTTAACCTACGAGGTAGGTGCCCACCTAGGTAGCGTTAAATGTGACTCGTTAATTCGGGTAAATAGTTATAAAGTCTTCATGTCTCGCATCTAGTTATCAGTATTGTGAAGGTTTGCAACGAGATTTTTGTTAACATGAGGTTAAATGACGATTCTGTAATTGATTATGAACAACTATTAAGACCAAATTGATCCAAGAGGGTGTCCCATTTACAGGGTCAGACGAGTGTGAGTTAAGCTTTCAGAAGCTCAAGATCACTTTGACTCTGACACAAGCATTGGTATTACTTACATGTTCAAGGTCTTATACTGTGTATTGTGACGCGTCGCGTATTGGTCTCGGCGCGATGTTGATGCAAGACGGTAGGGTGATTGCCTACGCGTCCAGACAGTTAAAGGTACATGAGAAAAAAAAATAAAAAATTTGGCCTATGGCCTTGAGTTAGCAGCTATTGTTCGTGCCTTGAAGAATTTGGCGGCATTATTTGTACGGTATCCATTGTGAGGTCTACATCGATCACCGAAGTCTACAACATCTGTTTAAACAGAAGGATCTTAATTTGCATGGTTGGAGTTGCTTAAGGATTATGATATCACCATTCTCTATCATCTTGGGAAGGCCAATGTAGTGGCCGATGCCTTGAGTCATAAGGCGGAGAGTTTGGGCAGCTTAGCATATTTACCGGTAGCAGAGAGGCCTTTGGCCTTGGATATTCAGGCCTTGGCCAACCAGTTTGTCAGATTGGATGTTTCCGAACCAAGTCAAGTTTTGGCTTGTGTGGTTTCTCAGTCTTCTCTTTATGATCGTATCAGGGATCGTCAGTATGATGACCCCCATTTGCTTGTCCTTAAGGATACAGTTCAGCATGGTGATTCCAAAGAAGTCGCAATTGGAGATAACGATGTATTATGGATGCAGGGCAGGCTATGTGTGCCTAATGTAGATAGTTTTTGTGAATTGATTATCCATGAGGCTCACAGTTCGCGGTACTCCATATATCCGGGTGCTGCGAAGATGTAGCAGTACTTGAGGCAACATTATTGGTGGAGGAAGATAAAGAAAGACATAGTGGAGTATGTAGCTCGGTGTCTAAATTGTCAACAAGTTAAATATGAGCATCAACGACCGAGTGGATTGCTTCAGAAGTTAGTGATTCCAGAATGGAAATGGGAGAGGATCACTATGGATTTCGTTGTTGGGCTCTCACGGATTCAGAGGAAGTTCAATGCAGCTTGGGTGATTGTGGATAGATTGACCAGGTCAGCTCATTGCAATCCTATGATGACTACCTACTCTTCCAAGCAGTTGGCTCGAATTTATATTCGCAAGATTGTCAGATTTCACGGCATACCGGTATCTATTATCTCTGACTGGGGTACGCAGTTTACATCACGATTCTGGAGGGCAGTACAACGTGAGTTGGGTACTCGGGTAGAGTTGAGTACAACATTTCACCCTCAGACAGACGGGCAGTCCGAACGCACTATTCAGATACTAAAGGATATGCTTCGTGCGTGTGTGATAGATTTTGGGGGTGCTTGGGATCAGTTCTTACCACTTGCGTAGTTTGCTTACAACAACAGTTGTCAGTCAAGCATTCAGATGGCTCCATATGAGGCCTTGTATGGTAGGTGGTGCCAGTCCCCAGTGGGTTGGTTCGAACCGGGCGAGGCTAGGCTATTGGGTACAGACTTGGTTCAGGATGCCTTGGAAAAGGTTAAGTTGATTCAGGATTGACTTCGTACAACCCAATCTAGAAAGAAGAGTTATGCGAATCGGAAGGTTCGTCATGTTGCATTCATGGTTGGTGAGCAGGTATTTCTCCGGGTTTCTCCTATGAAGGGTGTGATGAGGTTCGGGAAGAAGGGCAATTTGAGCCCTAGGTATATTGGGCCTTTTTGAGATTCTTGAGAGAGTTGGAGAGGTGGCTTACAAACTTGCACTACCACCTAGTCTCTTTGCCGGTCATCCGGTATTCCATATTTCCATGCTTCGGAAATATCATGGCGATCCTTCTCATGTGTTAGACTTCAATTTGGTTCAGTTGGACAAGAATCTATCTTATGTTAAGGAACCAATGGCTATTTTGGATAGGCATGTTCGAAAGCTGAGGTCAAAGAACATTGCTTCCGTGAAGGTTCAGTGGAGGGATCATCCGGTCGAGGAGGCGACTTGGGAGACCGAGCATGATATGCGCAGCTGTTATCCACACTTATTCACTAGCTTAGGTACTTTATCTAACTCCGTTCGAGGACGAACGTTTGTTTTAGAGGTGGAGAATGTGATGACCCAAAATATCATCTTTAAATTTAATAAGTAATTTTGTATTCTAAGACCTCAAAAAACACTATTTATCATTCCTCGACTTGCGTGCGCAGTCGGTAAAATTTTTCGAAAAGTTTTCAGGTGGAAAATGAATTAAAATGTGAATTAGAGCTTTAAAACTCAACTAAGTTGACTTTGGTCAACATTTTGAGCAAACGCACTCGGATCAGTATTTTGACAGTTTTGGTAGGTCCGTATCGTGATTTGGGACTTAGGCGTATGCCCGGAATCAAATTCCGAGATCCCTAGCCCGAGATATGAAATTTTGATGAAACATTAAAAGTTTAAGTTCAAATAGTGACCGGATGTCAAATTATGTGCAAACGACCCCGGAATAAAATTTTAATGATTCCAACAGCTCCGTATGGTGATTTTGGACTTAGGAGCATGATCGGAATTTTATTTGGAAGTCCGTAGTGGAATTAGGCTTGAAATGCCAAAAGTTGAATTTTTGGAAAGTTTGACCGGGGGGTTGACTTTTTGATATCGAGGTCGGAATCTGATTCTGGAAATCGGAATAGGTCTTTTATGTCATTTATGACTTGTGTGCAAAATTTGAAGTCATTCCGAATTGATTTGATGTGTTTCGGCACAAGATATAGAATTTGAAAGTTCAAAGTTCATAGATTTTGATTTGAGGTGTGATTCGTCGTTTTGATGTTGTTTGATGTGGTTTGAAGCCTCGACTAAGTTTGTATTGTATTTTGGGACATGTTGGTATAATTGGTTAAGGTCCCGAGGGTCTCGGGTGGATTTCGGAAGGTAAACGGAATGGATTTCGGACAAAGAAGGCTGCTGGAAATTTCTGTTACAGAAATTTCTCCAGAAATTTCTGGTGCGTGGAGCTAAATTTGGAAGCTTATATCGCGCAATCTATAAGGAATCAGATAATTATCAAAACATAAGAGTTATAGCCCTTTGTTTATAGTTTCCAGAAAGTTTAACCATTCATCATTTAGACATTTGTACAGAAAGTTATGATGGATTGAATAAAGGCTGGTAGAGCAATTTTGCCAGAAATTGCGAAATTTCTGATGTGTGGAGCCAACTTTGGAAGCTTATATCTCGAAATTTATAAGGAATCGGAAAATTTTCAAAACATGAAAGTTGTAGTCGTTTAATTCTAGTTTCCAGAAAGTTACACCATTCTCATTTGGACATTTGTACATAAATTTATGATCGATTGAAGGAAGGCTGGTAGAGCAGTTTCTGGTGGACTTTTAGTGACGGAAAATGGACTTTTAGTGACGGATTGGCAGAAACCTAAGGACCAAAAATGGTCATTTCATTCATTTCGTTTTGGATTTTTGGAGCACGGTTCTTGGGCGATTTTCACGGGAAAACATTGGGGTAAGTGTTCCTTATCCTATATTGATTATATTTCATGATTCCATACTCATTTACATCATGAATCCGTGAATTTATGGAATCAAGATTTTTGCAAAATCTTCTAAAAACAAAAATTTAAGATTTGGAGGTCGAGTTGTTATCGGAATTTGGTAAAATTGGTATGGGTGGACTCGTAATTGAATGGGTTGTCGGACTTTGTAAGTTTTGCCGGATTCCGAGATGTGGGCCCCACAAGCAAATTTTGAGCTAATTTTGAATTTTAATGAAAATATAATATTTTCTTATGAAATTGATTACTATAATTTATGTTGATAGTATCGAATTAATTATGACTAGATACGAGTCGATCGGAGTCGGAAAATCGAGTAAAAGCATAATACTTGGTTAAATTGGAGCAAGTCGAGGTAAGTGACTTGTCTAACCTTGTGTGGGGGAAATTCCCTCTAGGATTGATAATTGTAATGTGTGGAAAGTCGTGTACACGAGGTGACGAGTGTGTACACATGCTAAATGTGAATGATTATATTTTAAATTGTGTAGATCACTGTTATGCATTAATTAAATTATTTTATTTTATTATATTCTTCATTATTGATTTAATGTTTATATTTTAAATTTGTTTGACCTTTTCCGGCTAATTGTTTTTTTTGTTTAGTTGGAACTTGATTTCTTTTATTCTGTGCATTATTTGAAGGTTGATTTTCTTTAAATTAAATATTATTAATATGAAGTATTTGACATTTTTAAACTTGATATTGAAGCAACATATTAAAGATTTTGAAATATTATTTTCCTGAATTATTTACTCCTGAATATTTTTGTAAGAATTTTGTACTCATTGTGATGGAGCAGTGAGCTCTTTATTGTGGAAAAATATTATTGTTGAATTATTTTGACATGAGCCGTGAGCTTTTTATTGTGAAAAAATATTATTGTTGAATTATTTTGACATGAGCCGTGAGCTCTTTATTATGGAAAAATATTATTATTGAATTATTTTGACATGAGTCGTGAGATCTTTATTGTAGAAAAATATTATTGATGATTTATTTTGGCATGAGCCGTGAGCTCTTTATTGTGAAAAAATACTGTTGTTCAATTATTTTGGCAAGTTAAATTATTTGAGCACTTGAGGTGCAAATTGTGATATATTGTGATATTGATACGCATGCGGTGGTATAAGGTCTGAG
The DNA here is from genome assembly GCF_000390325.3 of Nicotiana tomentosiformis. Classification (NCBI taxonomy): domain Eukaryota; kingdom Viridiplantae; phylum Streptophyta; class Magnoliopsida; order Solanales; family Solanaceae; genus Nicotiana; species Nicotiana tomentosiformis. Next base: position 11,677,066 of record NC_090818.1, read on the forward strand.
TGTTGAAACGCATGCGGTGAGATAAGGATGGCTTGATACGCGTAGCTAGTAGGGGTGACTACTAGAAGTCATGCAGTGTGATAAGGGTGGCTAAAACACGGGATGCTATTTCGGGAAAAAATATTTTCTTTAAATAAATTGTGAAGGCTCCCGCGGTGATATGAGGAAATGAGATATTGTGAAATTATTTATAACTTGGGACTACGAGGCGGTACCTGGGTAGTGCCCTTATTGATATTGATTTATGGCCATAGTTGCTTTCGATTAATTGTTGTGATTTTCATAAAGTTGAAGGAAATTCTGTTTTGATTTCACGAGATATTATTTGCAATTATTTGGTGTTATTAAATGTGACATACTATTTGATTCATTTCCAATGTCATTTTATTTTACTACATTGATAAACATTTTACCATGCCATTATTATATTCCAATAGGGTCTCACCTGACCTCGTCACTACTCTACCGAGGTTAGGCTTGGCACTTACTGGGTACCGCTGTGGTGTACTCATACTACGCTTATGCACATCTTTTTGTGCAGATCCAGGTACATTTTTACCAGCCTAGACGTCAGTGAGTTACCTGCGCACGGAGATTTCGAGGTATATCTGCCAGCATCCGCAGACTCCGGAGTCCCCTTCTATCATTTTATGTTGCTTCCTTATATTTTATTTAGACCTTGACATATAGAGACATTGATAATAAATTCTTAGAACCTTGTGACTTATTTCTACCGGGTTTTGGGAGTTGAAATTGTTTGAATTGTAGTTTATTTATTTCAGATATTTATTATTATTCCGCATTGATAGGCTTACCTAGTCTTAGAGACTAGGTGCCATCACGACATCCTACGGAGGGAATTTGGGATCGTGACAATGGGCTTCGGGAGTTTATTCTTGAGGAGGCCCACAGCGCACGGTACTCCATTCATCCGGGTGCCGCGAAGATGTACCAGGAGTTGAGGCAGCACTATTGGTGGAGAAGAATGAAAAAGGACATAGTTGGGTTTGTGGCCAAGTGTCTCAACTGTCAGCAGGTTAAATATGAGCATCAGAGACCAAGTGGATTACTTCAGAGGTTGGAGATCCCAGAGTGGAAGTGGGAGCGGATCACCATGGACTTTGTGGTTGGACTTCCTCGGACTTTGAGGAAGTTCGATGCTATTTGGGTGATCGTGGATCGGCTGACCAAGTCAGCCCATTTCATTCTGGTGCTGACTACATACTCTTCGGAGAGGTTGACTGAGATTTATATCATAGAGATTGTCCGCATTCATGGTATTTCAGTATCCATCATTTCAGACAGAGGTACACAGTTCACATCACGGTTTTGGAGAGCCGTACAACAGGAGTTGGGTACTAGGGTGGAGTTGAGCACAGCCTTTCACCCTCAGACGGACGGGCAGTTCGAGCGCATAATTCAGATTCTTGAGGATATGCTCTGTGCCTGTGTAATGGAGTTTGGAGGGTCATGGAACCGATACTTTCCACTTGCAGAGTTCGCTTACAACAACAGTTACTAGTCCAGCATTCAGATGGCACCGTATGAGGCTTTGTATGGTAGGCGGTGCCGGTCCCCAGTGAGATGGTTTGAGCCGGGAGAGGCCGATTATTGGGTACATATTTGGTCTAGGATGCCCTTGATAAGGTGAAGGTGATTCAGGAGAGACTTTGCACAGCCCAGTCCAGGAAGAAGAGTTATGCAGACCGTAAGGTTCGTGATTTGGCGTTTATGGTTGGTGAGTGGGTCTTGCTTCGGGTATCGCCTATGAAGGGTGTCATGAGGTTCGCGAAAAAGGGAAAGCTGAGCCCGAGACTCATTGGTCCTTTTCAGATATTGCGGCGAGTTGGGGAGGTTGCTTATGAGCTTGCCTTGCCTCCCAGCCTAGCAGGAGTTCAACCGGTATTCCACGTGTCTATGCTACGGAAGTATCACGGTGATTCGACTCATGTATTGGATTTCAGCTCTGTCCAGTTGGACAAAGATCTATCTTATGTTGAGGAGCCAATAGCCATTTTGGACATGCAAGTCATAAAGCTCAGGTCAAAGAATATTGCTTCAGTAAACGTCCAGTGGAGGGGTCAGCCGGTCGAGGAGGCGACTTGGGAGACCGAGCAGGATATGCGGAGCTAGTACCCTCATCTTTTCACATTTTCAGGCATGTCTTTATACTCGTTCGAGGACGAACGATTATTTTAAGAGGGGGGGGGATGTAACGACCCGACCGGTCATTTTGAGAGTAATAGCCCCGATCCCCTATTAACTGCTTTCCCCAAATGTTTTTCTGCTATTGTGACTTTCCGGGATGATTGGTTTTGAGTTTCAGAGTGTGTTGGGACACTTAGTCCCTAAATGAGAGCTTAAGTCTTAGGATTTGGAACGTAGTTAGAACTGTGTGAAGATAGATCCGGAATGGAATTCTGTCAACTCCGTTAGCTCCGTTTAGTGATTTTGGGGTTAGAAGCGCGTCCGGAATGTGTTTTGGGGGTCTGTAGCAGATTTAGGCTTGAATTGGCGGAAGCTAGTTTTTCGGCGATTTCGGCCGATAGTGGAAATTTTGACATCGAGCTCGGAATGGAATTCCGAAAATGGCTTTAGGTTCGTAATGTTGATTATGACTTGTGCGCAAAATTCGAGGACAATCGGACGTGATTTGATAGGTTTCGACATCGGTTGTAGAATTTTGAAGTTTCAAGTTCTTTAAAATTAAATTGGAGGGTGATTCGTGATTTTTGCGTTGTTTGATGGGATTTGAGAGCTCGACTAAATTTGTAAGGTGTGTTAGGGCCTCGGGTGTGTTTCGGATGCTTAACGGGTGAAAACTTGGACTTAGAAGAATTTCTAAACTTTGTTGGTTCTGGTGTTTTCGCACATGCGTAAAAGAGACCGCAGGTGCACGATCCGCACATACGGAGATGGAAGCGCAAATGTGAGAAATCGAGAGTTGGCCTGGGGTCACAGGTGCGAGGAAGTTTCCGCATCTGCGATGCCCGCAATTGCGCAAGGACGTTCACAAATGCGCAAGATGCGCAGAAGCGGAAGGGACTCCGCAGGCGCGAGTGTGCAAATGAGGCCCTTTCGTCACAGATGCGAAGGCAGAGGGGGTAACTGAGTTGCGCAGATGCGCACGTTTTTCCGCATAAGCGCACACGAAGGTGCGAGCCTAGGTTCCGCAGGTGCGGAAATACCTGGGCAGTGATTAAAACCAAAGGGCTTCGCGATTTTTATCATTTTTGGCTTTGCAAACTCGGGTTGGGGAAATTTTTGAGAGCATTTTCGAGGCATTTCTTGAGGTAAGTTCCTTGTGCTTATTTTTGGTCAATAATCTTTCCTTGCCATGTATTTTCCCACCTAGTTAATGTGTATTTAAGGTAGAAATTAGAAGTTGGAGACTAGGGATTCGGGAGTTTGAATTGTGGATTGGAGGACCATTTGGTGTCGAATTTTAGTAAATTTGATATGGTTAGACTCGTGAGTAAATGAGCTTTCTATTTTTGTGAATTTTGTCGGGTTTCGAGATGTGGGCCCCGGGGGCCGGGTTTGAGCCAATTTTGGGTTTTGGCCTAATTTTGTAGTTTTTCTTGTGGGATTCATTCCATTAGCGCGTATTGATGGTACTGTACTGTTTTGAATAGATTCGGGCCATTTGGAGTCGGATACGCGTGGCAAGAACGTGATATCAAGTTGATTTGAGCGGTTCGAGGTAAGCAGCTTGCCTAACCTTGTGTTGGGGACTTTCCCCTTAGGATATCTTGATATTATTTGGTGTGTGGGTGCCGTGTACGTGAGGTGACGAGTAAGTACACAGGCTATTATTGCAAAATCATTTTTAACCTTTTTAAATCATAAATTGCTTCTCTTATTAATTGTACTAATATGTTTAATTGAGTAGTTTAGACTAGAAAAGCATGCTTATGTGTTTTAACTACCTAATTGACATTCTGTGTGTCATGTTTATTTAAGTCCTTATTTGCCTTATCTGTGTCCAGTATAAACTGTATAATACGATGCCATACCTGCCATTTCATCTTGCATTGCATATTTAAATTGGGACTACTGACGTATTCCGGGAGATCCCCCTGTATTGCATATTTAAATTGGGACTACGGACGTATTCCGGGAGATCCCCCTGTATTGCATATTTAAATTGGGACTACGGACGTATTCCGGGAGATCCCCCTGTATTGCATATTTAAATTGGGACTACGGACGTATTCCGGGAGATCCCCCTGTACTGCGTATTTACTTTGGGACTACGGACGTATTTCGAGAGATCCCCCTGTATTGCATATTTAAATTGGGACTACAGATGTATTCCGGGAGATCCCCCTGTACTGCATTTTCATTTGAAACTACGGGACGGTATCCCGAGAGATTTCCCACTGTGTTTACCTTGTTTTGAGTTGAGGGCTCCCTTAATTGTTAAATTTTTGAGAATTTCTTTAACTGTGTTACCGTAATTCTACTTATATCTTTTATTATTTAATTTATTATATTTACTCTGGTAGGGCCTTGACCTGACCTCGTCACTACTCGACCGAGATTAGGCTTGGAACTTACTGGGTACCTATGTGGTTTACTCATGCCCTTCCCTGCATATGTTTTCGTGTGCAGATCCAGGTGCGAGCTATCAGCCTCGGGGTTAGTACGTGCTGCTGATTCTAGGAGACTTCAAGGTACCTCTGCTTGCGTCCGCAGATCTTCGAAGTCCCCTTCTACTCCTTCGTCTAGAGATTTTCCTTATTATCTTCAGACTTTTGTAGAGCGACATAGATTATAGCAGCTTGTGACTTAGTGATATTCCGGGTCTTGGGAAACTAATTTGTGTATGCTTAGTGGTACTACTCTTGGCTATTTAAAATATACTGTTTATCTTAAAAATATTGTGTTTTCTTTATATTTTCCGCAAATGTTAGGCTTACCTAGTCTTAAAGACTAGGTGCCATCACGCCACCTTACGGAGGGTTTATTTGGGTCGTGACATTAAATCATGTAGCAAATAGAAAAATAAATCTTACTCCCTCAAGTCAAGGTTAACCACGACACTTACCTCGATTTACAACCAACTCAAGATTCCAATACACCTTTGCCTCGTGAATTGGTGTCCGAAAGCTTCAAATCTAGTCACAAATAATCCAATATACTCAACACAAATCGTAGGAACTAATTCCATATGAAATTACTAATTTTCCGAATTAAAATCCGAAATTCATCACAAAAATCCATAGTGGGGCCCACGTCTCGAATCTTGGAAAACTCACGAAATCTGAACACCCGTTCCAAGACGAAATTAGAAAAGTTTTACGAAAATTTCAATTTCTTCCATCTAAATCCGAAATAAATGAGGAATATAGACATGGATTTATGAAATATCATCAATATATGATAAGGAACACTTACCCTGTTCTAAGACTTGAAAAACTCCTTCAAATCGCCCAAAAACCGAGGTTTTAAAACCCAAACGAAATGAAGAAAAATGGCCATTTTTGACCCCTTAATGTTCTTCCCAATCTCGCATTTGCGGGCAAAAGGTCGCATCTGCGGCCTCGCATTTGCGAGACAAGGGCCGCATTTACGAATCCTTGTGAGCTTCGCATTTGCAGAATATGGGCTGCATTTGCGGTTGCGCAGAAGCTCAAGAACGAGACGCAGAAGCGACGGGGTGCGCATTTGCGATCGGCTGGCCTCAGAAGCGGTGTCGCACCTGCGATCAAAGCTTCGCAGAAGCAAAGTTTCCTTCCTAGCATCAACGTCGCAGAAGCGACATTTCATTCGCAGAAGCGGGCACGCACATGCGGTCAAAAATGCGCAGGTGTGACGCACCTGAACTGGACATCATGTTCCAAATGGTCCGTGGCTCGTCCGAAATTCATCCAAGCCACTCGGGACCTCGTTCGAATATTCCAACAAGTCCCGTAACATAATACGGACTTACTCAGTGTCTCATATCACAACAAATAGCATCGAAATTACAATTCATACCTTGATTCGGACATAAGAGTTTCAAACTTTTCTATTTACAAAACTCGTGCCGAAACATATTAAATGAATCTGCAATGACTTCAAATTTAGCACACAAGTCATAAATGATATAATGGAGCTATTCAAATTTCCTTAATCGGGTTCCGACCCTGATATCAATAAAGTTAAATCCGCGGTCAAACTTTGGAATCTATTAGCTTTCAAACTTCCAATTTTCAACAAATGGCGATAACTCAAGCTTGGAACCTCCAAATTAAATTTCGGGCATACGCCTAAGTTCCAAATCACGATACGGACCTATCAGAACTATCAAAACACCCGTTTGCTCAAAACGTTGACCAAAGTCAAATCAAATGAGTTTGAAGCACTATTTCACATTTTAATCAACATTTTCATATAAAAACTTTCCGAAAAATTATACGGACTGCGCACGCAAGTCGAGGAAAGTTGAATGGTGCTATTTGGGGTTTAAGAAAATAGAAATAATTATTAAATTAAAGGTGACCTATCGGGTCATCACATTTTCCACCCCTAAAACAAACGTTCTTCCTTGAACGAAATTAGAAAATTACCTGAGCTGGTGAAAAGTTGTGGATATCTACTTCATCTGTCCTATTCGGACTCCTAGGTAGATGCTTCTACCGGCTGACCTCTCCATTGTAATCGAACTGATGGATAAATCTTAGACCTCAACTGTCGGACCTACCGGGCTAGAATAGCTACCGGCTCCTCCTCATAAGTCATATCCTTGTACAATTGGACTGAGCTGAAATCTAACACATGGGACAAATCACCATGATATTTCTGTCCGAAAGCTTCAAATCTAGTCATAAACAATCCAATATACTCAACACGAATCGTAGGAATTAATTCCATATGAAATTACTAATTTTCCGAATTAAAATCCAAAATTCATCACAAAAGTTTACAGTAAGGCCCGCGTCTCGAATCTCAGAAAAACTCACAAAATCTGAACACCCATTCTGAGACGAGTCTAACCACACAAAAATTATCAAATTCCGATATCAAATGGACCTTCAAATCCTAAATATTTATTTTTGAAAAGTTTTACAAAAAATTCAATTTCTTCCATCTAAATCCAAAATAAACATTGAATATAGACATGGATTTATGAAATATCATCAATATATGATAACGAACACCTACCCAGTTCGAAGTCGTGAAAAACTCCTTCAAATCGCCCAAAAACAGCGGTTTTAAAACCCAAACGAAATGAAGTAAAATGGCCATTTTCGACCCCTTAATGTTCTGCCCAGTCTCGCATTTGAGGGCAAAAGGTCGCATCTGCGGCCTCACATTTGCGATACAAGGGCTGCATTTGCAAATCCAAGCAGCCAGGCGAGGTCCGCATCTGCGGAATATGGGCTGCATTTCGGCTGCGCAGAAGCTCAAGAACGAGCCGCAGAAGTGACGAGGTACGCATTTGCGATCGGCTGGCCTTGGAAGCGGTGTCGCACCTGCGATCAAAGCTTCACAGAAGAAAAGTTTCCTTCCCAGAATCAACGTCGCAGAAGCGACATTTCATTCGAAGAAGCGGGCACGCACCTGCGGCCAAAAATGCGCAGGTGCGGCGCACCAGAACCAGCACTGGACATCATGTTCCAAATAGTCCGTGGGTCGTCCAAAATTCATCCGAGCCACTCGGGACCTCGTAAGAATATTCCAATAAGTCCCATAACATAATACGGACTTACTCAGGGTCTCAAATAACATCAAATAACATCGAAATTACAATTCACACCTCGATTCGAACGTAGGAGTTTCGAACTTTTCTATTTACAAAATGCGTGCCGAAACTTATTAAACGAATCCGGAATAACTTTAAATTTGGTGCACATGTCATAAATGACATAACGGAGCTATTAAAATTTCCAGAATTAGGTTGCGACCCCGATATCAATAAAGTCAAATCCGCGATCAAACTTTGGAATCTATAAGCTTTCAAACTTCCAATTTTCCACAAATGGCGATCACTCAAGCTAGGGACCTCTAAATTAAATTCCAGGCATATGCCCAAGTCCCAAATCACGATACGGACCTACCAAAACTGTCAAAATACTGATCTGGGTCCGTTTTCACAAAGCGTTGACCAAAGTCAACTCAAATGATTTTAAAGCACTATTTCACATTTTAATAAATTTTTCACATAAAAACTTTTTGAAAAATTATACGGACAGCGCACGCAATTCGAGAAAAGTTTAATGGTTCTATTTGGGGTTTAAGAACACAGAAATAATTATTAAATTTAAAGATGACCTATCGGGTCATCACATTCTCCACCTCTAAAACAAATGTTCGTCCTCGAACGGAATTAGAAACTTACCTGAGCTGGTGAATAGGTGTGGATATCTACTCCGTATGTTCGACTCGGACTCCCAGGTAGATGCTTCTACCTGCTGACCTCTCCATTGTAATCGAACTGATGGATATCTCTTAGACCTCAACTGTCGGACCTACCAGGTTAGAATAGCTACCGGCTCCTCCTCATAAGTCATATCCTTGTCCAATTGGACTGAGCTGAAATCTAACATATGGAACGGATCACCATGATATTTCCGGAGCATACACACATGGAACACCAGATGAACTGCTGATAAACTATGTGGTAGTGCAAGCGTGTAGGCGATTTCACCCACCCTTTCAAGAATTTTAAAGGGTCCGATATACCTAGGGCTCAACTTCCCCTTCTTTCCAAACCTCATTACACCCTTCATAGGTGATACCTGGAGCAATACTCTTTCTCCAACCATGAATGCAACATCATGAACTTTACGGTCGTCATAACTCTTTTGCCTAGACTGAGCTATGCGAAGTCGATCTTGAATAACCTTGACCTTATCCAAGGCATCCTATACCAAATCGGAACCGAACAACCGAGCCTCTCCCGGTTCAAACCAGCCAATGGCCGAATGACATCGCCTCCCGTATAATGCTTCATGTGGAGCCATCCGAATGCTCGACTGATAGTTGTTATTGTAGGCAAACTCTGCAAGTGGTAAAAACTGATCCCAAGAACCTCCAAAGTCTATAACACAAGTGCGAAGCATATCTTCCAATATCTAAATAGTGCGCTCTGACTGTCCGTCTGTCTTCTCTTCATCTTCTCATCCAAGTATGTTTTCCTTTCAATTTTTGCTCAAATTTCTTTCTGTTGACTTCAATTTTTCTACTTTTAGGTTTTTGCCTCCACTCTCTTTTGCTTCATTGTTGTTTCCTTAATATTGTCTTTTTGCTTTTCTAATTTAATTAGGTTGTTCTCTCTGTATTTCCAACACCAGCTTGTTGTTTCTTTTTCCCTCTTCCTCTTGAGTAATTCTCAAGGCTAGCATATATATTCTTTTTGCTTTTTGTTTTGCATTCATATTTGTGGGAAAGAATTTTCGTTTCTCTCACGAGTAGGAGCTCTGAGATTTTAAAGAAGTATTGCAAAAATATAACATAAATTACTTTTTTCTTTCACATTGTGATTTTATTTTTATTTTATATATAAATGCTATTAGCATGTTAATTTTTTGTCCGGCACTACATCAAATATGCTTCTGCTCTCTCTTAAATTTTATTTATAGGAGTTTGTCTTTACCAAAAACTTAATCTTAACCCAATCAGAAGTTGCAGTATATTAGCATAATGAAAAATAGCACAAAGTAACAACACTATGAAAACCCACCAAACCTAAAAGTACTGACTTAAAACTAATGTAGAACCAATAATTAAAGTTATGAGTTACTCTTAGAGTTGGGGGTTGTGTAAAACTTTCAGGTCGATCCATTTTATATGTAGCGACTCGACCGGTCGTTTTGAGCTCTGACGCATCATCCGGTGGTTTGAGGCCATGAGCAGCTTTATTTCAAGTATTATGGATGGTACGCGTGGTCGGAATTGAATTTCGGGGAGATCAGAGTTGATATTGGAAAGAAAATCCTCATTTCGAAAGCCTTAAGTTGGAATAATTGACTAAGATTGGATTTTTGAGTAAACGACCTCGAAATTGGGATTTGAAGGTTCTAAGAGGTTCGTATGATGATTTAGGACTTGGGCGTATGTCCGGATCGGATTTTAGGTGACCCGGGAGTGTTTCGGCGCCTATTGTGGAAAATAGCATTTTTAGAAGGATTTCGTAAATTTGGGTTGAAGTGCATTTTAATGTTTTCGATGTTCGTTTGGGATTCCGAGTCTGAAAATAGCTCCGTATGGTGATTCTGGTATAGGGAGTGCGTCCGAAAGTGGATTTGGAGGTCCGTAGGTCATTCTGGAATCATTTGGCGAAAGTTAGAAATTTGAACGTTTTTGAGAAGTTTGACCGGAAGTGGACTTTTTGATATCGGGGTCGGATTATGATTCCGGAGGTTGGAATAGGTCCGTAATGTCAAATATGACTTATGTGCAAAATTTGAGGTCAATCGGTCGTGATTTGATAGGTTTCGGCATCGAATGTAGAGGTTTGAAATTCTAAAGTTCATTAAGCTTGGAATGGGGTACGATTCATGAATTTGACGTTGTTTGATGTGATTTGAAGGCTCGACTAAGTTAGTAATGTGTTTTAGGACGTGTTGGTATAATTGGTAAAGGTCCCGAGGGCCCCGGGTGGATTCCGAGTGGTTAACGGATTGAATATGGAATTTGAAGAAGAGTTGAGGCAGTTGATATCTGGTGTATACCTGCGAGGTTTTTGATGCAGGTGCGGAGGGTATAGAAGCGACATTAGAGTCGCAGGAGCTGAGCAAGCAGGCCAGGTGAAGGACCATAGGTGCGGAGCTTTTGGCCGCATCTGCGCAAGCGCAAAAGCGGAAAGTACCTCGTAGAAGTGGAAGCAGAAGCAGAAGCGGAAGGTTTCTCGCACCTGCGAAGCCGCAGGTGCGGCTACTTGACCGCAGGTGCGAAGGACGGGGCTGGGCAGTGTGTTCTTTAAAAAACGAGGGCTTGGCTCATTTTCACCTCATTTCCTCCATGAGAGCCGGTCTTGGAGCGATTTTGGAGCTCATTCTTCGTCATCAATGTCAAGGCAAGTGATTTCCACTTATTATAAGCTAAATACATGATTATATATGGATTTGAACATGAAAATTAGTAGAAATTGTGTGGTTTTGGTAGAAAACCTATAATTTGGTATTTTTGGATTTTGACCACTATTTTGGACATGGAATTTGGAATAAATTACATATTTGAGTTCGTGGTGCCATGGGGTAAATTTTATCTTCAAAATTTCGGAATCCGGGCACGTGGGCCCGAGGGTATTTTTATCGACTTTTCGATCGGGGTTAGAAATTATTATAAATTGGATTATAATGAGTATTAGAGTATATCTTTATGGTTTTGTATATTTATTGGCTAGTTTTGGAGCATTGAGCATCGGTTTAAGCCGCCAGAATGGCTTGGGAACTGGTTAAGGAGCTTCGGAGCGAGGTAAGTCTCTTTTCTAACCTTGTAAGAGGGCATTTACCCCATAGGTGAAATAATTCAATATGTGCTTCTATTTGTGGGGGCTATGTACGTACGAGGTGACGAGAGTCCGTGCGTAGCTACTATTATTCTTATGTCTGGGTAGTTTAGGACCCAAATCACATTATATTTGTGATGCTTGCATCCTACTTGTTAATTTAACCATTTAAAACATATTGGAACTTGATAAAGAAATTTCAAAAGGATAGACTTCACCTACTTGGGTTTTGGACGAGTCACTTGACTGTTAATGAGAATTGATATTTCTTTGAACATCAAACCTAAATAAATCCTTGATTTGGTTGCCTGAATGTGTTTATCTTTTGTGGAACGGTCTGAACGCCTCGGCAGATTAAATAGATGCATCTATGGTTCGCGCCGTTCACCCCTCCAACAGTGCACAGTTTAATATTATGTTGGATCGGGTCGTACGACCTCGACATGATTTGCACATGACTTAATTGATTGTTTTGGAATTATTGATAATTGATATGGCCTCATTGGCTGGAGATATAAAATTGTTAAAAGATGAAAATAAATTTGGAAATCCCCTATTAACAAAAGAATTATTTACCCGCTTCATGTTATTGAGTCTACCGTTGCCTTATAAAATCCATAATTTATTATATTATCGGTATATTATTATTGGACCACTAGTAAGTGTCGGAGTAGACCTCTCGTCTTTACTTCTTCGAGGTTAGACTGGATACTTACTGGGTACACGTTGATTTACGAACTCATACTACACTTGCTGCACATTTTTGTGCAGGTGCAGATGTGTCTAGAAGCCTTGCGGGTGCAGATGTGTGGTCAAAGCGGAGACTTAGGTGAGCTTCATTTCCATCCACGATCCGCAGCCAACAGAGTCCCCTTCAGAGTTACTTATGTATTTTCGTGCCTAAATTGTATTCTGGACAGGTGTTGTATTTTATTTTATCTTCATAGTTGATGCTCGTGCACTTGTGACGCCGGGTTCTGGGATGATTATGGGATGTTCAGTATTGAAATTGGAAAACATTGTTATCTATTCCGTAAATTCATCTTTTACTAGTTTAATTGAAGTAAATTTACGATTTCAAAAATATTAAAATGAGAATTTAATTAACTATTTAGTGTTGGCTTGCCTGACAATTGTGTCTGGCGCCATCACGACCTTTAATGGATTTTGGGTCGTGACACTATACTAAAACAGTTGAATCAAAATTTCCTCTATATACTTTGAGATACAATCTTGCTGGTTTGGAAATTTTTATCTAAAATATAGGAAATCCAAAGGACTATGTGCACAAATTAAAGGACTAAAAGCTTGAGAACTTGAAAATTTAAGGATTCTAGGTTGAACTTCTCCAATGGGTCTTTAATCTGTATGCATTTTTCAAAATGGGGTATAAATATTGGTCACGACCCAAAATCCTAACTTGTCGTGATGGCGCCTATCTCGATACTAGGCAAGCTGATAATCTCAATAAACATAATTTCTTTTAAGTTTGAAAATATAATATTTAAATACAATACAAAATCCCACCATTACTGATACGAACACTTCCCAAAACCTGGTGTCACTGAGTACATGAGCATCTAATATGAATACAAGTCTGGAAAATACGGTCTATAATAGTCTAAGACTAAATACAGTAAACAAAGAGATAGGAAAGGAGAGACAAGGTCTGCGAAACACGGCAACTACCTCTGAATCTCCGAAAAATCAACTGTACGAGAGAATCAACACCCGCTATGATCGGAAACACCTGGATCTGCACACGAAGTGCAGGGAGTAGTATGAGTACAACTAACTCAGCAAGTAACAATAATAAATAAGGAATTGAAGATAGTGACGAGCTACACAGTTATAGTTCATTTTCAGTAATTCCAACAGAGAATAGACATGCTTTCAAATCCAGCAGTTTAAGTCAAATCAATTTATACAGTTCAAGTTCATGTAATCTGGATATAAAACCTTTCATAGAATTTCACAACAATGACAAATAGCAACTAAGTGCAACAACAAATGAAAAGCAAGTATAACCTCTCAGGGCAACAGTCACTCCACTCGGCTTTCAACCCTCAGCACTCACACTCAATGGGTACCCGCGCTCACTGGGGGGTGGCCAGACTTCGGAGGGTCTCCTATAGCCCAAGCGCTATAATCCGCACGGACAACTCACGTGCTGCACGGAAAACTCACGTGCTATAATATCCTGCACGGATAACTCACATGCCAAAGTATCCTTACCTCACCGACATGCCCTCGGCCTTACTCAGTCTTCAACCTCTCTAGTCTCTTGGGCTCTCGGAAATCACAAAGATCAGTCCAAACAAAGATAACATAGTGTATCAACAAATATCAAGAAAGACTAAGGTATGATATGCAAGTAAAATCATGATTGAGTACAAGATAGCAATTAGCAAATAATACAAGTACGCGACCTCTGTGGGTCCCAACAGTACTATCACATTGTCTAAGCATGATTTCTAACATGATTTACAATCAAATTTCTTCAACACATACAGAGCATATAGCTAACAACAAGTTATTGAACTTTACAGCTTCACGGGACAGACCAAGTCACAATCGCCTTGATGCACGCCGACGCGCCCGTCACCTAGCATGTGCGTCACCTCCAAAATAATCGCATGGCATAAAAATCCGGGGTTTCATACCCTCAGGACAAGATTTATAACTATCTTTTCCTCGTGAATTGGCCTCCAAACATCTCGAATCTAGCCATAAATAATTCGATTCAGTCAATAAAAGTTATTAGAATTAATTCCATAAGAAAATGCAAGTTTTCCATAAAATCGGAAATTTAGCTCAAAAATCGCCCGTGGGGCCCACGTCTCGGAATCCGATGAAAGTTACAAAATATGAACGCCCATTCCACCACGAGTCTAACCATATTAATTTTACCAAAATCCGACCTCAACTCGATCCTCAAATCTTAAACCAAGAGGGTTTTCTAAATTTTCCAACTTAATTCACCCATTAAATGATAAAACAACCATGGATTCAGATAATTTAACCAATATTGAGTTAAGAACACTTACCCCGTTGTTTCCTCTGAAAATCTCCCAAACATCGGCTCTTCCCGAGCTCCTTTTCGTCAAAAATGGAAAAATCGTCCCATTTTCAAAACTTAAACTATCTGCCCAGACATTTGCTCTACGCGATCGCGAACATTCCCACGCGATCGCGAAGAACAATTTTCCACTGCCCAGATTTAACCCTACGCGATCGCGAACTTTCCCACGCGATCACGATGCACAACATCACAGACCTACACGAACCAAGAAACATTCACGCGATCGCGAAGCACAAGCTCCCAGAGCTACGCGATCGCATCCCTCTTCATGCGATCGCGAAGAACAACTCAGCACCCTCCCCCCCAATTAACCCTACGCGATCGCGGATATCCCCACGCGATCGCATAGAACAAAACTCCACTTCCCACTAATCCTATGCGATTGCATACACATTCACGTGATCGCGTAGAAGGAAAATAGACTCAAATATCAGAAAATTCCAGCAGTTGTTCAAGTCTAAAATTTTGATCCGTTAACCATCCGAAACTCACCCGAGCCCCTCGGAACCTCAACCAAATATACCAACAAGTATTAAAACATCATACGAACTTAGTCGAGTCTTCAAATCACATCCAACAACACTAAAAACACGAATCACCCATAGATTCAAGTCTAATGAACTTTGAAACTTTCCATTTCTACAAATAACGCCGACACCTATCAAATCACATCCGATTGACATCAAATTTTGCACACAAGTCATAAATGATAAAACAAACCTATTAAAATTTTCAGAATAGGATTTCGACCCCGATATCAAAAGGTCAACCCCCCAGGCAAACATCCCAAAAATTCAACTTTCGGCATTTCAAGCCTAATTCCACTACGGACCTCTAAATAATTTTCCGGACACGCTCTTAAGTCCAAAATCACCATACGGAGCTATTGAAATTATCAAAATTCAAATCCGAGGTCATTTACACATAAGTCCACATACAGTCAACCTTTCTAACTTAAATTTTCAATTATGAGATTAAGTGTCTTGTTTCACTCCGAATTCCTTCTAGACCTGAACCAACTAACCCAATAAGTCATAAAATAACTGTAACGCATAAATTGAGCAGTAAATAGGGGAACAGGGTTATAATACTCAAAATGACCGACCGTGTCGTTACATTCTCCCTCTCTTAAACAAACGTTCGTCCTCGAACGGGTTTAGAATTATACCTGGAGTCTCAAATAGGTGTGGATATTTATTCCGCATATCCTGCTCAATCTCCCAAGTAGCTTCTCTGACTGGCTAGCCTCTCCACTATACCTTCACTGATGCTATGTTCTTTGACCTCAACTTTTGAACCTGCCGGTCTATAATAGCCATCGGCTCCACATCATAAATCAAATTACCGTCCAACTGTACTGTGCTGAAATCCAGAATATGAGATGGATCCCCGACATACTTTCGAAGCATGGATACATGGAACACTAGATGAACACCTGATAGACTAGGTGGCAAGGCAAGTTCATAAGCCACCTCTCCAATTTTCTTAAGTATCTCAAAAGGCCCAATATACCGAGGGCTCAACTTGCCTTTCTTCCCGAACCTCAACACACCCTTCATGAGTGAAATCTTGAGTAGAACCTTCTCCCCAACCATGTGAACAACATCACGAACCTTCCTGTCGGCATAACTCTTGTCTAGACTGTGCCATGCAAAGCCGTTCCTGAATCACTTTGACCTTCTCTAAAGCATCCTGAACCAAGTCAATACCAATTAGCCTAGCCTCACCCGGCTCAAACCAACCCACCGGAGACCGGCACCGTCTCCTATACAAAGCCTCTACGGAGCAATTTAAATGCTTGACTGGTAGCTAAAATTATAAACAAACTCCGCGAGTGGCAGAAATTGATCCAAAGAACCCCCAAAATCAATGACATAAGCGCGTAACATATCCTCCAATATCTGAATAGTGCGCTCGGACTGTCCGTCCGTCTGAGGGTGAAATGTTGTACTCAACTAAACCTGTGTGCCCAATTCTCGCTGCATTGCTCTCCAAAACTGTGATGTAAACTGTGTGCCCTGATCTAAAATGATGGACACTAGCACACCGTGTAGGCGAATAATCTCGCGAATATAAATCCTAGCCAACCGCTCCGAAGAATATTTAGTACCAACTGGAATAAAATGTACAGATTTGGTCAACCGATCTACTATCACCCAAACAACATCAAACTTCCTCAAAGTCCGTGGGAGCCCAACAACAAAATCCATAGTGATCCGCTCCCATTTCCATTCTGGAATCTCTAACTTTTGAAGCAATCCACCCGGTCGTTGATGCTCATACTTCACCTGCTGGCAATTTAGACACCGAGCAACAAACCCAACTATATATTTCTTCATTCCCCTCCACCAATAGTGCTACCTCAAATCCTGATACATCTTCGCGGAACCTGGATGAATGGAGTACCGCGAACTGTGAGCTTCCTGGAGAATCAACTCACACAAACCATCTACATTAGGCACAGAAAGCCTGCCCTGCATCCGTAATACACCGTCATCTCCAAGAGTGACTTCCTTGGCATCACCGTGCTGAACCGTGTCCTTAAGGACAAATAGATGAGGATCATCATACTGGCGCTCTCTGATTCGATCATATAAAGAAGACCGAGAAACCATACAAGCCAAGACTCGATTCGGTTTGAAAATATCCAATCTAACAAACTGGTTAGCCAAAGCCTGAACATCCAAGGCTAAAGGCCTCTCTGTTACCGATAAGTATGCTAAGCTTCCCAAACTCTCTGCCTTACGACTCAAGGCATCGGCCACCATATTGGCCTTTCCGGGATGATAGAGAATTGTAATGCCATAATCCTTAAGCAACTCCAACCACCTTCGCTGCAGCAAATTAGGATCCTTCTGTTTAAATAAATGATGTAGACTCCGATGATCAGTGTATATCTCACAATGGACACCGTATAAGTAATGCCGCCAAATCTTTAAGGCATGAACAATAGCTGCTAACTCAAGATCGTGGACTGGATAATTCTTCTCATGTACCTTCAACTGTCTGGATACGTAGGCAATCACCCTACCGTCCTGCATAAGTACTGCGCCGAGACCAATACGCGATGCGTCACAATACACAATATAAGACTCTGAACCTGTAGGCAACACCAATACTGGAGGATTAGTCAAAGCTGTCTTGAGTTTCTGAAAGCTCTCTTCACATTCATCCGACTACCTGAACGGAGCACTTTTCTAGGTCAATTTAGTCATAGGTGATGCAATAGACGAGAATCCCTCCACGAAGCGACGATAATAACCGGCCAAACCGAGAGTAACTGAAGATGGCCTAGGCCAACTCTGAACTACCTCTATTTTCTTCGGATCCCCCTTAATTGCTTCACTAGAAACTATATGTTCCAAGAATGTCACCGAACTAAGCCAGAACTCACACTTAGAGAATTTGGCATAAAGTCTCTCCTCTCTCAGCCTCTGTAATACAATACCCAAGTGTTGTGCATGCTCCTCCTGGTTACGTGAGTACACCAGAATATTATCAATAAATACTACGATAAATAAATCAAGATATGGCTGGAATAGACTATTCATCAAATGCATAAATGCTGCTGGGGTATTGGTTAGCCCAGAAGACATCACAAGAAATTCATAGTGGCCATAACGAGTTCTGAATGTTGTTTTTAGAATATCCGAATTCCAAATTTTTAAATGGTGATACCCAGATCTCAAATCAATTTTGGAGAACACCCTCGCTCCCTGAAGCTGGTCAAATAAGTCATCAATACGCGGCAAGAGATATTTATTCTTGATTGTAATTTTGTTCAACTACCTATAATCAATGAACATCCGTATAGTACCACCTTTCTTTTTCACAAACAGAACCGGTGCACCCCACGGTGACACACTAGGCCTAATAAACCCATTTTCAAGGAGTTCCTGAAGTTGCTCTTTCAATTCTTTTAACTCAGCTGGTGCCATACGATACGGAGGAATAAAAATGGGCTGAGTGCCCTGCACCAAGTCAATACCGAAATCAATATCCCTGTCAGGTGGCATACCCGGCAGGTCTGCAGGAAATACATCCGGAAAGTCTCGCACGACCGGTACTGAATCAATAATAGGAGTATCTGCATCAACATCTCTCACAAAGGTCAAATATGACAAACATCCCTTTCCAACCATACGTTGGGCCTTCAAGTAAGAAATTACCCTGCTAGGAACAAAATCTAGAGAACCTCTCCATTCAACCTTTGGCAACCCCGGCATCGTCAATGTCACGATTTTTGCGTGACAGTCTAGAATAGCATGACATGGAGACAACCAATCCATACCTAGGATTATATCGAAATCAGCCATGCTGAGTAATAAGAGATCAACTCTAGTCTCCAGTTCCCCAATAATTACCATACACACGGTCCACAGTAATAATATCACCCACCGGTGTAGATATACAAACAGGTGAAACTAAGGACTCACAGGGCATATCCAGATAATGAGCAAAATACGATGATACATATGAATAAGTGGAACCAGGGTCAAATAATATAGAAGCCTCCATATGGAACACTGAAACAATACATGTGATCACTGCATCTGAGGCAACAGTATCTAGCTTGGCATAAAAAGCATAGAATCGGGCCTGACTATCACCTGACCAGCCTCCCCCTCTTGGGCGACCCCTAGCTACCTGACTCCCACCCCGAGCTGGCTGGGCGGGTGGTGTAACTACTAGTGCTGGTGCCGTTGGTCGAGAAATCTACTGTAGAGCCCCACTCAACAACCTAGGACAATCTCTCTTGAAATGACCCAATTCTCCGCACTAGAAACAACCCCTCCTCTAATGGAACTGTTGTTCCTGATAACCCGAAGAATTACCTGTAGAAACTTGAGTGGACAAGACATGATGAGAACTCTACGTTGGTAGTGCACTGAATGAAGACTGGCCTGAGTGGGCACTGTAAGAACCGTGGCTAGCTGATGCACCATGATGAACTGGACGAGTTGCCTGAGCGTGTCTGAAAGAACGACCCCTACCGCGGTAAAACTGACCACCTGAAGGAACACTGCCGAAATCACCTGAACCACGAGGCCTCTTAGCCTCCCTCTCAACCCGCTCCTGGCTACGAACCATCTCAATCTGACAAGCAATATCGACCACCTCGTCCGAAGTAGCACGAGACACTCTCTCTCTAGTCATGAGTAATCGTAGCCGAAAAGTGAGGCCATCTATGAACCTCCTGATCTTTTCTCTGTCTATGGGAATAAACCAGATAGCATGACGGGCCAATTCTAAAAATCTCATCTCATATTGTGTCACGGACATATCACCCTGACGAAGCTGCTCGAACTGTCTGCGCAGCTCCTCTCTGCAGGACTGAGGCACGAACTTCTCCAGAAATAGACCGGAGAATTGCTGCCAGGTAAGGGGTGCTGCATTGACCAGCCTACACGTCTTATAAGCCTCCCACCATCTGAAGGCAACCCCAGAAAACTGAAAAGTAGTGAATGAGACCACTGGTCTTCAGAATACTTGCTGTCCGAAGCATCCGTTGACACTTATCCAGAAAACCCTGAGCATCATCTGACTCAGCACCACTAAATGGTGGAGGTCGAAGCCTCTCAAATCTCTCAAGTCTCCTCTGCTCATCATCTTCCATAACAGAAACGACCGAGGCCTGAGAAGCTATAATCGGCTGGGCTGGTAGTGCCCTCGGTATATGAAGTCCCTGTACTACCTGGTCTGGAGTACGGGCAACAAGGGTATGAGTGCCTCCCCCGGCCTGAGAAGTGGCAGGTGCGACCTGAGCCGAAACCACCTGAGCAAGACCAGTTCAAATTGTCAATATCTGGGCCAAAGTCTCCTGAAGGCCTGGAATCTCAATGGGCATAGCTGGTGCCTGAGCTGGTCCTGTCGGCTCAGCTATATCTGGAATCTGCTCCTGAGCTGGAGCAACTCGTGGTAGTACAGGTGCTGGTCCAACTGTGGTACGAGCTACACCTCGACCTCTACCTCGGCCTCGGCCTCTACCATGGCCCCGGCCTCTCACAGCCGTAACTGGTGGCACTGGTGGCTGACCGTCCGATCTGGAAGTACGTGTCCTCACCTCTGTGAGAGAATAGAATAACAAAAATTTAATTTCTGGAATCAACAATTTCGCACGACATAATACAAGAAAATGAAATTTTTTCCTAAGGGTTCTGCAGCCTCTCGAAGATAACTACAGATGTTTGCGTACTGATCCGCAAGACTCTACTAAACCTGCTCATGACTTGTGAGACCTATGAAACCTAGGCTCTGATACCAACTTGTCACGAACCAAAATCCCAACCTGTCGTGATGACACATATCTCAATACTAGGCAAGCCGATAATCTCAATAAACCACAATTTCTTTTAAGTTTGAAAATATAATATTTAAATACAATACAAAATCCCACCATTACTGATACGAACACTTCCCAAAACCTGGTGTCACTGAGTACATGAGCATCTAATATGAATACAAATCTGGAAAATACGGTCTATAATAGTCTAAGACCAAATACAGTAAACAAAGAAACACGGAAGGAGAGACAAGGTCTGCGAAACACGACAACTACTTCTGAATCTCCGAAAAATCAACTGTACGAGAGAATCAACACTCGCTATGACCGAAAACACCTAGATCTGCACACGAAGTACAGGGTGTAGTATAAGTACAACCAACTCAGCAAGTAACAATAATAAATAAGGAATTGAAGATAGTGACGAGCTACACAGTTATAATTCATTTCCAGTAATTCCAACAGAGAATAGACATGCTTTCAAATTCACCAGTTTAAGTCAAATCAATTTATACTTCAAGTTTATGTAATCCGGATATAAAATCTTTCATAGAATTTCACAACAATGACAAATAGCAACTAAGTGCAACAACAAATGAAAAGCAAGTACAGCCTCTCAGGGCAACAATCATTCCACTCGGCTCTTAGCCCTCAGCACTCATACTCAATGGGTACCCGCGCTCACTGGAGGTGTACAGACTCCGGAGGGGCTCCTACAGCCCAAGCGCCATAATCCACACGGACAACTCACGTGCTGCATGGACAACTCACGTGCTATAATATCCTACACGGACAACTCACGTGCCATAGTATCCTTACCTCACCGAAAGCCCCGGGCCTTACTCAGTCCTCAACCTCTATAGTCTCTCGGGCTCTCGGAAATCACAAAGATCAGCCCAGACAAAGATAACATAGTGTATCAATAAATATCAAGAAAGACTGAGGTATGATACGCAAGTAAAATCCTGACTGAGTACAAGATAGCAATTAGAAAATAATTCAACAAGTACGCGACCTGTGTGGGTCCCAACAGTACTATCACATAGCCTAAGCATGATTTCTAACATGATTTACAATCAAATTTCTTCAACACATAGAGGGCATATAGCTAACAACAAGTTATTCAACTTTACGGTTTCACGGGACGGACCAAGTCACAATCCCCTCAGTGCACGCCCACACGCCCGTCACCTAGCATGTGTGTCACCTCCAAAATAATCACATGGCATAAAAATCCGAGGTTTCATACCCTCAGGACCAGATTTATAACTGTTACTTACCTCAAACTGTGAAATTTCTTATTCCGCAATGTCTTTTCCTCATGAATTGGCCTCCAAATGCCTCGAAACTAGCCATAAATAATTTGATTCAGTCAATAAAATTTATTGGAATTAATTCCATAAGAAAATGTAAGTTTTCCATAAAAATCCGAAATTTAGTTCAAAAATTGAACATGGGGCCCACGTCTCAGAATTCGGCAAAAGTTACAAAAGATGAACGTCCATTCAACCATGTGTCTAACCATACTAATTTTACCAAAATCCGACCTCAACTTGACCCTAAAATCTTTAATTTAAACCAAGAGGGTTTTCTAAATTTTCCAACTTAATTCACCCATTAAATGATAAAAACAACCATGGATTCCGATAATTTAACCAATATTGAGTTAAGAACACTTACCCCGTTGTTTCCTCTGAAAATCTCCCAAAATTCGCCTCTTCCTGAGCTCCAATCCATAAAAAATGGAAAATGGGACAAAGTCCCATTTTCAGAACTTAAACTCTTTGCCCAAACATTTGCTTTACGTGATCGCGAACATTCCCACGCGATCGCGAAAAATAATTTTCCACTGCCCAGATTTAACCCTACGCGATCGCAAACTTTCCCACGCGATCGCGATGCACAACATCACAGACCTACACGATCGCAGACACATTCACGCGATCATGAAGCGCAAGCTCCCAGAGCTACGCGATCGCATCCCTCTTCATGCGATCGCGTAGAACAACTCAGCAGGCCCCCAATTAACCCTACACTATCGCAGATATCCCCACGCGATTGCATAGAACAAAACTCCACTGCCCACTAAGCCTACGCAATCGCAGACACATTCACGGGATCGCGTAGAAGGAAAACATACTCATATATCAGAAAATTCCAGCAGCTGTTCAAGTCCAAATTTTTGATCCGTTAACCATCCGAAACTCACCCGATTCCCTCGGGACCTCAACCAAATATACCAATAAGTCCTAAAATATCATACGAACTTAGTCGAGTCTTCAAATCACATCTAACAACACTAAAAACACGAATCACGCATAGATTCAAGCTTAATGAACTGTGAAACTTTACATTTCTACAAACAACGCCGACACCTATCAAATCACATCTCATTGACCTCAAATTTTGCACACAAGTCATAAATGACATAACATACCTATTATAATTTTCAGAATCGGATTTCGACCCCGATATCAAAAAGTCAACCCCCGGGCAAACTTCCCAAAAATTTAACGTTTTGCATTTCAAGCCTAATTCCACTACGGACCTTCAAATAATTTTCTGGACACACTCCTAAGTCCAAAATTACCATACAAAGCTATTGGAATCATCAAAATTCAAATCCGAGGTCGTTTACATATAAGTTCACATCCGGTCAACGTTTCTAACTTAAGTTTTCAATTATGAGACTAAGTGTCTCGTTTCACTCTGAATTCCTTCCGGACCCGAACCAACTAACCTGGTAAGTCATAAAATAACTGTAAAGCATAAATTGAGCAACAAATGGGGGAATGGGGTTATAATACTCAAAATGACCGGCCGGGTCGTTACAATATTGCTGTAATAAATTTATTCATTTGCCAATAATGAGTATTTCTACTATAACTACAAAACTTCATTTTCTTTTAGATTATATATTTGGTTCTAAAAGCAACAAGAAAGTGTCGGTGTTCCTTTTTATTTATTCACTATCTTCTTCCCCTTCCCCCACAATTTAGTATTTATCATACTTGGGATCTTTAATTACTAACATTGTTAAGGTTAAAATTTTCTTAAATTTAACGGTGGTTGACTTGAAGAGAATTAGTGCAAGCTAAGATAGTTCATGTGATTCGATGCTTTGGCTAAATTATAAATATTTGATCATTTGCATGACAGGATTGGACAATTTTTATCAGAAGGTAAGCGATTATATCTTCATAAAGTGACTTTTTATGGTCAAGATAAAGTAAAATATTTTTATTCTTAATTCATTATTCATTTCTTATTTGGAATTGAAGACAAAGTATAACGATAATTAATCCTTGAATGAATAATTTTAAAAAATAATAGAATCTTACCTCCAGTTTTCCGCTAAGAAGCTAGAGGGTCTATAATAGCTTGATGAAAAAGTAAAGTTCTGAACTTTACAAGGTTTTATCAATAGTGTGTATGTACCATGTGTATTCGCATCATGTTGACAATAGCAAGTAATCATAAAAATTTCAAAAAAATTCCCTTCAAATACACATCCATATTTTGGTGGATCTTCTGACTATATGTGAAAAATAGTACCAACCTCCTAAATGAACCTCTTTGATAAAAAAAGAGCATTTTTGCACAAGTTCATGTATGTGTATATTATAATTGCGTGGTCTTGGATTATGAAAAGTATTCATTGCTCATAAACTTTTAGGATATGCACCATGCTAGAAGATGTCTTCTTAGTGATCTATATCGACCTAGAAAATTAAATTATATAGGGACTCCGAGAAACTATTAAGGATTTCATGAGTCATGAACCAATTTCAGTGAAAAGGGCTTCCTCTTCTAGCAAAGAAGAGTTAAAGCTCCTCCTCCATCACTTCAAATGGTAATGACTATGAACTATTCAACTTGGTACCTATTTTTGTTCAATTTCTCAGCATATTGTTCCCTATATATTTATGTTTATCATTACGATGGTAAGGCCGAAATCACTTCAAGTACTTCCATGAAACAACAAGTGTTGCATTGTGTCACGACCCAATTTCCCCTCCTTATGACGTCGTGACGGCACCTAGTCTCTATGACTAGGTAAGCCTAACATTTTGCGGAACAAATAAAATGAAAGCATAAATTTAACAACTAACTGTAGCAATAACACTATAACTGAGTACCATGCAACTTGGCATGTACAATAACCAACTCCTCAATATACTACACAGTATTCCCAAAACCCGAAACATCGTGAATCACAAACTACAGAAAGAAAACCTAGTCTCTATACATCAGAGTCTATCAAAATAAAATATAGAAGATAATGGACATGGGGAAGAGTAGAAGGGGACTCCGAGGTCTGCGGATGCGGCATATATACCTTGAAGTCTCCAAAACTATCCCGGCTCACTGATAGTTCGACTGATAAGGAGTACCTGGATCTGCACACGAAAAACATGTGCAGAAGAGTAGCATGAGTACACCACAATCGGTACCCAGTAAGTGCCAAGCCTAACCTCGATCGAGTAGTGACGAGGTCAGGTCAAGGCCCCACTAGTATATATATAATAAAAACAAGATAAAATGAAATACCGCAGTAAAATAAAAACTGAAATTTAACAAGAATGAAATCATAAAAGACAACAGCTCAGTACACAGAGATAACAACAAGGGATCTCCTGAGATACTGTCTCGTAGTCCCAAACGTAAATGTGCCGGGGGATGTCCCGGAATACAGTTCCGTAGTCCCAAAGTAAATATGCAAGACATGGGGATCTCTCGGAATACCGTTCTGTAGTCCCAAAGTAAATATGCAATACAGGGGGATCTCCCGGAATGCCATTCCGTAGTCCCAAAGTAAATATGCAAGACAGGGAGATCTCCCGGAATACCGTTCCGTAGTCCCAAAGTAAATATGTAGTACAGGGGATCTCCTAGAATACCGTTCCGTAGTCCCAAAGTAAATATGCAGCCAAATAATAGAATTCAATAGTTACGGCACAAAATTCTACAGTTCAACCTAAGTACCAGTTAAGGAAAGACAGGTAAATTCGCTAAACATCTTGCATGTAATTCAAGTAAATAGTTAAGGCAAGTAGGCATGCTATTCTAGTCTAGCCGGATACCACACATGTTGATGGAACTCAAATAAGAAGGAAATAAAGTTATTACTTAGTAGAATAATGGAGTTTTTACACAATTAGCCCATGTACATACTCGTCACCTCATGTACACGACTCTCATATATCACAAACAATACAAATCCTACGGGGAGTTCCCCCACACAAAGTTAGGCAAGCCACTTACCTCGAACCAAGCTCAATCAATCGGTAAGACTACTTTTTCCATGAATATCTGACTTTGAATGGCTCGAATCTAGCAAAACCTAATTCGATACAATCAACAAAAATTATAGGAATCAATTTCATAAGAAAATACTACATTTTTCAATAAAAATCTGAAATTAACTCAAAACTCGCCCGTGGAGCCCATATCTCGAAATCCGGCAAAACTTACAAAATCCGACAACCCATTCAATTACAAGTCCAGCCATACAAGTTTCACTCAAATCCGACTCCGAATCAACATCGAAATCTCAAAAATTCGTTTCTATGAGACTTCTAAAATTTTCCCAAATTTCCATCTCAAAACACTAATTAAATGGTGAAAACAATGATATATTCGTGTATATAGGCCAAATCCGAGTTAGAATTACTTACCCCAATATTTTCCTTGAAAATCTATCAAAAATTGCCTCTCCTCAAGCTCCAATTCGTCAAAAATGACAAATGGGACGAAGTCCCCTGTTTTATAATTCTTTCCAGGCAGCCCTCGGTCCTGCCTCGATCCTGGACCTCGATCATGGCTTTGGTCATGGCCCTCCATCTTGGGCCTCGATCCTGACCTTTGATTCCGAGCCTTCGATCATGGCCCTTGATCCTGAGCCTTTGGTCATGGCTCTCGATCCCGAGCCTTCGATCATGGCCCTCGATCCTGAGCCTCGACCCTGGCTTCGATCCTTGCCATCGACCATGGCCTTTGACCCTGGGCTCAATTTTTGGGCTTCGACCCTGGGCTCGATTTTCGGGCTTCGATCCTTGGCTCGAAATTCTGGGCTTCGATTTCTGCATTTCCAGCAGAAGAAAACTGCAGCAGCTGTTTAAGTCCAACTTTTAATCCGTTAACCATCCGAAACACACTCGAAGCCCTCAAGACCTCAACCAAATAAACCAACAAGTCCTAAAACATCATACGATCTTATTTGAAACCTCAAATCACATCAAACAACGCTAAAATCACAATTCACACCCCAATTCAAGCTTAATGAAACTTAAGAATTTCCAACTTCTACATTCGATGTCGAAACCTATCAAATCAAGTCCGATTGACCTCAAATTTTGCACACAAGTTATAAATGACATAACAAAGCTATGAAAATTTTGGGAACTGGATTCCAACCCCGATATCAAAAAGTCAACTCCCCGGTCAAACTTCAAAACTTAAATTCTGATTTTAGCCATTTCAAGCCTATTTTAACTACAAACTTCCAAATAAAATTTCGAACACGCCCCTAAGTCCAAAATCACCATACAGAGCTGTTGGAATCATCAAAATTCTATTCCAGGGTCGTTTGCACATAAGTCAACATCCGGTCACTATTTGAACTTAAGCTTTAAAACTTAGAACTAAGTGTTCCAATTCATTCCAAAACCTCACCGGGCCCGAACCGATTGCCCCGAAAAGTTACATAACAGTTATAAAGCACAGAATGAGTAGTAAATAGGGGAATGAGGCTACAACTTTTAAAATGACTGGTCGGGTCGTTACATCCTGCCCCTCTTAAAATAATCATTCATCCTCGAACGAGCATAGAGATATACCTGAAGTGGTGAAAAGATGAGGATAACGGCTGCACATATCCTGCTCGGTCTCCCAAGTTGCCTCCTCGACCAGATGACCTCTTGACTAAACCTTCACGGAAGCAATGTCCTTTGACCTTAGCTTTTGAACCTGCGTGTCCAAAATAGCCAATGGTTCCTCAACATAAGATAGATCATTGTCCAACTAAAGTCTAACACATAAGATGGATCGCCGTGATACTTCCGGAGAATGGAAACATGGAACATTGGATGAATTGCAAAGAGACTAGGTGATAGGGCAAGTTTGTAAGACACCTTCCCAACTCTCTCAAGAATCTCAAAAGGCCCAATATACCTAGGGCTCAACTTGCCCTTCTTCCTGAACCTCATAACACCCTTCATAGGCGAAACTTGGAGCAAGACTCGCTCACCAACTATGAATGCAACATCTCGAACCTTCCGATCCGCATAACTCTTCTGTCTGGACTGGGCTGTGCGAAGTCTATCCTGAATCACCTTAACCTTCTTCAAGGCATCCTGAACCAAGTTTGTACCCAATAATCTAACCTCGCCCGGCTCAAACAATCCCACTGGGGAACGATATCGCCTACCATACAGAGCCTCATATGGTGCCATCTGAATGTTGGACTAATAACTATTGTTGTAAGCAAACCCCGCAAGTGGCAAGAACTGGCCCCAAGCACCCCTAAAATCTATCACACAAGCGCGGAGTATATCCTCCAGTATCTGAATAGTGTGCTCGGACTGTTCGTCCGTCTGAGGGTGAAATGTTATGCTCAACTCAACTCGAGTACCCAACTCATGTTGTACAGCTCTCCAAAATCGTGATGTAAACTGCGTACCCCGGTTAGAGATGATAGATACTGGTACGCCATGAAGCCTGACGATCTCACGGATGTAGATTCGAGCTAGCTGCTCGGCAGAATAGGCAGTCATCACAGGAATGAAATGAGCCGACTTGGTAAGCCAATCCATAATCACCCAAACTGCATCAAACCTCCACTGAGTCTATGGGAGTCCAACAAAGAAATCTGTAGTGATTCGCTCCCATTTCCACTCTGGAATCTCCAACTTCTGAAGCAACCCACCCGGCTGTTGATGCTCATACTTCACCTGCTGGCAATTTAGGCACCGAGCAACATACTTCACTATGTCTTTCTTCATTCTCCTCCACCAGTAGTGCTATCTCAAGTCCTGATACATCTTTGCGGCACCCGGATGAATGGAGTAACACGATCTGTGAGCCTCCTGGAGAATCAACTCGCGCAAACCATCTACATTGGGCACACATATCCGGCCCTGCATCCTCAATATGCCGTCATCAACAATAGTCACATCTCTAGCATCACCTCGCCGAACCCTATCCTGAAGGACGAGCAGATGGGGGTCATCATACTGATGCTCCCTAATACGATCGTAAAGAGAAGACCGAGAGAACACACAAGCCAATACTCGACTCGGCTCAGAAATATCCAATCTCACAAACTGGCTGGCTAAGGCTTGAACATCCAACGCCAATAGCCTATCTGCTGCTGGTATCATGCTAAACTCCCCAAACTCTCTGCCCGGCAATTCAAAGCATCGGCTACCACATTGGCCTTACTAGGGTGGTACAAAATGGTGATATCGTAATCCTTAAGCAGCTCCAACCACCTCATCTGACGCAGATTAAGATCCTTCTGCTTGAGCAGATGCTGCAAACTCCGGTGATCGGTGTAAATCTCACAAGGAACACCGTACAAATAAGGCCGCCAAATCTTCAAGGCATGAACAATAGCTGCTAACTCAAGGTCGTGGACAGGATAGTTCATTTCATTCACCTTCAACTGTCTGGACGCGTAGGCAATCACCCTACCATCATGCATCAACTCCACGCCGAGACCAATCCGCGATGCATCACAATATACAGTATAAGACCCTGAACCTGTAGGCAATACAAATACTGGGGCTGTAGTCAAAGCTGTCTTGAGCTTCTGAAAGCTCTCCTCACATTCTTTTGTCCACCTGAACGGAGCACCCTTCTGGGTCAACCTGGTCATAGGAACTTCAATAGATGAGAAACCCTCTACAAATCGACGGTAATACCCCGCCAAACTAAGAAAACTCCAGATCTATGTAGCTGAGGACGGTCTGGGCCAACTATGCACTGCTTCAATCTTTTTCAGGTCTACCTGGATCTCCTCACTCGATACTATATGACCCAAGAATGCCACTGAGTCTAGCCAAAACTCACATTTTGAAAATTTTGCATATAACTTCTTTTCCCTTAAGGTCTGAAGTGCAGTCCTCAGGTGATGCTCATGATCCTCCCGACTCCTGGAGTACACCAGAATGTTGTCAATAAACACAATGACGAATGAGTCAAGATATGGCTGGAACACAATGTGCATCAAGTGCATAAAAGTTGCCGGGGCATTGGTTAACCCAAAAGACATAACAAGAAACTCATAGTGACCATATCTGGTCCTGAAAGCAGTGTTCAGGATATCTGGCTCCCGAATCTTCAACTGATGATAACCTGAACGCAAGTCAATCTTGGAAAACACTGGCACCCTATAACTGATCAAATAGGTCATCAATATGAGGCACATGATACTGGTTCTTCACTGTGACTTTGTTCAACTGGCGATAATTAATGCACATACACATAGAACTATCCTTTTTCTTCACAAACAAGACAGGAGCACCCCAAGGTGATACACTGGGCCGAATGAAGCCCTTATCAAGCAACTCCTGTAACTGCTCCTTCAACTCCTTCAACTCAGGAGGAGCCATATGGTACGGAGGAATAGAGATAGGCTGAGTGCTCGGCAACAGATCAATGCCAAAATCAATAGCTCTGTCGGGCGGCATGACAGGAAGATCAGCTGGAAACACATATGGAAAGTCCCTCACTACTGGAACTGACTCAACTGTTGGGGTATCAATGCTGACATCTCTCACATAAGCTAGATATGCGTCATACCCCTTCTCAACCATTCGTTGAGCTTTAAGAAATGAAATAACTCTGCTGGGAGTATACTCTAAGGTACCTCTCCACTCTAATCGTGGAAATCCTGGCATAGCCATCGTCACGTTCTTAGCGTGACAATCAAGAATATCATAATGGGGCGACAACCAATCCATGCCTAAAATAATATCAAAGTCCACCATGCTGAGTAATAATAAGTCAGCTCTGGTCTCAAAACCATTACAAGCAATCAAACACGACCGATACACGCGGTCCACAACAAGAGTATCTCCTGTAGGAGTATACACATAAATAAGAGAAACTCAAAGAATCTTGAGATACGCCCAAATGCAGGGAAAAATAAGAGGACACATAGGAATATGTAGAGCCTGGGTCAATTAATACCAATGCATCTCTATGACAGACTGGAACAATACCTATAATGACAGAATCAGAAGCAACTGCCTCTGTACGAGCAGGAAGGGAATAATATCTGGCCTGGCCTCCCCCTCTAGGGCGTCCTCTACCTCCCCGACCTCTACCTCGGGCTGGCTGAGCAGGTGGGGTAGCAGCTAGTGTTGTAATCATAGCTTGAGGACCCGGTGGAGCACGTTGTGGCTGAGAAGTCTGTGGAGGTGCACCCCTCCTAAATATAGGGCAATCCCTCACCACATGGCGAGTGTCGCCACACTCAAAACAAGATCTGGGAGGGCGTGGCTGCTATGGCTGGCTCAGGCTAGATCTAGTAGACTGGCCGCTAGGAACACCCGATGCAGGAGGCACACTAGACACTGGCGATGCATAATAAGGTTCTTGGGGCCTAGAAGGAGCTGGAACACCGTTGGCAGCTGGAAGAGCTGAATGAACAGGGCAACTCACATAACCTCTACCATGGCGAGTTGCTGGGGCACGAGCACCAGAATAATAACCAGTATTTCGATACCTCTTGGCCTCTTTCTCCTCTTTGTCCCAGGAAAGAATGCCCTCCAATCTCCTGGCAATACTCACAACCTGCTGATAAGAAATATCCATCTCCAACTCCCTGGCCATACTAATCCGGATGCTGGGGTGGAGTCCCTCAATAAACCGTCGAACCCTATCTTGAACTGTGGCAACCAAGGCCGGTGCATATCGGGCCAAATCACTAAAACAGACTACATACTCTAACACAGTCATAGATCCCTGGCACAGATGCTCAAACTCCGTGTGCCATGAGTCCCTGAAGCTCTGAGGGACATACTCTCTCAAAAACATGTCCGAGAACTGAGTCCATGTAAGTGAAGCTGCCTCTTCCAGACTACTCAGCTCATAAGCACGCCACCATTGATAGGCTGCTCCTCTAAGCTGGAAGGTGGTAAAAGAAACCCCACTCTGCTACGCCCATAGTACGTAGAATACGATGACACTACTCCAAAAAACCCTGAGCATCATCTGTAGCCAATCCACTGAAGGTAGGTGGGTGGTACTTTTTGTACCTTTCAAGTTTGAGCTGCTCCACTTCAGAAGCTGATGCCGTAACCTTGGGCTAAACTAGAACTGCCGACTGCATTGGTACGATATCTGGAACCTGGTCGACCTGAACCCGCTGCTCTTGAGTACCGCCGATGAGAGTACGTGCTCCTCCCCCGGCCTGAGATATGATAGGAGCAAGTGGAATGAATCCAGCTTGAGCTAAGGTGATGAACGTGCTCAAAAAGTGAGCTAGAGTCTCCTGGAGGGCTGGTGCAGAAACAGGTACCTCAGGTGTCTGCCCTCCAGCTGGAGCTACTGGGGGCTCCTCTGTAGTAGCTCATGCGGGTTCTCTGGCTACACCACGTGGACATCCTCAGCCTCTAACCCGGCCCTGGCCTCTTGCGGCTCTAGCAGGGGGTGCAGGTGCCTGGTCATCAGATCTGCTTGTACGTGTCCTCACCATCTATGAGAGAATAGAATACATAAGTTTAGAATTTTTGAAGTCAATAATTTTTGCACGACAAGGAATCAAAGTAGTGAAGTTTTCCTAACAGTTCCATAGCCTCCCGAAGATAAGTATAGACATCTCCGTACCGATCCGCGAGACTCTAATACACCGGCTTGTGACTCACGGCACCTAT
This sequence comes from Nicotiana tomentosiformis, assembly GCF_000390325.3. NCBI lineage: Eukaryota > Viridiplantae > Streptophyta > Magnoliopsida > Solanales > Solanaceae > Nicotiana > Nicotiana tomentosiformis. The sequence continues at coordinate 11,709,753 of NC_090818.1, forward strand.
GAACCTAGAGCTCTGATACCAACTTGTTACGACTCAATTTCCCCTCCATATGATGTCGTGACAACATCTAGTCTCTATGACTAGGTAAGCCTAACATTTTGCGGAATAAATGAAATAAAAGCATAAATTTAACAACTAACTGTAGTAATAACAATATAACTGAGTACCATGCAACTTGGCATGTACAATAACCAACTCCTCAATATACTACACAGCATTCCCAAAACCCGGAACATCGTGAATCACAAACTACAGAAAGAAAATCTAGTCTCTATACATCAGAGTCTATCAAAAGAAAATACAGAAGATAATGGACATGGGAAAGAGTAGAAGGGGACTTCGAGGTCTGCGGACGCGGCAGATATACCTTGAAATCTCCAAAGCTATCCCGGCTCACTGATAGTGCAGCTGATAAGGAGTACCTGGATCTGCACACGAAAAACATGTGCAGAAGAGTAGCATGAGTACACCACAATCGGTACCTAGTAAGTGCCAAGCCTAAACTCGGTCGAGTAGTGACGAGGTCAGGTCAGGCCCCTACTGGTGTATATATATAATAACACAAGATAAAATGAAATACCGCAGTAAAATAAAGACTGAAATTTAACAAGAATGAAATCATAGAAGACAATAGCTCAGTAAATAGAGATAACAACAGGGGATCTCCCGAGATACCGTCTTGTAGTCCCAAACGTAAATGTCCAGGGGAATCTCCCGGAATACCGTTTCGTAGTCCCAAAGTAAATATGCAAGACAAGGGGATCTCCCAGAATACCGTTCCTTAGTCCCAAAGTAAATATGCAAGACAGGGGGATCTCCCAGAATACTGTTCCGTAGTCCTAAAGTAAATATGCAGTACAGGGGGATCTCCCGGAATACTGTTCCGTAGTCCCAAAGTAAATATGCGGCCAAACAATAGAATTCAATAGTTACGCCACGAAATTCTCTAGTTCAACCTAAGTAACAGTTAAGGAAAGACAGGTAAAATTTACTAAACATGCTGCACGTAATTCAAGTAAACAGTTAAGGCAAGTAGGCATGCTATTCTAGTCTAGCCGGATACCACACATGCTGATGGAACTCAAATAAGAAGGAAATCAGTTTATTACTTAGTAGAAAAATTGGGTTTTTACACAATTAGCCCTTGTACGTACTTGTCACCTCACGTACATGGCGCTAATATATCACAAACAATACTAATCCTACGGGGAGTTCCCCCACACAAAGTTAGGCAAGCCACTTACCTCGAACCAAGCTCAATCAATCGGTAAGAATGCTTTTCCACGAATACCCAACTCTGAATGGCTCGAATCTAGCCAAAAATAATTTGATACAGTCAACAAAAATTATAGGAATCAATTTCATAAGAAAATACTATATTTTTCAATAAAAATCTGAAATCAACTCAAAAATCGCATGTGGGGCACACGTCTCGGAATCCGACAAAACTCACAAAATTCGACAACCCATTCAATTATGAGTCCAACTATACCAGTTTCACTTAAATCCGACTCCGAATCGACATCGAAATCTCAAAAATTTGTTTCTATGAGATTTCTACAATTTTCCCAAATTTCCATCTCAAAACACTAATTAAATGGTGAAAACAATGATATATTAGTGTATATAGACCAAATCCGAGTTAGAATCACTTACCCCAATGTTTTTCCTTGAAAATCTATCAAAAATTGCCTCTCATCAAGCTCCAATTCGTCAAAAATGGCAAATGGGACGAAGTACCTGTTTTATAATTCTGCCCATGCAGCCCTCGGTCCTACCTCGATCCTGGCCCTCGATCATGGCTTCGATCATGGCCTTCAATCCTGGGCCTCAATCCTAACCTTCGATTCTGAGCCTTCGATCATGGCCCTCGATCTTGAGCCTCGACCCTGGATTCGATTCTGGCCATCGACCTTAGCCCTCGACCCTAGCCTTCGACCTTGGGCTCGATTTCTGGGCTTCGATCTTGGGCTCGATTTCTAGCCTTTGATCCTTGGCTCGAATTTTTGGGCTTCGATTTCTGCATTTCCAGGAGAAGAAAATTGCAGCAACTGTTTAAGTTCAACTTTTGATCCGTTAACCATCTGAAACTCACCCGATGCCCTCGGGACCTCACCCAAATACACCAAAAAGTCCTAAAACATCATACAATCTTATTTGAAACCTCAAATCATATCAAACTATGCTAAAATCGCAATTCACACTCCAATTCAAGCTTAATGAAACTTAAGAATTTCCAACTTCTACATTCGATGCCGAAACCTATCAAATCAAGTCCGATTGACCTCAAATTTTGCACACAAGTCATAAATGGCATAATGGATATAAAAATTTTCAGAACTGGATTTCGACCCTTATATCAAAAAGTCAACTCCCCAGTCAAACTTCCAAACTTAAATTCCTATTTTAGCCATTTCAAGCCTATTTTAACTACGGACTTCCAAATAAAATTCTGAACATGCCTCTAAGTCCGAAATCACCATACGGAGCTATTGCAATCATCAAAATTCTATTCCGATATTGTTTGTATATAAATCGACATCTGGTCACTATTTGAACTTAAGCTTTATAACTTGGAACTAAGTGTTTCAATTCATTCCAAAACCTCATCGGACCCGAACCGACTACCCCCACAAGTTACATAACAGTTATAAAGCACATAATGAGTAGTAAATAGGGGAATGGGGCTACAACTTTTAAAATGACTGGCTAGGTCGTTACACATTGCTTATTATATGTATTTAGTTTGTCTATTTCATTATCCTTATGTTAGTAGTTATGCACATGCTTCAATTGGTTCTAACATGCCTGCAGAAATAGTTACTTTATACTGTATGTTGGCTTTATTTTTTTATTTTTTTGTGCAAGCTATTTATTTAATTATTTTTTCCGATTTAAGCAAATTAGTTTGATTCTATTGACAACCTTAATATGTTATGTTGTAATGATGTGTTTTGTTATAATTTTGTGTATATTCATTATCTTGGATGTCATAGAAATTTTATTTATCAGGGACTATATTTTATCTCTAAAATATTCTTCCATTGACGGATGATTGGTGCATTTATTCCTTATTAGTCTTTCTTAAGATAATGGAATTTAAATTAAATGGTTGATGGAAAAGTTACTTAGTTTTGCAAGAGGCTTCTGGTGTTTTAATCATACTACAAATCCATAGATTTCCTTAAGTTACGACATTCTTACCCTGCTCAACCTGTTCAAGCAAGTAAAGACACTTATTAAGACTAAGTAGCAATCAAAGTATATAATTTGAACATACATGGATGAAAGAGTTGAATCACTCATTTATCTTTTCTTATCTAGGTAACTCAGTCATGCAGTTATAGTAGTTACTAACAGATGATGTTTTAGAAATCAAATCATGAACAAGTAGTGTCTTTGGTCTGTCATTTTGTATGGTTTATCTTCATGAATTTAATTTCATTGAGGGAGTGAGATTCAACATTCCTGAATGCACAGATTCTAAATATATATGCTCTGAGTAGTAGGTGGTCTTTAAAGCTTAGGATGGAACTATGCTTCTGTGTTAGTGAAATTATGGTTGTTCAAACTTATAATCCTATTTAGTGTTAAAATTGCAGATACAACTAAAGATTAAATAAATGTCACGATCCAAAATCTAACCATGGTCGTGATGGCGCCTATCGTGTTACAAGGCAAGCCTACATCCCAAAATATTACTACTAAACCGATTATAAGAATTTAATAAAATATTTCAACATTTAAATTTTTCATAAACTAAATCAACTCTAAATATAATATAGAAAAATACGGAAACGAGCCCCAAACATCGGGGTATCACTAAGTCATTAGCGTCTAAAACTATAAACTAAGATATATAAACTATCTAATTGTCCAAAAGAAGAAATGACAAAAGGAGTAACAAGGTCCTGCGGACGCTAGCAGCTACCTTGCAGTCTCCAAAGATAGCCGGCCTGAACTCAACGATCGCCGCCTTCTAACTCACCTGGATCTGCACAAAAAGTGCAGGTGTAGTATGAGTACAACCGAATCAGTAGTAACATAAATAACTAATGAACTGAGCAGTAGTGACAAGCTAAGTAAAACAGTTCAATTATTTATTTTCACAATTTAAAAATAAACAAAAATAAACAGGTAAATTTCATAACTCAGTAAATGCCACAAAGAAGTTTAACAGATAAATGCAGCAACAACACAAATAAATACAACCTCACAGTAGTGTCACTCTATCACGCATTACTCGCACTCAGCACTCAACACTCAAAACACTCAACACTCTACGCTCACTATGGTGTGTACAGACTCCGGAGGGGCTCCCAAAGCCCAAGCGCTAAGCACGGACAACTCATGTGCCATCATATCAATACATGGATCTGCACGGTCAACTCACGTGCTACGCGGACAACTCACATGCTATGGTATTAATATCCTCACAACTAGGCCCTCGACCTCACTCAATCATATACCTCACTAGCCTCACCATCATCAACAAATATGGGAACGTATCCCACATCAAGTATCACAACATATTAGCAAATAATAGAGACTGAGGTAAACATGTACAATAATTTCTCTGACAGAGTACAAATAATGTGAGCATGAATAAAGCCTAAGCATGATCTCTAACATGAAGGCAGATAAGTTCAACAACAAGTAACTACGTAATCACAGATAATGGCCATGAGGCCTCACGGGACGGACCAAGTCTCAATCCCTCTAGGTATACACCCACACGCTCATCACCTAGTGTGGGTATCACCTCCAAACAGTCACACGATATCAAATTCTCCGGGTTTATACCCTCAAAGCCAGAGTTAAAACTGTTACTTACCTTAACAGCGTAAAATCCTACTCCGGGATGCCCTCGTCTCTGGACTCGATCTCCAAAAGCTCCGAATCTAACCAAAAATCGGAATACTACTATCAACATAGTCTAAAGAATCAAATTCCACAATAAAAGTTACATAAATATGCCAAAAATCCGAAATCGGCCAAAACTGGCCCCCGGGCCAACATCTCGAAATCAGCCAAAAATTGCAGAATAATAAACCTCGTCCTCTCCCGAGTCTAACTATATAAAATTTACCAAAATCGGACTCCGTTTGATCCCTCAAATCCTCACTTAAACTCTCCAAAGCTCAAACCCTAACTTCCTCAATTTTACTTTGAAAGCATCAATCGAATCCCAAAAACGAAGATGGATTCGTGAAATATAACCAAAACTGAGTAGAGAACACTTACCCCAATCCTTATGGTGAAAATTTCCCCCAAAATCTCTCAAATCCGAGCTTCCCAACTCAAAATATGACCGAATGAACAAACTTTCGTTTTATATATTTTTCTGCCAGCTATGCTGCCTCGTTTCTCATGCCAAACTATCCCACAACTCGCTTTTTATGCCTCCAATGGATTCCTTGTGAAATGTTAGTCAGGTTAGGCTTTTGAATCACTCAATTGGACCTTATAATGAAGGAGATATGTAGGTTTTAATATTTGCAAATCGTGTAGATTTTTAAATACACCGTCAGTGGCAATTCCGTAATTACTCTGATAAATCTGGCAACCTAATTCTTAGTAAAATGAATATAAAATTCTCATACGATGTCCAAATATGACGATGTTTTTTGCTACGGGTCCGTAATTACGATATATATCTAATGCTTCAATCAAAAAAGAAATCAGAGCTCATTTGTTCAATATGATATCATTTATGCTTGAAGAAACGGCGTCGAAACATAAGAAAAACGAGCGCACACAACCCAAACCTATCCTAAACTCACCCGAGGCCCTCGGGACCTCAACCAATAATTCTAGCAAGTCATATATCACTTCCTGAACTTAGTCGAACCTTCGGAACACCCAAAACAATACCAAATCAACCTCGGATTCAAGCCTAAGAACTTCTAAACTTCCAACTTTCGCCAATTCAAGCCTAATTCTACCATGGACCTCTAAATTACATTTCGGATACACTCCTAAGTCTAAAATCCCCCAACGAAGCTAATCGAATCATAAAAATCCACATCCGAATTCATTTACTCATAAGTCTACTTCCAGTTGACTTTTCTAACTTAACTTTCTAACTAAGAGACTAAGTGTTCATTTCACTCCAAAACTACTCCTAACCCAAACCTACCAACTCGATACAACTCAACACCGCTGAACAACACATAAAGAAGCAGGAATGGGAAAACACGGCTATAACTCTCGGAACGACTGGTCGGGTCGTTACATCCTCCCTCTCTTAAATAAACGTTCGTCCTCGAACAAGCCAAGAGTTGTTCTCAAAACCATCAAACCACCGCATAACCTTACCTTGCACATACCCGGGGGTGATCCCATGCCAGCCCTATCTAATGTAGGTCCGATAACACAACATAAGTGAAATTTTTCAATTCAACCAAACCCACCAGCCTTGGAATCAATTTTTTTTTACTCATCTGAAATTTCTTATAAACAAATCTGAATCATGCAACCTACACACTGTAGAACTCATTACCTCATACACACCTAAAGAACGAATCATACCCTTTACCTTGCCGATCCTACCTACTACCAAGATGTCCTATCTATCCGAGTCCCTTCTGAATTACCTTTAAATTGATACTTCACCCCGCCAACTCGATACAACTCAACACCGCTGAACAACACATAAAGAAGAAAGAATAGGGAAACAAGGCTATAACTCTCGGAACGACTGGCCGGGCCGTTACAATAAATTTCCTAAACTATATCAGAATTTGAAATGTTGGGCCCATGCTATGCACGGGCAAGCATCATCTAGTATATATATAATCATCTAGTATATATATATATATATGATCCGGTTGTTATATATATATATGATCCGGTTGTTATAACCTTCTTTCTTGACGGCATTATCAACACAACCGCCTATAACTACTAATTACAAGGCTTCTGATTGGTATTACCCTGCTCTAGTTGTTGGCGCTATTATTAAGCGGATGGTTTATTGTTCCATCAATTTTACACAAATAACCGGTCGGATGTATTTTTACTTTATTTGCTCTAATCTATAATTTACGAGACAACATGTATGCCCTGATCTCTCTCTATATATATAAAGTTGTGTTGATAATGCCGTCAAGAAAGAAGGCTACAAGTTATAGCCTTCTTTCTTGATAATAATCAACACAACTGCCTTTAACTACTAATTACAGGGCTTCTGCTAGGTATTACCCTGCTCTGGTTGTTGGCGCTATTATTAGCGGATGGTTTATTGTTCCATCAATTTTACACAAATAGCCGATCGGATGTATTGTTGCTTTATTTGCTCTAATCTATAATTTACGAGACAACATGTATGCTTTGATCTCTCTCTCTCTATCTATCTATCTATCTATCTATCTATCTATTTATTTATATATATATATATATATATATATATATATATATATATATATATATATATATATATATATATATATATATATATATATATAAAATTAATAGAAGCAGTATTACATTGCCCAGGATTTTATTTTCATATTCTATTAGTAGTAGTACTATTTTGAATTGTGCATCAAATTAATTTTGTATAGACAATGTTAAAGTTTTGAAGTTTGCTTTTGTATGGATATATGCATCGAAGTCCTTTTTTTCCCGTTTTCTTTCAACTCTCTATTTATTTTGCTTATAATAGTGGGGTTCAGACAAACTCGTGTTCAGCTAGACTATTTCATTGAAGTAGCATAAAGCACGTACACTTTGATTTGCATATTGTAATGATCCGACCGGTCGTTTTGAGTATTACAGCCGCGTTCCCCCATTTACTGTTCAATTTATGCTTTACAATTATTTTATGACTTACCGGGTTAGTTGATTCGGGTCCGGAAGGAATTCGCAGTGAAATGAGATACTTAGTCTCATAATTGAAAATTTAAGTTAGAAAGGTTGACCGGATGTGGAGTTATGTGTAAACGACCTCGGAATAGAGTTTTGATGATTCCAATAGCTCTGTATGATAATTTTGGACTTAGAAGAATGTCCGAAAAATTATTTGGAAGCCATAGCTAAATTAGGCTTGAAATGGTTAAAATAAAAATTTAAGTTTGGACGTTTGACCGGGGAGTTGACTTTTTGATATCAATGTCGGAATCCGATTCTGGAAATTGAAAAAAGTCCGTTATGTCATTTATGACTTGTATACAAAATTTGAGGTCAATCGGACTTGATTGATGTTTTAGAACTTGTTGGTATATTTGGTTGAGGTCCCGAGGGGCTCGAGTGAGTTTCGGGGTGGTTTCAGACTATTTCTAGGCCATTTTTAATTGCTCGTTTCTGTCTACAGAGGGGTGCATCGCGATCGCGATCGCGAACATTTGGTCGTGTTCGTGAAGAGCAAACAACATTTTGGGGCCTTGTGAATCGCGATCGCGGAAGCTCTTTCGCGATCGCGTAGAACAAAATCTCTGCTACACTGACCCGACTTTGAAAGCTTAGATCTCGCAATCTATTAGGAATTTAGAGATGATCCAAAAATGAAAGTTATAGCCCTTGATGTTTAGTTTCCAGAAAGCTAAATGTGATGACCCAAAAGGTCATCTTATGCTTAAGAACTCGAATCTGTGCTCTTAAACCTTAAAAATCTCTTTTTTTTTACCCTCCTCGATTTGCGCGGGCAATCCGGGCAGGTTTCCGCAAAGCTTTTATGTTGAAAATGGATGAAAATAAGAATTTATGCCTTAAAAGTTGATTTTAGTTGACTTCGGTCAACATTTTTGGTAAACAGGCCCGGATCCGTGTTTTGACGGTCCCGGTAGGTCCGTATCGAATTATGGGACCTGGGCGTATGCCCGGAATCGAATTCGGAGGTCCCTATCTCAAGTTATGAATTTTTGATGAAAATTAAAAGTCTAAAAATAAATTATTTTTAAGAATTGATTGATGTTTGGCATTGTTAGTGTCGGGTTCGTATTCTGGTTCCGGAGTCGGTACATGTTCATTATGATATTTAAGACTTGTCTGTGAAATTTGGTGAGAAACGGAGTTGATTTGACGTAATTCAGACGTCCAGTTGAGAAAATAGAAATTTTAAAGTGTTCTTGAGAATTTCATTTGATTTGGTGCTAAATTAGTAGTTCTACATGTTATTTTGGCGATTTGATCGCGCGACAAGTTCGTATGATGTTTTTAGACTTGTGTGCATATTTGGTTTGGAGCTCTGAGGGCTCAGGTGAGTTACGGATAGGCCACGAGATGTTTTGGACTTTGGAAATCTGGTATTTTGCTGTAGCAGGTGTTCTGGTATGTCCTTCTTCACGTTCGCGAATGTACTCTCCCGAACGCGAAGAGTAAACTGGGCAGCTGAAGATTTCTTCTTTGCGAACGCAAAGGCTTGGTAGCGAACGCGAAGCGACGGGGGCGTTACCCTTCGCGAACGTGACAAGCCCATCGCTAACGCGTAGTGTTAGGCATTGGGGAGGGGGAGTCAACCGTTCCTTCATCGCGAACACGGGCAATGCCTCTTGAATGCGAAAGCCAAGGGGGAGTAACCATCGCGAACGCGAGCTGGGTCTCGCAAACGCATAGGCTTGGCAGGCAGTACCCTTTGCGAACGCGACAGTGCTCTCGCGAACGCGATGAACACTGTCGCCCAGCTCTTAACATAATCCAAAAACATGATTTTAGCCAAAAATTCATTTTCTCAAAAACCAAACGGCGAGGCGATTTTTCAAGAGCCATTTCTTCCCCAAATTTGTTGGTAAGTGATTCTAAACCATTTTCTTTCAATTACCCATTACATTTCTTGAATTTTCAACCTAAAATCTAGAGTTTTCATGGTAGAATTAGGGGTTAGGGTAGAAACTAGGGATTTCAGGAATTTGGGGATTTAGACCTCAATTTGAGGTCGGATTCCAAAACCAATTATATATTCGGGCTCAGGGATGAATGGGTAAAAGGATTTTGGTCCGAACCTCGGATTTTGACCAAGCGGGCCGGGGTCGATTTTTCGACTTTTTGGAGGAAAATTTTGGGAAATTTAATTTATGAAATATAATTGATTCCTTTAGCAATATTTCATATTAATGAGTCATTTTTGAATAGATATGAGTTGTTTGGAGGTGAATTCCAAAGGAAAAGTTGTGATTGAGAATTAAGTGGCCTTCAGAGCGAGGTAAGTGTTGTGTCTAACTTTGTCTTGAGGGAATATGTATTGTGTGAGTATTTTCTACGTGTTTTGTTGTTGAATACGATGTATAGTTGAGGTGACGAGCATCTATACGTTGTGGTCGAGTCATAGCATGCGAGTGAAATTCCATTCTTGCAAATTTGTAGTCTTAAATCTTGTTATCCATGCTTATTGTTGTTGTTGAAATGTTGGGAGACTTGTATCCGGTTCCACCAAGGTCAATAAAATTATAAATATTGATTCGAGGTTGAGATGTTAAATTGTGAAAGTAATCATCGATGAAATATTGATTTCTTTGTGAAACTTCTCTCTATCCGTTGTTATTGATTCTGTGAATTGTGAGGAAGAGTGTAAGGCACGAAGGGTGATGCCGTGCATGATTTATTTATATGGTGAGGAAGAGTGTAAAGCACGAAGGGTGATGCCGTGCATGATTTCTTTATATTGTGAGGAATAGTGTAAAGCACGAAAGGTGATGCCGTGCATGATTTATATATATCGCGGGGAAGAGTGTAAAGCACGAAGGGTGATGCCGTGCATGAATTATTTATATTGTGAGGAAGAGAGTAAAAACACGAAGGGTGATGCCGTGCAGTCTTATTTATTATTTGGTGAGGTTTAGAGCAAGAGCACGAAGGGTGATGCCGTGCAGTTTTCCTTGCTATCGTAATTGCTCAATTCGTTTAAGGATTTCCGGTTTAATTCTGTCTTTTCATTATTCTCACTCTTTATGTTGTATTCCCCCACTGTATGTTCCCCTCCCATTATTTATGCGTTATTTATTTATTTGCTGTTGTTGCCACTAGTATGATTATATTGTTCAGGTTATATGTGGGTGTCTTGTCCTAGTCTCGTCACTACTTCGCCGAGGTTAGACTCGACACTTACCAGTACATGGGGTCGGTTGTACTGATGCTGCACTCTGCACTTTCTGTGCAAATTTTGATACCGGCTCAGGTTGATCGAGATTTGCTATTGGTCCGCTATCCGGAGACTCAAGGTAGATCTGTCGACGTTCACAGACCTTGAAGTCTCTGTCTATCTTTTATGTCCTACTGTTTTCTTTCATTCAGACAGTTGTATTTCTTTCAGGCTATTACTTGTAGTAAATTCTAGAATGTTTGTGAATTGTGACTCCAGATCTGGGTGGTAGTAATTAATACAGTTTTTATGATATTCCGCACTTATTATATTTCATCTTAGTTAATTATTGTTAATTATTGAATGGAAATAAGGAATTGGTTTAATGATTTTTCTAACGTTGGCTTGTCTAGCAAGTGAAATGTTAGGCGCCATCACGGTCCCGTCAGTGGGAAATTTTGGGTCATGACAATTGGTATCAGAGCACTAGGTTGCCTAGGTCTCACGATTCACGAGCAAGCTTAGTAGTGTATGAAGGATCGGTACAGAGGCGTCTGTACTTATCTTCTAGAGGCTACAGAGTTTAGGAATAATTCTACTTCTTTCATTCCTTATTGTGCGACATTGATTTATCTTGAAACATATATCTCATAATTCCTTTGATCCACTCGTGTACGACATTGCACACTCAGTATTAGTTGTGTGTCGACGGTTCGTGATGTTGCAGGTGAACTACGAGAGAGCCAGAGATGCTCAACATTGCCTCAACGTGTGGTTCCAACCGAAGATGCGGGCATATTCAGAGATTGACCAGTGAATCATGTGAGGGGTGCAACAGACCTTGGCATCTGGTTGATTTATACGAGCTGTGAAGGTTAATATTGTGGATCATCGGACGTGGTGGACTATGACTTCGCGCCGAGTGGGGGAGTCCACTATCAATGGATGGATTGCGGGGTCATGTGTTATATCAGTTTTGGCCTGAAATGTATATATGTGGTACTGAAAGGTTCCCCAAAATTTACACATGTTTAAGTTCTGAGATTTTGTAAAGGATAAGGTTGGGACTTGCGGTATGTCCGCTTACTTAATAATCCTATACTTTAGTACCAAAGGAGTTAGAGAAACAACTTTAAATCTATAGAATGTCTACTCAGCGTGAACGTCATGGTTGCGAATTTCGGAGTGCTTCGGGGGAAGTACAATGGTTGACGAGATTCTGGACTATGTAGTTCGTGCCAAGATTTGCCTGTATGGAGCTCTACTTTTGTGATCGTTGTGTATAAACAGGGGTAAGGGTTACCCCAAAGAAGATTCGAAGAGTATATTAAGAAATGGGTCAGCTCAACAGTGTTAAGTCAGCATAACAAAAGAAGAAATTGGCCTTGTGAGAGATAATTCTCCACAGGTGTCCGTGGCAAGCTTATGAAGAGGGCAGCATGACTGTTACTCAGTATGAGTCCCGTTTTTTGGATTTGGCCGTCATGCTCTCCTTTTACTACCTACTGAGGGAGAGAGACTGAGGGGGGTTTATGGAGCGACTCACTCAACATATCAGGCTTTAGATGGCCAAGGAGACCGAAAGTGAGATTTCTTTTCAGGCGGCTGCTAATGTCGCGAGGAGGATTGAGATGAGTCTTGCACAGGAGAGAGGGTAGAGGTATGATAAGAGGCCTCATCAGTTCGGTAGTTTCAGTGGTGCCTCGTCTGGATGCAGGGGTACTTATGGCACGGGTCAGGTACCTAGAGGTGGAGGTAAGACCATTAGAGGTGGAGGACAGGCGGGTAGAAGGCATCCTAGAGGTGGAGACCCGGCCGTTGTTATATTTGTTTTATGGTATGGCGGAGGTCGTTACATCAGATGGTGTTGTTATGGGTACGACCTCGATTTAAAATAAAGGAATAATTTCCTTAACTTGATTCGGTTCTGAGTATCAAGACGAGTCCTCCTATTATGCTCCACTTATGAGTGAGCTTCGTAATTCTATAATCTACTTATGTCTTTACTCCTATTGGGAGATTCTATGGAGATAACTACGTTTATTATTCCATGTTGGTCACTAATAAGATCTGTGAGGCCAAATGTGGCTTTCTGTTACTCATTTCGGTAAGTTTTGATGTAATTTACGGATAATTAATTACAAATTGTGAAATATATGCCCTACCAGTGTGAGGTTTATTATGTGTTGTGATTTTTGTTTAATGAAAGTTATTTAAAAGGAGAAAATGGAAAGTTTCGATTGTCAAGATGTGCATATTACTTGTGATTTAGAACTGAGGCTGAGGTCCTCACATTTTAAAATAAATTGATATGTTTAAACCGGGCTATGAGCTGCGGTGGAAGTTATATAAGGACGAGATCCTTGTGATAAAAATTCTTGTGTTTAAATTCTCACTTGTGAAATTAAATTTGTACGATAGTACTAATAGGGAGTCATACCTGCTAGGCTTATTTGAAAATTTTTTGCATGAAATTCTCTGTGCATACTTGCCAAATTCGTGTTGTAATATTGAGTTGTAACCTACGAGGTAGGTGCTCACCCAGGTGGCGTTAAATGTTACTTGTTAATTCGGGTAAATAATTGTGAGGTCTTCATGACTTGCATCTCGTTATCAGTATTATGTGAAGGTTTGCAACGAGATCTTTTATTAACATGAGGTTAATTTGCAATTCGGTAATTGATTATGAACAAATATCCGCTGCCAAGAATTGATGACTTATTCGATCAGCTTCAGGGTGCCAAGGTATTTTCGAAGATCGATTTGAGGTTTGGTTACCATCAGTTGAAGATTAGGGCATCTGATGTCCCTAAGACAACTTTTTAGACTCGATATGGGCATTATGAGTCTCTCGTGATGTCATTTGGGCTGACAAATGCCCCAGCAGCATTCATGGATTTGATGAATCGGGTGTCCAAACCCTACCTGGATTCCTTTGTGGCTCTGTTTATTGATGATATCTTGATCTACTCCCACAGTCGAGGGGAGCATGAGCAGCACCTTCGGATCGTTCTTCAGACTCTGAAAGACAACCAGTTATGTGCTAAGTTCTCAAAATGCGAGTTTTGGTTGACTTCAATTGTTTTTTTGGGTCACGTTGTATCAGCAGAGGGTATTCAGGTGGATCCTAAGAAGATTGAGGCAGTCCAGAACTGGCCTAGACCCGCATCAGCTACAGAGATCTGTAGTTTCCTGGGTTTGGCAGGCTATTACTGTCGATTTGTGGAAGGGTTTTCATCTATAGCAAGCCCATTGACCAGATTGACCCAGAAAGGTGTCCCATTCAGATGGTCGGACGAGTTTGAGTTGAGCTTTCAGAAGCTCAAGATCGCTTTGACTACGACGTCAGTGTTGGTATTACCCACAGGTTCAGGATCGTATACGGTATATTGTGACGCATCTCACATTGGGCTTGGTGCAGTATTAATGCAGGATGGTAAGGTAATTGCATATGCATCGCGGTAGTTGAAAGTTCACGAGAAGAATTATCCTGTTCATGACTTAGAATTGGCAGCCATTGTTCATGCACTAAAGATTTGGAGGCATTACCTCTACGGTGTCTTGTGTGAGGTATTTACTTATCATTGTAGCCTTCAGTATCTGTTCAAACAAAAAGATCTTAATTTGAGGCAGAGAAGATGGCTGGAGTTGTTGAAAGACTATGATATCACCATTTTGTATCACCCCGGAAAGGCCAATGTGGTGGCCGATGCTTTGAGTAGAAAGGATGTGAGTATTGACAGTCTTGCGTATATTCCGGTTGGTGAGAGGCCATTAGCTGCAGATGTTCAGACTTTTGCTAATCAGTTCGTGAGGTTAGATATTTTCGAGCCCAGCCGTATTCTAGCTTGTACAGTTGCTCGGTCTTCTTTGGTTGAGCGCATCAGAGATTGGCAGGATGACAATTCTCATTTACTTGTCCTTAGAGACACAGTGCGGCACGATGGTGCCAAGCAGGTTACTGTTGGAAATGACGGAGTTTTGAGCATGCAGGGTCATATTTGTGTGCCTAATGTGGATGGACTTCATGAGTTGATTCTTGAAGAAGCACATAGTTCCAGCTATTCTATTCATCTAGGTACCGCCAAAATGTATCAAGATTTGCGGCAACATTATTGGTGGAGGAGAGTGAAAAAGGATATAGTTGCCTATGCAGCTCGGTGCCTAAATTGCCAGCAGGTAAAGTGTGAGCATCATAGACCTGGTGGTTTACTTCAGAGGTTAGATATTCCCGAATGGAAGTGGGAGCATATCACTATGGATTTTGTTGTTGGACACCCACGGACTCAGAGGAAGTTCGATGCCATTTGGGTTATTGTGGACAGGCTGACTAAGTCAACGCATTTCATTCCTGTGGCAGTTACCTATTCCTCGGAGCGGTTGGAAGAGATATACATTAGTGAGATCGTTCATCTTCACGGCGTGCCCGTGTCTATCATTTCTGATCGAGGTACGCAGTTTACCTCGCACTTTTGGAGGGAAGTACAACGTGAGTTAGGTACATGGGTAGGGTTGAGCACAACATTTCACCCTCAGACGGACGGGCAGTCCAAGCGTACAATTCAGATCTTGGAGGATATGCTTCGCGCTTGTGTTATAGACTTCAGAGGATCGTGGGATCAGTTCTTGCCCCTCGCAGAGTTCGCCTAAAACAACAGCTACCAGTCAAGCATTCAGATGGCTCCCTATGAGGCATTATATGGTAGGCGGTGTCGGTCGCCAGTTGGGTGGTTCAAGATAGGAGAGGTTCGGTTGTTGGGCACAGACTTAGTACAGGATGCCTTGAATAAGGTCAAGATTATTCAGGATCGACTTCACACAGCTCAGTCCAGGCAGAAGAGTTATGCTGCCGTAGAGTTCGTGATGTTGCATTCATGGTCGGAGGGAGAGTGTTACTTCGGGTATCACCCATGAAGGGTGTAATGAGGTTCGGAAAGAAGGGCAAGTTGAGCCCTAGGTATATCGGACATTTTGAGATTCTAGAGAGAGTGGGAGAGGTGGCTTACAAGCTTACGTTGCCACCTAGTTTAGCAGTTGTTCATCCGGTATTCCATGTGTCCATGCTTCGAAAGTATCATGGTGATTCGTCCCATGTGTTAGATTTCAGCTCTTTCCAGTTGGACAAGGATTTTACTTACGAGGAGGAGCCGGTGGCAATTCTAGCTCGGCAAGTTCGCCAGTTGAGATCAAAGAGTTACCCTTCAGTTCGAGTGCAGTGGAGAGGTCAGCCCATTGAGGCAGCTACTTGGGAGTCCGAGTCCGATATGCGGAGTAGATATCCCTACCTTTTCACCAGCCCAGGTACTTTTCTATATCCGTTCGAGGACGAACGATTGTTTTAGAGATGGAGAATGTGATGACCCAAAAGGTCATCTTATGCTTTAGAACTTGAATCTGCGCTCTTAAGCCTTAAAATCTCATTTTGTACCCTCCTCGATTTATGTGCGTAGTCTGGGCAGGTTTCCGAAAAGCTTTTATGTTGAAAATTGATGAAAATAAGAATTTAAGCCTTAAAATTTAATTTTAGTTTACTTCGGTTAAATTTTTTGTAAACAGGCCCGGATCTAGGTTTTGACGGTCCCAGTGGGTCCGTATCGAATTATGGGACCTGGGCGTATGCCCGAAATTTAATTCAGAGGTCCCTAGCTCATGTTAAAAATTTTTGATGAAAATTAAAAGTCTACAAATTAATTATTTTTAAGAATTGATTGATGTTTGGCATTGTTAGTGTCGGGCCCGTATTCTGGTTCCGGAGCTCGGTACAGGTTCATTATGATATTTAGGACTTGTCTGTGAAATTTGGTGAGAAACGGAGTTGATTTGACGTGATTCGGATGTCTAGTTGAAAAAAGAGAAATTTTAAAGTGTTCTTGAGAATATCATTTGATTTGGTGCTAAATTCGTAGTTCTAGGTGTTATTTTGGCGATTTGAACGCGCGAGCAAGTTCGTATGATGGTTTTAGACTTGTGTGCATGTTTGGTTTGTAGCCCCGAGGACTCGGATGAGTTTCGGATAGGCCACGGGATGTTTTGAACTTTGGAAATCTGGTATTTTCCTGCAGCAGGTGTTCTGGCATGTCCTTCTTCGCGTTCGTGAAGGTACTCTCGTGAACACGAAGAGTAAACTAGGCAGCTGAAGATTTCTTCTTTGCGAACGCGTAGGCTTGGCAGCCAGTACCCTTACCGAACGCGACAGTGCTCTTGCGAATGTGATGAACACTGTCGCCCAGCACTTAATAGAATCAAAAAGGGGGATTTTAGCCAAAAATTCATTTTCTCAAAAACCAAACGGTGATGCAATTTTTCAAGAGCCATTTCTTCCCCAAATTTGTTGGTAAGTGACTCTAAACCATTTTCTTTCAATTACCCATTACATTTCTTGAATTTTCAACCTAAAATCTAGAGTTTTCATGGTAGAATTAGGGGTTAGGGTAGAAACTTGGGATTTCGGGAATTTGGGGATTCCGACCTCAATTTGAGGTCGGATTCCAAAACCAATTATATATTCAGGTTCGGGCATGAATGGGTAAAAGGATTTTGGTCCGAACCTCGAATTTTGACCAAGCGGGCCCGGGGTCGATTTTTTGACTTTTTGGAGGAAAAATTTGGGAAATTTAATTTATGAAATATAATTGATTCCTTTAGAAATATTTCATATTAATGAGTCATTTTTGAATAGATATGAGTGGTTTGGAGATGAATTCCAAAGGAAAAGTTGTGATTGAGAATTAAGTGGCCTTCAGAGCGAGGTAAGTGTTGTGTCTAACTTTGGCTTGAGGGAATAGGTATTGTGTGAGTATTTGCTACGTGTTTTGTTGTTGAATATGATGTATAGTTGAGGTGACGATCATCTATACGTTGTGGTCAAGTCATAGCATGCGAGTGAAATTCCATTCTTGCAAATTTGTAGTCTTAAATCTTGTTATCCATGCTTATTGTTGTTGCTGAAATGTTGGGAGACTTGTATCCGGTTCCACCAAGGTCGATAAAATTGTGAATATTGATTCGAGGTTGAGATGTTAAATTGTGAAAGTAATCATTGATGAAATATTGATTTCCTTGTGAAACTTCTCTCTATCCGTTGTTATTGATTCTGTGAATTGTGAGGAAGAGTGTAAAGCAACAAGGGTGATGCCATGCATGATTTATTTATATGGTGAGGAGGAGTGTAAAGCACGAAGGGTGATGCCGTGCATGATTTCTTAATATTGTGAGGAATAGTGTAAAGCACGAAGGGTGATGCCGTGCATGATTTATTTATATGGAGGGGAAGAGTGTAAAGCACGGAGGGTGATGTCGTGCATGAATTATATATATTGTGAGGAAGAGAGTAAAAACACGAAGGGTGATGTCGTGCAGTCTTATTTATTATTTGGTGAGGTTGAGAGTAAAAGGACGAAGGGTGATGCCGTGCAGTTTTCCTTGCTGTCTTAATTGCTCAATTCGTTTAAGGATTTCCGGTTTAATTCTGTATTTTCATTATTCTCACTCTTTATGTTGTATTCCCCCACTGTATGTTCCCCTCCCATTATTTCTGCGTTATTTATTTATTTATTGTTGTTGCCACTAGCATGATTATACTGTTCAGGTTATATGTGAGTGTCTAGTCCTAGCCTCGTCACTACTTCACCGAGGTTAGACTCGACACTTACCAGTACATGGGGTCGGTTGTACTGATGCTGCACTCTGCACCTTCTGTGCAAATTTTGATACCGGCTCAGGTTGATCGAGATTTGCAATTGGTCTGCCGTCCGGAGACTCAAGGTAGATTTGTCGACGTTCACAGACCTTGAAGTCCCTATCTATCTTTTATGTCCAACTGTTTTCTTTCATTTAGATAGTTGTATTTCTTTCAGGCTATTACTTGTAGTAATTCTAGAATGTTTGTGAATTGTGACTCCAGATCCGGGTGGTAGTAATTAATACAGTTTTTATAATATTCCCTACTTATTATATTTCATCTTAGTTAATTATTGTTAATTACTGAATGGAAATAAGGAATTGGTTTAACGATTTTTCTAATCTTGGCTTGTCTAGCAAGTGAAATGTTAGGCGCTATCGCGGTCCCGTCGATGGGAAATTTCGGGTTGTGACACTAAACCAATTGTCATTTGGAGTTTTGTACAAATTGTTATGACCATTATACTAGAGGCTATCTGGAAGAGTTGGGGAGTTTGTTCTTCGCGACCGCGAGTGATTTTCCGCTATCGCGAAGGGAAAATTTTGGGCCGGAAATTTTTGTGCTTCGCGATCGCGAAGACTAAATGCCTGGACAGAAGCTATATTTTGAGGTTTCGACCATTTTAACATATTTGGAGTTATGAAGCTCGGATTGAAGCGACTTTTGCGGTGATTTTCATCATATGAATTGGGGTAAGTGATTATCACTCGGTTTTGGTTAAATTACATGAATCTATTGTTGTTTTTATCAACAAATTAGTGTTATGGGTTGAAAATAGTAGAAATGTGAGGTCTGAGCCCATGTGCGGGCATCGGGGCAAGTATTCATACTCGGAAGAATGCTTAGGCTATGATATGCCTAGAGTTGGCTATTCAGCATAATGTTATAACATTTCTTGTATTCGTACCTTTGTTGAGAACTATCTGGGCTACACTTGAGGTTACAAAGAGACTAATTCCCTAAATAAATGGGGTAGTTACTATTTCTGCATTAACTTGTCGATTATAAGCGTGATAGCAGACTTTGCATATTCTTACACTATGGCGTGTTATTTATACCAGTCCAGGAGTATGAGAATCTTATTTCATTATCATATACATGTGTACTTGTTTAATTTCTCATGTATGATATGCTGGGATAGGAGGCATGTGACCATGCGGGGCGATTCATATTATTGGCATGTGAGTTGTCTGTGCTGTGTGTGGGAATTTTATTTCTATAATAATTTATCCGATTCATTAATTTCCTTCCTCTACAATTGTGCACATGCTCCTATGGTTATCCTCTTCACGAAATTTGAGGAGTTGGTTGTAAAATTGTAGTTGTGGTGGTGCTTGTTGAACTTGCAATATGGTTCTCTTCCTTGAGACATCTCCCATATTTGGGTACACAGATTACGCAGTGGTGGCTGGAGTTATATTGATGTGGCGTATCTGTGGGATAGTTGTGTTTAATAATATAAGGTCATTGGACCTAGAATGGGTACTAACATGTTTGATTATGGTATATTCGGGAGTATAATATTGAAAGTCGGCTTAGGAAGTGGTTATGGTTATAGTTGGGGCGAGAGAGCTCCAGGATTTGTTGATCTGATAAGGGGTCATGATATTTTCGCGTGTTTCTTTCATTATCAGCAATATACGAAGGTTTTGGAATGAGGTTTTGTTTGATATAGGGTTTAATATCAGTACCGGGTTGGTTTTGGTTACTGTGATCAGGAATAGTGCTACGAGCATGCAAGTGGTGTAGTATGTTATGTGTTTGTATCCGTGGCTATGGTTATGGCTCGATGCAGCTTGTTCAGACTTATACGGTGTGTAACTGTGAGATTCGGGTCTTGTAAGAAATTCTGAATGGTTGGGAATTGAACTCCAAGGTTTTTGGGCTAAGGTTAAATTAATGATTTTCAGTTATGTTGTGTTGTAATGACCCGGCCGGTCGTTTCGAGAGTTATAACCCCGTTTTCCCCATTCCTACTTCTTTTTGTGTTATTCAGCTATATTATGTTATATTGGGTTAGTTGGTTCGAGTCCGGAAGGAACTCGGAGTGAAATGAGACACTTAGTCTCATAATTGAAAATTTAAATTTTGATGATTCCAATAGCTCCGTATGGTGATTTTGGGCTTAGGAGCGTGTCCGGAATATTATTTGGAAGTCCGTAGAGGAATTAGGCTTGAAATGCCGAAAGTTTTATTTTTGAGAAGTTTCACCGGAGGGTTGACTTTTTTATATCGGGTTCGGAACCCGATACTGAAAATTGGAATACCTCTATTATGTCATTTAGGACTTGTGTGCAAAATTTGAGGTCAATCAGACGTGATTTGATAGGTTCCGGAGTTGTTTGTAGAAATTAGAAATTTCAAAGTTCATTAGGCTTGAATTGGGGTGTAATTCATGGTTTTAGCGTTGTTTGACGTGATTTGAGGATTCGACTAAGTTCGTATGATGTTTTAGGACTTGTTGGTATATTTGGTTGAGGTCTCAAGGGCCTCGGGTGAGTTTCGGATGGTTAACGGATCAAAAATTGAACTACAACAGGTGCTTCAATTTCCTTCTATTGGAAATTTCTTCTGCGAGAAATCGGGCCCAGATCGAGCCTAGGGTTGAGGGCCACGATCGAAGCCATGATCGATCCCAGGATCGAGGGCCACAATTGAAGCCATGATCGAGCCCAGAGTCGAGGGCCACGATCGAAGCCATGATCGAGCCCAGAGTCGAGGGCCACGATCGAAGCCATGATCGAGCCCAGGGTCGAGGGTCACGGTCGAAGGCTGGGTCGAAGACATGATCGAAGGCTTAGGATCGAGAACCAGGATCGAGGGCCGGGATCAAATGCTTAGGATCGAGAACCAGGATCGAGGGCCAGGATCGAGGACCTCGATCGAAGGCCAAGATCGATGCAGAACCGAGGTTGTCTGGGTAGAAGTATAAAAACAGGGACTTCGTCCCATTTGCTATTTTTGACAAATTGGAGCTTGAGGAGAGGCAATTTATTTTTAAGGAAAACTTGAGGTAAGTCCCTTGTGATCATTTATACTCCATAATATTGAATTATCATCGAATAATCCGACTAGATTACATGATTTTGAGGTGTAAATCAGAGATTGGAACTTAGAAATTTGGAAATAAGATTTGTAGATTTGAGGGTCGAGTTGAGGTCGGATTTTGGTAAAATTTGTATGGGTAGATTCGTGGTTGAATGGGCTTTCGAATTTTGTAACTTTTGTCGGGTTCCGAGACGTGGTCCCCACAGGCGATGTTTGAGCCAATTTCGGGTTTGGTCTAACTTTGAAGCTTTTCCTGTGGAATTCATTCCATTAACGTATATTGATGGTATTATACTGATTGTGAATAGATTTGGAGCATTTGGAGGCCGAGTCTAGAGGCAAGATCATTGCGGGTTAGAGATTTGACCGGTTTGAGGTAAGTAACGATTGCAAATCTAGTCTTGAGGGTATGAAACCCCGGATTTTGTATCATTCTACTATTTTTAGTGACGCACATACTAGGTGACGGGCATGTGGGCGTGCACTGTTGGGGATTTGTGACTTGGTCCGTCCCGTAGCAGCTGTAAAGTTGCATACTTTGTTGAAACTATTTGATACTTATATGTTTTAGAAAGAATTTCTGTAAATTGAGCTGAATGCCATGTTTGGGCATTGCGCCAAAGCTGTTTGGATCCTAGGGGCTATTTCTTACCATCCTCTCATTGTTTTCGATTGAAAATCTATACGCAGTCATGTTTATACTTGTTTACCACATAACTCAGTTTTATGACTGTATTTTGATGCATATAAATGTTTTGGGCCGAATGCCCAAATTTACTAAAATGCCTGAGAGGCTTGAGTTACTTATGACTGACTGAGGCCGAGGGCCTGATTGGTGAGGATAGGTGTGGATCGGGGCTGCCCGCCTGCAACATACTATGACTGAGTGAGGCCGAGGGCCTGATTGGTGAGGATGAGTGTGGATCGGGGCTGCCCGCATGCAGCATACTTTACTATTATCGTACGTGAGTTGTCCGTGCATATTATAGCGCTTGGGCTGAAGGAGCCCCTCCAGAGTCTGTACACACCCCCAGTGAGTGCAAGTACCTACTGAGTGCGAGTACCGAGTGCCGAGTGCTGAGTGACTAGGAGGCATGAGTGATTATGAGGTATGCCCGAGTGGCAAGAGTGATTGTGAGGTATGCCCGAGTGGCACGAGGGACTGTGAGGTTTGCCCGAGTGGTTGTATATGAGTGATGTTTTGCTCGAGGGGCTGTTTATGATTTCATCATTTTTGCTCACTTTTGCATTGAGCCTTCGTTTGAAAAATTGTTGGAAAAACATCTTTGAATGATTTTTAAACGAGATGTTTGATTCAAATCCTGATTTTAAAAGCATGTGGTATTTTACTGAGATTTCCTGATATGAACGTTTTATGCTTTATTGCTCGTTACTACTACTCAGTCTTTATTTATTGTTGTTACTTACTGAGTTGGCGTACTCACATTACTCCCTGCACCTTGTGTGCAGATTCAGGTATCGCCAGACACGGTAGCCGTTATTGAGTGTTCTGGTTGCAGATTTTCTTAGAGATAGCAAGGTAGCTGTTTGGCGATCGCAGCCCCTGCTCTTCTCCCTCTTATCTTTCTCTAGTTGTATTTCGCTATTTTCCAGGCTGATTTAGCCTTGATATTGATAGACAAATTTTAGCAGATGCTCATGACTAGTGACACCCCGATGTCGGGCTTTTCTTTTCCACACTTCTGTTTTTCTTTGATTTGAACTCTTTAAAGGGAGGTTTTATGTTAAATAACCTTGAAATTATCTTTGAAATGAAAATATCGGTTGTTTTGGAAATGAGTCGGCTTGCCTAGTTCCACGATAGGCGCCATCATGACAGGGGTTAGTTTTGGGTCATGACAGATTGGTATCCGAGCCTATATTACATAGGTCTCACGATTCATGAGCGGGTTTAGTAGAGTCTTGCGGATCGGTACAGAGACGTCTGTACTTATCTTCAGGAGGCTGCAGAACCTTTAGGAAACTTCACATTCTTGGATTCTGGTCGTGCGAATTTGTTGATTCTAGTAATTAAACATCTGTTGTTTCATTCTCTCACAGATGGTGAGGACTCGTACTACCGGTCAGGAGGGCCAGCTACCAGTACCACCAGCCAAGGCCGCGAGAGGCCGAGGCCGCGGTAGAGGTCGTGGTAGGGGCAGAGGTGCAGCCCGTACAGCAGTTAGGGCAGTACCTACAGATCCACCGGTTGTCCCAGATCAGGACCAAGTTCCAGTTGTTGATGCACCAGCTCAGGCACCACCTGTGCCTATTGTGATTCCAGGCCTTTACGAGACCCTAGCTCAGATTCTGACAGCGTGTACTGGCCTTGCTCAGGCGGTCTCTATTTCGACGGCCACAACCACTTCTCAGGCCAGGGGAGGTACTCAGACTCCCGTCGCTCGCACACCCGAGCAGGTTATTCAGGGACTTCAGACACCAGAGCTACCACCAGCCCAGCCGGTTGCTGTTGCTCAGGATTATGTGTTTCCAGCTATGCCTGACAATGATCAGCACAGGTTGGAAAGGTTTGGGAGACTTCAGCTACCACCTTTCAGTAGCACAGAGAGAGAGGATGCTCAGGACTTTTTTGACAGGTGTCAGAGGATACTCCGTACTGGTGGTATTTTGGAGACTTGTGGGGGTCTCATTCACTACCTTTCAGTTTTCTGGGGCTGCACTCAGATGGTGGGAGACTTACGAGAGGCGTAGGCCTGTTGGCGCAGCACCCCTTACTTGGCAGCAGTTTTTCGTAGTCTTTTTGGAGAAGTTCGTGCCTCGATCTTGCAGAGAGGAGCTGCGCAGACAGTTTGAGCGGCTTCGCCCGGGTGATATGTCTGTGACGCAGTATGAGATGCCGTTCTCTGAGTTGGCCCATCATGCTATCTGGTTAGTTCCTACTGACATAGAGAGGATCATGAGGTTTATTGATGGCCTCACTTATCAGCTACAGTTTCTCATGACTAGGGAGAAGGTTTCGGGTGCTACCTTTGATGAGGTTGTCAACATTGCTCGGCACATTGAGATGGTTCGCGGTCAAGAGAGGGTTGAGCGGGAGGCCAAAAGGCCTCGTGGTCAGGGTGGATTCAGCGGTGCTCCTTTTGGGGGTCAGTTCCAGCACGGTAGAGGTCGTCATTTCAGACAGGCTCAGTCAGCTCGGCCATTTCATCGGGGTGCATCATCTGGCCATAGTTCTCACAGTTCTCATCAGGGCCACTTATCACTTAGTGACCTTCCAATTCAGAGTTCGTCCCGTGCTCCACTTGTTCAGGGCTCTTCCATGCCAGGTTCTTCTACCAGTCATCCCGATGCTAGGGGTTCCCTTCAGTTTCCGCCGCAAGCACCAGGGAGTTGTTTTGAGTGTGGGGAGCCTGGGCATATGTGGAGGCAGTGTCCTCGTCATCATAAAGGTCTGTCTCAGCAGAGGAATCAGCCTCCGACTACAGCACCAACTACCTCACCACCCGCCTAGTCAGCTCGGGGTGGAGGTCAGTCAGCTAGGGGTCGTCCTAGAGGGGGAGGCAGATCAGGGGGTAGTCAGGCCCGTTTCTATGTTCTCCCTTCCAGACCAGATGCTATTGCTTCAGATGCTATGATTACAGGTATTGTCTCAGTTTGCCACAGAGATGCCTCAGTATTATTTGACCTTGGTTCCACGTATTCATATGTTTCCTCATATTTTGCCCACTTTCTGGATATGCCCCGTGAGTCCTTAGTTTAATCTGTACATGTATCTACTCCTGTGGGCGATATTATTATTATAGACTGCGTATATTAGTCATGTGTGGTGACTATTGGGGGTCTGGAGACCCGAGTAGATCTATTGTTGCTCAGTATGGTTGACTTTGATGTGATATTGGGTATGGATTGGTTATCTCCATGTCATGCTATTCTAGATTTTTCACGCTAAGATAGTGACATTGTCTATGCCGAAAAATCCGAGGGTTGAGTGGAGCGGTTCTGTAGATTATGTACCAAGTAGGGTGATTTCATATTTGAAGGCTCAGCGCATGGTTGAGAAGGGTTGCCTATATTATTTGGCTTTTGTGAGGGATGTTAGTGCAGAGACTCCTATCATTGATTCTGTTCCGGTAGTATGTGATTTTCCGGATGCGTTTCCTGCAGACCTGCCGGGCATGCCGCCTGACAGGGATATTGACTTTGGTATTGATTTGGTGTCGGGCACTCAGCCCATTTCTATTCCACTGTATCGTATGGAACCGATGGAGTTGAAGGAATTGAAAGAACAACTTCAGGAACTCCTTGATAAGGGGTTTATTCGGCCTAGTGTGTCACCTTGGGGTACAGCGGTTCTATTTGTGAAGAAGAAGGATGGTTCCATGAGAATGTGTATTGATTACAGGCAGTTGAACAAGGTCACAGTCAAGAACAAGTATCCTTTGCCTCGCATTGATGATTTATTCGACCAGCTTCAGAGAGCGAGGGTGTTCTCCAAGATTGATTTGAGGTTCGGTTATCACCAGCTGAAGATTTGAGATTTAGATATTCTTAAGACAGCTTTTAGGACACGATATGGCCATTATGAGTTCTTGGTGATGTCTTTTGGGCTGCCCAATGCCCCAGCAGCGGTCATGCATTTGATGAACAATGTATTCCAGCCCTATTTGGACTCATTCATCGTTGTATTCATTGATGACATCCTGGTGTACTCTCGTAGCCAGGAGGAGCATGCTCAGCATTTGAAGATTGCATTACAGAGATTGAGGGAGGAGAAGCTTTATGCAAAGTTCTCCAAATGCGAGTTTTGGCTCAGTTCAGTAGCATTCTTGGGGCACGTGGTGTCCAGTGAAGGTATTCAGGTGGATCCAAAGAAGATAGAGGCGGTGCAGAGTTGGCCCAGACCGTCCTCAGCCATGGAGATTATGAGCTTTCTTGGTTTGGCGGGTTACTACCGTCGCTTTATGGAGGAATTTTCATCTATTGCATCGCCCTTGACCAAATTGAACCAAAAGGGTGCTCCATTCAGGTGGTCGGATGAATGTGAGGAGAGCTTTCAGAAGCTCAAGACTGCTTTGACCACAACTCCAGTATTAGTTCTGCCATCAACTTCAGGTTCTTACACTGTGTATTGTGATGCCTCGAGGATAGGCATTGGTTGTGTTTTGATGCAGGAGGGTAGGGTGATTGCCTATGCCTCGCGTCAGTTGAAGACCCATGAGAATAACTATCCTGTCTATGATCTTGAGCTAGCAGCCATTGTTCACGCCTTGAAGATTTGGCATCATTATTTGTATGGGGTTCATTGTGAGATCTATACTGATCACCGGAGTCTGCAGTATTTGTTAAAGAAGAAGCATCTTAATTTGCGTCAACGGAGATGGTTGGAGCTTCTTAAGGACTATGATATCACTATTTTGTACCATCCGAGGAAGGCCAATGTGGTGGCCGATGCTTCCAGTCGCCGGGTAAAGAGAGTTTGGGGAGTTTAGCATATCTTCCAGCAGCAGAGAGACCTTTGGCATTAGATGTTCAGACTTTAGCAGGCAAGCTTGTCAGATTGGATATTTCGGAGCCTAGTCGGGTATTGGCTTGTGTGGTCTCCAGGTCTTCTCTTTATGACCGTATCAGGGAGCGTCAGTATGATGACCCTCACTTGCTCGTTCTTCAGGACAGGGTTCGGAGATGTGATGCTATAGATGTGACTATTAGTGATGACGGCGTGTTGAGAATGCAGGGCCAGATATGTGTGCCTAATGTAGATGGGTTTCGAGAGCTGATTCTTGAAGAGGCCCACAGCTCTAGGTATTCCATCCATCCGGGTGCCGCGAAGATGTACCAGGATTTGAGGCAGCACTATTGGTGGAGGCGGATGAAGAAGGATATAGTTGGGATTGTGGCTCGGTGTCTAAATTGTCAGCAGGTTAAGTATGAGCATCAGAGACCGGGTGGCCTGCTTCAGAGGTTAGAGATCCCAGAGTGGAAGTGGGAGCGGATTACTATGGACTTTGTAGTTGGGCTCCTACGGACTTCGAGGAAGTTCGACACTATTTGGGTTATTGTGGATCGGCTGACCAAGTCCGCGCACTTCATTCCAGTTGGTACTACATACTCTTCAGAGCGATTGGCTGAAATTTACATCCGAGAGATCGTTCGCCTGCATGGTGTCCCAATTTCCATCATTTCAGATAGGGGTACTCATTTCACATCGCAGTTTTGGAGGGCCGTGCAGCGAGAGTTGGGTACTCAGGTTGCGTTAAGCACAACTTTTCACCCTCAGACAAACGGGCAGTCAGAGCGCACTATTCAGATATTGGAGGACATGTTGCGTGCCTGTGTCATTAACAACAGTTATCAGTCGAGCATTCAGATGGCTCCGTACGAGGCTTTGTATGGGAGGATATGTAGATCTCCGGTTGGATGGTTTGAGCCGGTGAGGCTAGGCTCTTAGGTACAAACTTGGTCCAGGATGCATTAGATAAGGTGAAATTGATTCAGGAGCGACTTCGCACGGCGCAGTCCAGGCAGAAGAGCTACCCTGATAGGAAGGTCCGTGATGTGTCTTTTATGGTTGGGGATAAGGTTTTGCTGAAGGTATCACCAATGAAGGGTGTTATGAGGTTTGGGAAGAGGGGCAAGTTGAGCCCCCGGTTCATTGGGCCTTTTGAGGTGCTTCAGAGGATAGGAGAGGTGGCTTATAAGCTTGCCTTGCCACCTAGCTTGTCGAGTGTGCATCCAGTGTTTCATGTTTCCATTCTCCGAAAGTATATTGGAGATCCTTCCCAGGTTCTGTATTTCAGCACGGTTCAGTTGGAGGGTGATATGACTTATGATGTGGAGCCGGTGGTTATTTTGGATCGATAGGTTCGAAGGTTGAGGTCAAAGGATATAGCTTCAGTGAAGGTACAATGGAGAGGTCAGCTTGTGGAGGAGGCCACCTGGGAGACCGAGCGGGAGATGCGGAGTAGATATCCACGCCTATTCGAGACTCCGGGTATGTTTCTAGACCCGTTCGAGGACAAATGGATGTTTAAGAGGAGGAGGATGTAACGACCCGGCCGGTCGTTTCGAGAGTTATAATCCTGTTTTCCCCATTCCTACTTCTTTTTGTGTTATTCAGCTATATTATGTTATATTGGGTTAGTTGGTTCGAGTCCAGAAGGAACTCAGAATGAAATGAGACACTTAGTCTCATAATTGAAAATTATTAGTTAGAAAAGTGGACCGGATATGGACCTATGTGTAAACGACCTCGGATTTGAATTTTGATGATTCCAATAGCTCTGTATGGTGATTTTGGGCTTAGGAGCGTGTCCGGAATATTATTTGGAAGTCCATAGAGGAATTAGGCATGAAATGCCGAAAGTTTTATTTTTGAGAAGTTTGATCGGGGTTTGACTTTTTGATATCGGGGTTGGAATCCAATTCTAAAAATTGGAATACCTCTGTTATGTCAATTAGGACTTGTGTGCAAAGTTTGAGGTCAATCGGACGTGATTTGATAGGTTTCGGAGTTGTTTGTAGAAATTAGAAATTTCAAAGTTCATTAGGCTTGAATTGGGGCGTAATTCATGGTTTTAGCATTGTTTGAGGTGATTGGAGGATTCGACTAAGTGCGTATGATGTTTTAGGACTTGTTGGTATATTTGGTTGAGGTCCCGAGGGCCTCGGGTGAGTTTCAGATGGTTAACGGATCAAAAATTGAACTACAACAGCTGCTGCAATTTCCTTCTGTTGGAAATTTCTTCTGCCAGAAATCAGGCCCAGATCGAGCCTAGGGTCGAGGGCCACGATCGAAGCCATGATCGATCCCAGGATCGAGGGCCACGATCGAAGCCATGATCGATCCCAGAGTCGAGGGCCACGATTGAAGCCATGATCGAGCCCAGAGTCGAGGGCCATGATCGAAGCCATGATCGAGCCCAGGGTCGAGGGTCACGGTCGAAGGCCGGGTCGAAGACATGATCGAAGGCCTAGGATCGAGAACCAGAATCGAGGGCCAGGATCGAAGGCCTAGGATCGAGAACCAGGATCGAGGGCCAGGATTAAGGACCAGGATCGAGGATCTCGATAGAAGGCCAAGATCGAGGCAGAACTGAGGTTGTCTAGGCAGAATTATAAAAATAGGGACTTCGTCCTATTTGATATTTTTAACAAATTGGAGCTTGAGAAGAGGAGATTTTTGATATATTTTAAAGGAAAACTTGAGGTAAGTCCCTTGTGATCATTTCTACTCCATAATATTGAATTATCATCGAATAATCCGACTAGATTACATGATTTTGAGGTGTAAATCGGAGATTGGAACTTAAAAATTTAGAAATAAGATTTGTAGATTTGAGGGTCGAGTTGAGGTTGGATTTTGGTAAAGTTGGTATGGGTAGACTCGTGGGTGAATGGGCTTTCGGATTTTGTAACTTTTGACGGGTTCCGAGATGTGGGCCCCGCATGCGATTTTTGAGCCAATTTCGGGTTTGGTCTAATTTTGAAGCTTTTCTTGTGGAATTCATTCCATTAACGTATATTGATGGTATTATACTGATTGTGAATAGATTTGGAGTATTTGGTGGTCGAGTCCAGAGGCAAGATCATTGCGGGTTAGAGATTTTACCGGTTTGAGGTAAGTAACGATTGTAAATATAGTCCTGAGGGTATGAAACCCCGGATTTTGCATCATTATACTATTTTTAGTGACGCACATGCTAGGTGATGGGTGTGTGGGCGTGTACTATTGGAGATTTGTGACTTGGTCCGTCCCGTAGCAACTGTAAAGTTGCATTCTTTGTTGAAACCATTTGATACTTATATGTTTTAGAAAGAATTTTTGTAAATTGGGTTGAATGCCATGTTTGGGCCTTGCGCCAAAGCTGTTTGGACCCTTAGGGGCTATTTCTTACCATCCTCTCATTGTTTTCGATTGAAAATCTATACTCAGTCATGTTTATACTTTCTTACAGCATAACTCAGTTTTATGACTCTATTTTGATGCATATAAATGTTTTGGGCCAAATGCCCTATTTTACTGAAATGCCCGAGAGGCTTGAGTTACTTATGACTGAGTGTGGCCGAGGGCCTGATTGGTGAATATGAGTGTGGATCGGGGTTGCTCGCCTGCAGCATACTTATGACTGTGTGAGACCGAGGGCCTGATTGGTGAGGATGAGTGTGGATTGGGGCTGCCCGCCTGCAGCATACTTTATTATTATCGCACGTGAGTTGTCCGTTCAGATTATAGCGCTTGGGCTGAAGGAGCCCCTCCGGAGTCTGTACACACCCCCAGTGAGCGCAGGCACCTACTGAGTGCGAGTGTCGAGTGCTGAGTGACTGGGAGGCATGAGTGATTGTGAGGTATGCCCGAGTGGCAAGAGTGATTGTGAGGTATGCCCGAGTGGCACGAGTGACTGTGAGGTTTGCCCGAGGGGCTGTATATGAGTGATGTTTTTCCCGAGGGGCTGTTTATGATTTCATCATTTTTGCTCACATTTGCATTGAGCCTTCGTTTGAAAAACTGTTGGAAAAATATCTTTAAATGATTTTTACTGCAACTGGGTTTAAACGAGATGTTTGATTCAAATCCTGATTTTAAAAGCATGTGGTATTTTACTGAGATTTCCTGATATAAATGTTTTATGCTTTATTTCTCGTCACTACTGCTCAGTCTTTATTTATTGTTGTTACTTACTGAGTTGGCGTACTCACGTTACTCCCTGCACCTTGTGTGCAGATTCAGGTATAGCCGGACACGGTAGTGGTTATTGAGTGTTCTGGTTGCAGCTTTTCTTGGAGATAGCAAGGTAGCTGTTTGGCGATCGCAGCCCCTGCAATTCTCCCTCTTATCTTCCTCTAGTTGTATTTAGCTATTTTCTAGGCTGATTTAGCCTTGATATTGATAGACAGATTGTAGCAGATGCTCATGACCAGTGACACCCCGATATCGGGCTTTTCTTTTTCGCACTTCTGTTTTTCTTTGATTTGGACTCTTTAAAGGGAGATTTTATGTTAAATAACCTTGAAATTATCTTTGAAATGAAAATATCGGTTGTTTTGGAAATGAGTCAGCTTGGCTAGTTCCACAATATACGCCATCACGACAGGGGTTAGTTTTGGGTCGTGACATGTGTGGTCAGTCCTATATAGAATAGGGTAACGTGAGATCACCCCCGGATATGTGCGTGGTAAGGCGTAATAGAGATTTGATGGTAAGAAAAACTCTTGGCACGTTCGAGGACGAACGTATGTTTAAGTGGGGGAGAATGTAACGATCCGACCGATCATTTTGAGTATTAGGACCCCATTCCCCCATTTACTACTCAATTTATGCTTTACACTAGTTTTATAACTTACCGGTTTAGTTGATTCGGGTCCGGAAGGAATGCAGAGCGAAATGAGACACTTAGTCTTATAATTGAAAATTTAAGTTAGAAAAGCTGACCGAATGTGGACTTATGTGTAAACGACCTCAAAATAGAGTTTTGATGATTCCAATAGCTCCGTATGGTGAATTTGGACTTAGGAGCATGTCCGAAAAATTATTTGGAAGCCCGTAGCTAAATTAGGCTTGAAATGGCTAAAATAGAAATTTAAGTTTGTAAGTTTAACCGGGGAGTTGACTTTTACATATTGATGCCGGAATTCGATTCTGGAAAATGAAATAGGTCTGTTATTTCATTTATGACTTGTGTGCAAAATTTGAGGTCAATCGGACTTGATTCGATAGGTTTCGGCATCGAATGTAGAAGTTGGAATTTCTTAGTTTCATTAAGCTTGAATTGGGGCATGATTCGTGGTTTTAGCATTGTTTGATGTGATTTGAGGCTTCGACTAAGTTCGTATGATGTTTTAGGACTTGTTGGTATATTGGCTTGAGGTCCCGAGGGGCTCGAGTGAATTTCGGGGTGGTTTCAGACCATTTCTAGACCATTTTTCATTTGGAGTTTTGTACAAAATGTTATCATCATTATACTAGAGGTTGTCTGGAAGAGTTGGGGAGTTTTTTCTTCGCGATTGTGAAGGGAAAATTTTGGGCTGGAAACTTTTGTGCTTCGCGATCGCGAAGAGTAAATGGCTAGACAAAAGCTATGTTTTGAGGTTTCGGCCATTTTGACATATTTGGTGTTATGGATTGGGTAAGTGATTATAACTTGGTTTTGGTTAAATTACATGAATCTATTGTTGTTTTTATCAACAAATTAGTGTTCTGGGTTGAAAATAGTAGAAATGTGAGGTTTGAGCCAATGTGCGGGCATTCGGGAAAGTATTCATACTCGGAAGAATGCTTAGGTTATGATATGCCTAGAGTTGACTGTTCAACATAAATTTATAAAATTTCTTGTATTTGTACTTTTGTTGAGAACTATCTGGGATACACTTGAGGTTAAAAAGAGGCTAATTCACTAAATAAACGTGGTAGTTACTATTTTTGCGTTAACTTGTCGATTTGAAGCGTGATAGCAGACTTTGCACATGCTTACACTATGGCGTGTAATTTATACTTGTCCAGGAGCATGAGAATCTTATTTCATTATCATATACATGTGTACTTGTTTAATTTCTCCTGTCTGATATGCTAGGACTGGAGGCCTATCACCATACCGGGCGATTCATATTATTGGCACTTGAGTTGTCCGTGTTGTGTGTGGGAATTTTATTTCTATAATAATTTATCCGATTCATTAATTTCTTTCCTCTACAATTGTGCACATGTGCCTACGGTTATCCTCTTCAAGAAATTTGAGGAATTGGTTGTAACATTGTAGTTGTGGTGGTGCTTGTTGAACTTGCAATATGGTTCTCTTCCTTGAGACATCTTCCATATTTGGGTACATGGATTGCGTAGTGGTGGCTGGAGTTATATTGATGTGGCGTATATGTTGAATAGTTGTGTTTAATAATATAAGGTCATTGGACCTAGAATGGGTACTATCAGGTTTGATTACGGTATATTCGAGAGTATAATATTGAAAGTCGGCTTAAGAAGTGGATAAGGTAATAGTTGGGGCAAGAGAGCTCCATGATTTGTTGATCTGATAAGGGGTCATGAGATTTCTACGTGTTTCTTTCTTTATCAGTAGTGTACGAAGGTTTTGGAATGTGGTTTTGTTTGATATGGGGTTTAATATCAGTACCGGGTTGGTTTTGGAGTAGTTACTGTGATCGGGAATGGTGCTACGAGCATGCAAGTGGTGTAGTATGTTATGTGATTGTAATTGTGGCTATTGTTATGGCTCGATGCAGCTTGTTCAGACTTATACAGTTTGTAACTGTGAGATTCGGGTCTTGTAAGAAATTCTGAATGGTTGGGAATTAAACTCCAAGGTTTTTGGGCTAAGGTTAAATTAATGATTTTCAGTTATGTTGTGTCTTCAGGTCTATATAGAATAGGGTGACGTGAGATCACCCCGGGTATGTGCGTGGTAAGGCGTAATAGAGATTTGAAGGTTAAGAAAAACTCTT
The DNA here is from genome assembly GCF_000390325.3 of Nicotiana tomentosiformis. Lineage (NCBI taxonomy): Eukaryota > Viridiplantae > Streptophyta > Magnoliopsida > Solanales > Solanaceae > Nicotiana > Nicotiana tomentosiformis. The sequence goes on from NC_090818.1 coordinate 11,743,910, forward strand.
GGCATGTTCGAGGACGAACGTATGTTTAAGTGGGGGGGAAATGTAACGATCCGACAGGTCGTTTTGATTATTACAGCCTCGTTCCCCCATTTACTGCTCAATTTATGCTTTACAATTGTTTTATGACTTACCGGTTTAGTTGATTCGGGTCCGGAAGGAATTCGGAGCGAAATGAGACACTTATTCTTATAATTGAAAATTTAAGTTAGAAAAGCTGACCGGGTGTGGACTTATGTGTAAACGACCTCGAAATAGAGTTTTGATGATACCAACAGCTCCGTATGGTGAATTTGGACTTGGGAGCGTGTCCGGAAAATTATTTCAAAGCCCGTAGCAAAATTAGGCTTGAAATGGCTAAAATAGAAATTTAAGTTTGGAAGTTTGACCGGGGAGTTTACTTATTGGCTAAATAGGTCTCTTATGTCATTTATGACTTGTGTGCAAAATTTGAGGTCAATCGGACTTGATTCGATTGGTTTCGTCATCGAATGTAGAAGTTGGAATTTCTTAGTTTCATTAAGCTTGAATTGGGGCATGATTCGTGGTTTTAGCGTTGTTTGATGTGATTTGAGGCTTCGACTAAGTTTGTATGATGTTTTAGGACTTGTTGGTATATTGGGTTGAGGTCCCGAGGGGCTTGGGTGAATTTCGGGGTGGTTTCGGATCATTTCTAGGCCATTTGTAATTGCTGATTTCTGTCTTCAGAGGTTTGCATCGCGATCGTGAACATTTGATCGTGTTCGCGAGGAGAAAACAACAGTTTGGGGCCTTGTGAATCGCGATCGTGGAAGCTCTTTCGCGATCGCATAGAACGAAATCTCTGCTACACTAACCCGACTTTTGAAGCTTTTATCTCGCAATCTATAAGGAATTTGGAGTTTTGTACAAAATGTTATCATCATTATACTAGAGGTTGTCTGAAAGAGTTGGGGAGTTTGTTCTTTGCGATCACGAAGGGAGCATTTTGGGCTGGAAATTTTTGTGCTTTGCGATCGCGAAGAGTAAATGCCTGGACATAAGCTATATTTTGAGGTTTCAGCCATTTTGACATATTTGGAGTTATGGAGCTCGGATTGAAACAACTTTTGCTGCGATTTTCACCATATGGATTGGGGTAAGTGATTATAACTCAGTTTTTGTTAAATTACATGAATCTATTGTTGTTTTTATCAACAAATTAGTGTTCTGGGTTAAAAATAGTAGAAATGTGAGGTTTGAGCCCATGTGCGGGCATCAGGGCAATTATTCATACTCAAAAGAATGCTTAGGCTATGATATGCCTAGAGTTGACTGTTCAGCATAAAGTTATAGCGTTTCTTGTATTCGTACCTTTGTTGAGAACTATCTGGGCTACACTTGAGGTTACAAAGAGGCTAATTCCCTAAATAAACGGGGTAGTTACTATTTCTGTGTTAACTTGCCGATTTAAAGCGTGATAGCAGACTTTGCACATGCTTAAACTATGGCGTGTTATTTATACCAGTCCATGAGCATGAGAATATTATTTCATTATCATATACATGTGTACTTTATTAATTGCTCCTATCTGATATGCTGGGACTGGAGGCCTATGACCATACCGGGCGATTCATATTATTGGCACGTGAGTTGTCCGTGTTTTGTGTGGGAATTTTATTTCTATAATAATTTATCCGATTCATTAATTTTCTTCCTCTACAATTGTGCACATGCGCCTACTGTTATCCTCTTCACGAAATTTGAGATTGGTTGTAGCATTGTGGTTGTGGTGGTGCTTGTTGAACTTGCAATATGGTTCTCTTCCTTGAGACATCTCCCATATTTGGGTACACGGATTGCGCTGTGGTGGCTGGAGTTATATTGATGTGGCGTATCTGTGGGATAGTTATGTTTAATAATATAAGGTCATTGGACCTAGAATGGGTACTATTAGGTTTGATTACGGTATATTCAGGAGTATAATATTGAAAGTCAGCTTAGGAAGTGGTTATGGTTAAAGTTGGGGTGAGAGAGCTCCATGATTTGTTGACTTCATAAGGGGTCATAAGATTTCCGCGTGTTTCTTTCATTATCAACAGTGTACGAAGGTTTTAGAATGAGGTTTTGTTTGATATGGGGTTTAATATAAGTACCGGGTTGGTTTTTGAGTAGTTACTGTGATCGGGGATGGTGCTACAAGCATAATAGTGGTGTAGTATGTTATATGATTGTATCTGTGGCTATAGTTATGGCTCGATGCATCTTGTTCAGACTTATACAGTGTGTAACTGTTAGATTCGGGTCTTGTAAGAAGTTCTGAATGGTTGGAAATTGAACTCCAAGGTTTTTGGGCTAAGGTTAAATTAATGATTTTCAGTTATGTTGTGTGGTCAGGCCTATATAGAATAGGGTGACGTGAGATCACCCCGGGTATGTGCGTGGTAAGGCGGAATAGAGATTTGAAGGTTAAGAACAACTCTTGGCATGTTTGAGGACGAAGGTATGTTTATGTGGGGGAGAATGTAATGACCCGACCGGTCATTTTGAGTATTACAGCCCCGTTCTCCCATTTACTGCTGAATTTATACTTTACAGTTATTTTATGACTTACCGGGTTAGTTGATTCGGCCCCGGAACGAATTCGTAGTGAAATAAGACACTTAGTCTTATAATTGAAATTTTAAGTTAGAAAAGTTGACCGAATGTTGAATTATATGTAAACAACCTCGAAATCGAGTTTTGATGATTCCAATATCTCTGTATGGTGATTTTGGACTTAGGAGCGTATCCGGAAATTTATTTGGAAGCCCATAACTAAATTAGGCTTGAAATGGCTAAAATAGAAATTTAAGTTTGGAAGTTTGACCGGGGAGTTGACTTTTTGATATTGATGTCGGAATCCAATTCTGGAAATTGGAATAGGTTCGTTATGTCATTTATTACTTGTATGCAAAATTTGAGATCAATCGGACTTGATTCGATAAATTTCGACATCGAATGTAGAAGTTGGAATTTCTTAGTTTCATTAAGGTTGAATTAGGGCATCATTCGTGGTTTTAGCGTTGTTTGATGTGATTTGAGGCTTCGACTAAGTTTGTATGATGTTTTAGGACTTATTGGTATATTGGGTTGAGGTCCTAAGGGGCTCGGGTGAATTTCGGGGTGGTTTCGGATCATTTCTAGGCCATTTGTAATTGCTGGTTTCTGTCTTAGAGGTGTGCATCGCGATCGCAAACATTTGGTCGTGTTCGCGAAGAGCAAACAACAGTTTGGGGCCTTGTGAATCGCGATCACGGAAGCTCTTTTGCGATCGCGTAGAACGAAATCTCTGCTACACTAACCCGACTTTTGAAGCTTATATCTCGCAATCTATAAGGAATTTGGAGATGATCCAAAAATGAAAGTTGTAGCCCTTGATGTCTAGTTTCCAGAGTGCTAAACCATATTTCATTTGGAGTTTTGTACAAAATGTTATCTTCATTATACTAGAGGTTGTCTGAAAGAGTTGGGGAGTTTGTTCTTCGCGATCGCGAAGGGAGCATTTTGGGCTGGAATTTTTTGTGCTTTGCGATCGTGAAGAGTAAATGCTTGGACATAAGCTATATTTTGAGGTTTCATCCATTTTGACATATTTGGTGTTATGGAGCTCGGACTGAAACGATTTTTGCGGCGATTTTCACCATCTGGATTGGGATAAGTGATTATAACCCGGTTTTGGTTAAATTACATGAATCTATTGTTTTTTTTTTCAACAAATTAGTGTTCTCGGTTGAAAATAGTTGAAATGTGAGGTTTGAGCACATGTGTGGGCATCAGGGCAATTATTCATACTCGAAAGAATGCTTAGGCTATGATATGCCTAGAGTTGACTGTTCAGCATAAAGTTATAACGTTTCTTGTATCCGTACCTTTGTTGAGAACTATCTGGGCTACACTTGAGGTTACAAAGAGGCTAATTCCCTAAATAAATGGGGTAGTTACTATTTCTGCGTTAACTTGCTGATTTGAAGCGTGATAGCAGACTTTGCACACGCTTACACTATAGAGTCTAATTTATACCAGTCCAGGAGCATGAGAATATTATTTCATTATCATATACATGTGTATTTATTTAATTGATCCTATCTGATATGCTGGGAATGGAGACCTATGACTACACCGGGCGATTCATATTATTGGCACGTGAGTTGTTCGTGTTTTGTGTGGGAATTTTATTTCTATAATAATTTATCCGATTCATTAATTTTCTTCCTCTACAATTGTTCACATGCACCTACGGTTATCCTCTTCACAAAATTTGTGGAGTTGGTTGTAAGATTGTGGTTGTGGTGGAGCTTGTTGAACTTGCAATATAGTTCTCTTCTTTGAGACATCTCCCATATTTGGGTACACGAATTGCGCAGTGGTGGCTGGAGTTATATTGATATGGCGTATCTGTAGGATAGTTTGGTTTAATAATATAAGGTCATTGGACCTGGAATGGGTACTATCAGGTTTGATTACGGTATATTTAGGAGTATAATATTGAAAGTCGGCTTAGGAAGTGGTTATGGTTATAGTTGGGGCGAGAGAGCTCCATGATTTGTTGACCTAATAAGGGGTCATAAGATTTCCATGCCAGCCCTATCTAATGTAGGTCCGATAACACAACATAAGTGAAATTTCTCAATTCAACCGAACCCACCAGCCTTGGAATCAATTTTCTTTTACTCATCTAAAATTTCTTATAAACAAATCTAAATCATGCAACCTACACACTGTAGAACTCATTACCTCATACACACCTAAAGAACTAATCATACCCTTTACCTTGCCGATCCTACCTACTACCAAGATGTCATATCTATCCGAGTCCCTTCTGAATTATCTTCAAATTGATACTTCACCCCGCCATAACACCACAATCCTCAACCCAGACTCACCACACGAGACCCAAGCATATAACCACACTGCCCTAAGGCTCATAAGCCGCTGAATACTCTCTTAAATATCCCCAAATGTACCACAAACGCGCGCTCACACAATCAATACCTCAGTGCTCAAGCTATAGTCAAACCTCGGCCTCGAGTCCTCCAAACTGGCCCAACATCAACACACAGAAATCACATCTCGCACCTCATCCAGGGAATCACAAGCCGTCGAGGCACAATTGATACTGAGCGCTCATGTGCTCATACGAATGCGTGGAAGGAATTCAAAGAGTTACACTTCAAGTTGAATCAATACCGCACGATAAGAATCAAAGAATGTGAAATTTCCTAAGGGTTCTGCAGCCTCTCGAAGATAAGTACAGACGTCTCCGTACCGATCCGCAAAACTCTACTAAACCTGCTTATGACTCGTGAGACCTATGTAACCTAGGCTCTGATACCAACTTGTCACGACCTAAAATCTAACCATGGTCGTGATGGCGCCTATCGTGTTACAAGGCAAGGCTACTTCCCAAAATATTACTACTAAACAGATTATAAGAATTTAATAAAATATTTCAACATTTAAATTATTCATAAACTAAATCAACTCTAAATATAATATAGAAAAATACGGAAACGAGCCCCAAACATCGGGGTATCACTAAGTCATTAGTGTCTAAAACTATAAACTAAGATATATAAACTGTCTAATTGTCCAAAAGAAGAAATGAAAAAAGGAGTAACAAGCTCCTGCGGATGCTAGCAGCTACCTTGCAGTCTCCAAAGATAGCCGGCCTGACTCAACGATCGCTGCCTTCTAACTCACCTAGATCTGCACATAAAGTGCAGGGTGTAGTATGAGTACAACCGACTCAGTAGTAACATAAATAACTAAGGAACTAAGCAGTAGTGACGAGCTAAGTAAAACAGTCCAATTATTTATTTTCACAATTTAAAAATAAACAAAAATAAATAGGTAAATTCCATAACTCAGTAAATGCCACAAAGAAGTTTAACAGATAAATGCAGCAACAACACAAATAAATACAACCTCACAGCAGTGTCACTCCATCACTCATCACTCGTACTCAGCACTCAACACTCAAAACACTCAACACTCTGCGCTCACTGGGGGGTGTGTACAGACTCCGGAGGGGCTCCCAAAGCCCAAGCGCTAAGTACGGACAACTCACGTGCCATCATATCAATACCTGGATCCGCACGGTCAACTCACGTGCTACGAGGATAACTCGCGCACTTTGGTATCAATACCTGGACTCGCACGGTCAACTTACGTGCTACGCGGACAACTCACGTGCTATGGTATTAATATCCTCACAATCAGGCCCTCGACCTCACTCAATCATATACCTCACTAGCCTCACCATCATCAACAAATATGGGAATGCATCCCACATCAAGTATCACAACATATTAGCAAATAATAGAGACTGAGGTAAACATGTACAATAATTTCTATGACTGAGTACAAATAATGTGAGCATGAATAAAGCCTAAGCATGATCTCTAACATGAAGGCAGACAAGTTCAACAACAAGTAACTACGTAATCACAGATGATGGCCATGAGGCCTCACGGGATGGACCAAGTCTCAATCCCTCTAGGAATACACCCACACGCTCGTCACCTAGTGTGGGTATCACCTCCAAACAGTCACACGATATCAAATTCTCCTGGTTTATACCCTCAAAGCCAGAGTTAAAACTATTACTTACCTTAACAGCGTAAATCTTACTCCGGGATGCCCTCGTCTCTGGACTCGATCTTCAAAAGCTCAGAATCTAATCAAAAATCAGAATACTACTATCAACATAGTCTAAAGAATCGAATTCCACAATAAAAACTACATAAATATACCAAAAACCCGAAATCGGCCAAAACCGGGCCCCCGGGCCCACATCTCGAAATCACTCAAAAATGGAAGAATAATAAACCTCGTCCTCTCCTGAGTCTAACCATATAAAATTCACCAAAATCGAACTCCGTTTGTTCCTTCAAATCCTCACTTAAACTCTCCAAAACTCAAACCCTAACTCCCTCAATTTCAGTTTGAAAGCATCAATCGAATCCCAAAAAACGAAGATGGATTCATGAAATATAACCAAAACTGAGTAGAGAACACTTACCCCAATCCTTATGGGGAAAATCGCCCCCCAAAATCGCTCAAATCCGAGCTCCCCAACTCAAAATATGACCAAATGAACAAACCCTCGTTTTATATATATTTTTCTGCCAGATATGCTGCCTCATTTCTCATGCCAAACGATCCCGCAACTCGCCTTTTATGCCTCCAATGGATTCCTTGTGAAATGTTAGTCGAGTTAGGCTTTTGAATCACTCAATTGGACCTTATAATGAAGGAGATATGTAGGTTTTAATATTTGCAAATCGTGTAGATTTTTAAATACACCGTCAGTGGTAATTCCGTAATTACTCTGATAAATCTGGCAACCTAATTCTTAGTAAAATGAATATAAAATCCTCATACGATGTCCAAATATGACGATGTTTTTTGCTACGGGTCCGTAATTACGATATATATCTAATGCTTCAATCAAAAAAGAAATCAGAGCTCATTTGTTCAATATGATATCATTTATGCTTGAAGAAACGGCGTCGAAACATAAGAAAAACGAGCGCACACAACCCAAACCTATCCTAAACTCACCCGAGGCCCTCGGGACCTCAACCAATAATTCTAGCAAGTCATATATCACTTCCTAAACTTAGTCGAACCTTCGGAACACCCAAAGCAATACCAAATCAACCTCGGATTCAAGCCTAAGAACTTCTAAACTTCCAACTTTCGCCAATTCAAGCCTAATTCTACCATGGACCTCTAAATTACATTTCGGATACACTCCTAAGTCTAAAATCCCCCAACGAAGCTAATCGAATCATAAAAATCCACATCTGAATTCATTTACTCATAAGTCTACTTCCAGTTGACTTTTCTAACTTAACTTTCTAACTAAGAGACTAAGTGTTCATTTCACTCCAAAACTACTCCTGACCCAAACCTACTAACTCGATACAACTCAACACCGTTGAACAACACATAAAGAAGCAGGAATGGGAAAACACGGCTATAACTCTCGGAACGACTGGTCGGGTCGTTACATCCTCCCTCTCTTAAATAAACGTTCGTCCTCGAACAAGCCAAGAGTTGTTCTCAAGACCATCAAACCACCGCATAACCTTACCTTGCACATACCCGGGGGTGATCCCATGCCAGCCCTATCTAATGTAGGTCTGATAACATAACATAAGTGAAATTTCTCAATTCAACCAAACCCACCAGCCTTGGAATCAATTTTTTTTTACTCATCTGAAATTTCTTATAAACAAATCTGAATCATGCAACCTACATACTGTAGAACTCATTACCTCATACACACCTAAAGAACGAATCATACCCTTTACCTTGCCGATCCTACCTACTACCAAGATGTCTTATCTATCCGAGTCCCTTCTGAATTACCTTTAAATTGATACTTCACCCCGCCAACTCGATACAACTCAACACCGCTGAACAACACATAAAGAAGAAAGAATGGGGAAACAGGGCTATAACTCTCGGAACGACTGGCCGGGCCGTTACAATAAATTTCCTAAACTATATCAGAATTTGAAATGTTGGGCCCATGCTATGCACGGGCAAGCATCATCTAGTATATATATAATCATCTAGTATATATATATATATATGATCCGGTTGTTATAGCCTTCTTTCTTGACGGCATTATCAACACAACCGCCTATAACTACTAATTACAAGGCTTCTGATTGGTATTACCCTGCTCTAGTTGTTGGCGCTATTATTAGCGGATGGTTTATTGTTCCATCTATTTTACACAAATAACCGGTCGGATGTATTTTTACTTTATTTGCTCTAATCTATAATTTACGAGACAACATGTATGCCCTGATCTCTCTCTCTATATATAAAGTTGTGTTGATAATGCCATCAAGAAAGAAGGCTACAAGTTATAGCCTTCTTTCTTGATAATAATCAACACAACTGCCTTTAACTACTAATTACAGGGCTTCTGCTAAGTATTACCCTGCTCTGGTTGTTGGCGCTATTATTAGCGGATGGTTTATTGTTCCATCAATTTTACACAAATAGCCGATCGGATGTATTGTTACTTTATTTGCTCTAATCTATAATTTACGAGACAACATGTATGCTTTGATCTCTCTCTCTCTATCTATCTATCTATATATATATATATATATATATATATATATATATATATATATATATATATATATATTAGAAAATTAATAGAAGCAGTATTACATTGCCCATGATTTTATTTGCATATTCTATTAGTAGCAGTACTATTTTGAATTGTGCATCAAATTAATTTTGTATAGACAATGTTAAAGTTTTGAAGTTTGCTTTTGTATGGATATATGCATCGAAGTCCTTTTTTTCCCGTTTTCTTTCAACTCTCTATTTATTTTGCTTATAATAGTGGGGTTCAGACAAACTCGTGTTCAGCTAGACTATTTCATTGAAGTAGCATAAAGCACGTACACTTTGATTTGCATATTGTAACGATCCGATCGGTCGTTTTGAGTATTACAGTCCCATTCACCCATTTACTGTTCAATTTATGCTTTACAGTTATTTTATGACTTACCGGGTTAGTTGATTCGGGTCCGGAAGGAATTCGCAGTGAAATGAGATACTTAGTCTCATAATTGAAAATTTAAGTTAGAAAGGTTGACCGGATGTGGAGTTATGTATAAACGACCTCGGAATAGAGTTTTGATGATTCCAATAGCTCTGTATGATAATTTTGGACTTAGAAGAATGTCCGAAAAATTATTTGGAAGCCATAGCTAAATTAGGCTTGAAATGGTTAAAATAAAAATTTAAGTTTGGACGTTTGACCGGGGAGTTGACTTTTTGATATCAATGTCGGAATTCGATTCTGGAAATTGAAAAAAGTCTGTTATGTCATTTATGACTTGTATGCAAAATTTGAGGTCAATCGGACTTGATTCGATAGGTTTCGGCATCGAATGTAGAAGTTGGATTTTCTTAGTTTCATTAAGCTTGAATTGGGGCATGATTCGTGGTTTTAGCATTGTTTGATGTGATTTGAGGCTTCGACTAAGTTCGTTTGATGTTTTAGAACTTGTTGGTATATTTGGTTGAGGTCCTGAGGGGCTCGAGTGAGTTTCGGGGTGGTTTCAGACTATTTCTAGGCCATTTTTAATTGCTCATTTCTGTCTACTGAGGGGTGCATCGCGATCGCGATCGCGAACATTTGGTCGTGTTCGCGAAGAGCAAACAATATTTTGGGGCCTTGTGAATCGCGATCGCGGAAGCTCTTTCGTGATCGCGTAGAACAAAATCTCTGCTACACTGACCCGACTTTGAAAGCTTAGATCTCGCAATCTATTAGGAATTTAGAGATGATCCAAAAATGAAAGTTATAGCCCTTGATGTTTAGTTTCCAGAAAGCTAAATGTGATGACCCAAAAGGTCATCTTATGCTTTAGAACTCGAATTTGCGCTCTTAAACCTTAAAAATCTCATTTTTTTTACCCTCCTCGATTTGCGCACGCAATCCGGGCAGGTTTTCGCAAAGCTTTTATGTTGAAAATGGATGAAAATAAGAATTTATGCCTTAAAAGTTGATTTTAGTTGACTTCGGTCAACATTTTTGGTAAACAGGCCCGGATCCGTGTTTTGACGGTCCCGGTAGGTCCGTATCGAATTATGGGACCTGGGCGTATGCCCGGAATCGAATTCGGAGGTCCCTATCTCAAGTTATGAATTTTTGATGAAAATTAAAAGTCTAAAAATAAATTATTTTTAAGAATTGATTGATATTTGGCATTGTTAGTGTCGGGTTCGTATTCTGGTTCCGGAGTCGGTACAGGTTCATTATGATATTTAAGACTTGTCTGTGAAATTTGGTGAGAAACGGAGTTGATTTGACGTAATTCAGACGTCCAGTTGAGAAAATAGAAATTTTAAAGTGTTCTTGAGAATTTCATTTGATTTGGTGCTAAATTAGTAGTTCTACATGTTATTTTGGTGATTTGATCGCGCGACAAGTTCGTATGATGTTTTTAGACTTGTGTGCATGTTTGGTTTGGAGCTCTGAGGGCTCGGGTGAGTTACGGATAGGCCACGAGATGTTTTGGACTTTGGAAATCTAGTATTTTGCTGCAGCAGGTGTTCTGGTATGTCCTTCTTCACGTTTGCGAATGTACTCTCCTGAACGCAAAGAGTAAACTGGGCAGCTGAAGATTTCTTCTTCGCGAACGCGAAGGCTTGGTGGCGAACGCGAAGCGACGGGGGCGTTACCCTTCACGAACGTGACAAGCCCATCGCTAACGCGTAGTGTTAGGCATTGGGGAGGGGGAGTCAACCATTCCTTCATCGCGAACGAGGGCAATGCCTCGTGAATGCGAAAGCCAGGGGGGAGTAACCATCGTGAACGCGAGCTGGGTCTCGCGAACGCATAGGCTTGGCAGGCAGTACCCTTTGCGAATGCGACAGTGCTCTCGCGAATGCGATGAACACTGTCGCCCAGCACTTAACATAATCCAAAAACATGATTTTAGCCAAAAATTCATTTTCTCAAAAACCAAACGGCGAGGCGATTTTTCAAGAGCCATTTCTTCCCCAAATTTGTTGGTAAGTGATTCTAAACCATTTTCTTTCAATTACCCATTACATTTCTTGAATTTTCAACCTAAAATCTAGAGTTTTTATGGTAGAATTAGGGGTTAGGGTAGAAACTAGGGATTTCGGGAATTTGGGGATTTAGACCTCAATTTGAGGTCGGATTCCAAAACCAATTATATATTCGGGCTCAGGGATGAATGGGTAAAAGGATTTTGGTCCGAACCTCGGATTTTGACCAAGCGGGCCGGGGTCGATTTTTCGACTTTTTGGAGGAAAATTTTGGGAAATTTAATTTATGAAATATAATTGATTCCTTTAGCAATATTTCATATTAATGAGTCATTTTTGAATAGATATGAGTTGTTTGGAGGTGAATTCCAAAGGAAAAGTTGTGATTGAGAATTAAGTGGCCTTCAGAGCGAGGTAAGTGTTGTGTCTAACTTTGTCTTGAGGGAATATGTATTGTGTGAGTATTTTCTACGTGTTTTGTTGTTGAATACGATGTATAGTTGAGGTGACGAGCATCTATACGTTGTGGTCGAGTTATAGCATGCGAGTGAAATTCCATTCTTGCAAATTTTTAGTCTTAAATCTTGTTATCCATGCTTATTGTTGTTGTTGAAATGTTGGGAGACTTGTATCCGGTTCCACCAAGGTCGATAAAATTATAAATATTGATTCGAGGTTGAGATGTTAAATTGTGAAAGTAATCATTGATGAAATATTGATTTCTTTGTGAAACTTCTCTCTATCCATTGTTATTGATTCTGTGAATTGTGAGGAAGAGTGTAAGGCACGAAGGGTGATGCCGTGCATGATTTATTTATATGGTGAGGAAGAGTGTAAAGCACGAAGGGTGATGCCGTGCATGATTTCTTTATATTGTGAGGAATAGTGTAAAGCACGAAAGGTGATGTCGTGCATGATTTATTTATATGGCGGGGAAGAGTGTAAAGCACGAAGGGTGATGCCGTGCATGAATTATTTATATTGTGAGGAAGAGAGTAAAAGCACGAAGGGTGATGCCGTGCAGTCTTATTTATTATTTGGTGAGGTTTAGAGCAAGAGCACGAAGGGTGATGCCGTGCAGTTTTCCTTGCTATCGTAATTGCTCAATTCGTTTAAGGATTTCCGGTTTAATTTGGTCTTTTCATTATTCTCACTCTTTATGTTGTATTCCCCCACTGTATGTTCCCCTCCCATTATTTATGCGTTATTTATTTATTTGTTGTTGTTGCCACTAGTATGATTATATTGTTCAGGTTATATGTGGGTGTCTTGTCCTAGTCTCGTCACTACTTTGCCGAGGTTAGACTCGACACTTACCAGTACATGGGGTCGGTTGTACTGATGCTGCACTCTGCACTTTCTGTGCAAATTTTGATACCGGCTCAGGTTGATCGAGATTTGCTATTGGTCTGCTATCCGGAGACTCAAGGTAGATCTGTCGATGTTCACAGACCTTGAAGTCTCTGTCTATCTTTTATATCCTACAGTTTTCTTTCATTCAGACAGTTGTATTTCTTTCAGGCTATTACTTGTAGTAAATTCTAGAATGTTTGTGAATTGTGACTCCAGATCTGGGTGGTAGTAATTAATACAGTTTTTATGATATTCCGCACTTATTATATTTCATCTTAGTTAATTATTGTTAATTATTGAATGGAAATAAGGAATTGGTTTAATGATTTTTCTAACGTTGGCTTGTCTAGCAAGTGAAATGTTAGGCGCCATCACGGTCCCGTCAGTGGGAGATTTCGGGTCATGACAATTGGTATCAGAGCACTAGGTTGCCTAGGTCTCACGATTCACGAGCAAGCTTAGTAGTGTATGAAGGATCGGTACAGAGGCGTCTGTACTTATCTTCTAGAGGCTACAGAGTTTAGGAATAAATCTACTTCTTTCATTCCTTATTGTGCGACATTGATTTATCTTGAAACATATATCTCATAATTCCTTTGATCCACTCATGTACGACATTGCACACTCAGTATTAGTTGTGTGTCGATGGTTCGTGATGTTGCAGGTGAACTACGAGAGAGCCAGAGATGCTCAACATTGCCTCAACGTGTGGTTCCAACCGAAGATGCGGGCGTATTCAGAGATCGACCAGTGAATCATGTGAGGGGTGCAACAGACCTTGGCATCTGGTTGATTTATACGAGCTGTGAAGGTTAATATTGTGGATCATCGGACGTGGTGGACTATGACTTCGCGCCGAGTGGGGGGAGTCCACTATCAATGGATGGATTGCGGGGTCATGTGTTATATCAGTTTTGGCCTGAAATGTATATATGTGGTACTGAAAGGTTCCCCAAAATTTACACATGTTTAAGTTCTGAGATTTTGTAAAGGATAAGGTTGGGACTTGCGGTATGTCCGCTTACTTAATAATCCTATACTTTAGTACCAAAGGAGTTAGAGAAACAACTTTAAATCTATAGAATGTCTACTCAGCGTGAACGTCATGGTTGCGAATTTCGGAGTGCTTCGGGGGAAGTACAATGGTTGACGAGATTCTGGACTATGTAGTTCGTGCCAAGATTTGCCTGTATGGAGCTCTACTTTTGTGATCGTTGTGTATAAACAGGGGTAAGGGTTACCCCAAAGAAGATTCGAAGAGTATATTAAGAAATGGGTCAGCTCAACAGTGTTAAGTCAGCATAATAAAAGAAGAAATTGGCCTTGTGAGAGATAATTCTCCACAGGTGTCCGTGGCAAGCTTATGAAGAGGGCAGCATGACTGTTACTCAGTATGAGTCCCATTTTTTGGATTTGGCCGTCATGCTCTCCTTTTACTACCTACTGAGGGAGAGAGACTGAGGGGGGTTTATGGAGCGACTCACTCAACATATCAGGCTTTAGATGGCCAAGGAGACCGAAAGTGAGATTTCTTTTCAGGCGGCTGCTAATGTCGCGAGGAGGATTGAGATGAGTCTTGCACAGGAGAGAGGGTAGAGGTATGATAAGAGGCCTCATCAGTTCGGTAGTTTCAGTGGTGCCTCGTCTGGATGCAGGGGTACTTATGGCACGGGTCAAGTACCTAGAGGTGGAGGTAAGACCATTAGAGGTGGAGGACAGGCGGGTAGAAGGCATCCTAGAGGTGGAGACCCGACCGTTGATATATATGTTTTATGGTATGGCGGAGGTCGTTACATCAGATGGTGTTGTTATGGGTACGACCTCGATTTAAAATAAAGGAATAATTTCCTTAACTTGATTCGGTTCTGAGTATCAAGACGAGTCCTCCTATTGTGCTCCACTTATGAGTGAGCTTCGTAATTCTATAATCTACTTATGTCTTTACTCCTATTGGGAGATTCTATGGAGATAACTACGTTTATTATTCCATATTGGTCACTAATAAGAGCTGTGAGGCCAAATGTGGCTTTCTGTTACTCATTTCGGTAAGTTTTGATGTAATTTACGGATAATTAATTACAAATTGTGAAATATATGCCCTACCAGTGTGAGGTTTATTATGTGTTGTGATTTTTGTTTAATGAAAGTTATTTAAAAGGAGAAAATGGAAAGTTTCGATTGTCAAGATGTGCATATTACTTGTGATTTAGAACTGAGGCTGAGGTCCTCACATTTTAAAATAAATTGATATGTTTAAACCGGGCTATGAGCTGCGGTGGAAGTTATATAAGGACGAGATCCTTGTGATAAAAATTCTTGTGTTTAAATTCTCACTTGTGAAATTAAATTTGTACGATAGTACTAATAGGGAGTCATACCTGCTAGGCTTAATTGAAATTTTTTTGTATGAAATTCTCTGTGCATACCTGCCAAATTCGTGTTGTAATATTGAGTTGTAACCTACGAGGTAGGTGCTCACCCAGGTGGCGTTAAATGTTACTTGTTAATTCGGGTAAATAATTGTGAGGTCTTCATGACTTGCATCTCGTTATCAGTATTATGTGAAGGTTTGCAACGAGATCTTTTATTAACATGAGGTTAATTTGCAATTCGGTAATTGATTATGAACAACTATTAAGAACAAATATCCGCTGCCAAGAATTGATGACTTATTCGATCAGCTTCAGGGTGCCAAGGTATTTTCGAAGATCGATTTGAGGTTTGGTTACCATCAGTTGAAGATTAGGGCATCTGATGTCCCTAAGACAACTTTTTAGACTCGATATGGGCATTATGAGTTTCTCGTGATGTCATTTGGGCTGACAAATGCCCCAGCAGCATTCATGGATTTGATGAATCGGGTGTCCAAACCCTACCTGGATTCCTTTGTGGCTCTGTTTATTGATGATATCTTGATCTACTCCCACAGTCGAGGGGAGCATGAGCAGCACCTTCGGATCGTTCTTCAGACTCTGAAAGACAACCAGTTATGTGCTAAGTTCTCAAAATGCGAGTTTTGGTTGACTTCAATTGTTTTTTTGGGTCACGTTGTATCAGCAGAGGGTATTCAGGTGGATCCTAAGAAGATTGAGGCAGTCCAGAACTGGCCTAGACCCGCATCAGCTACAGAGATCTGTAGTTTCCTGGGTTTGGCAGGCTATTACTGTCGATTTGTGGAAGGGTTTTCATCTATAGCAAGCCCATTGACCAGATTGACCCAGAAAGGTGTCCCATTCAGATGGTCGGACGAGTTTGAGTTGAGCTTTCAGAAGCTCAAGATCGCTTTGACTACGGCGTCAGTGTTGGTATTACCCACAGGTTCAGGATCGTATACGGTATATTGTGACGCATCTCACATTGGGCTTGGTGCAGTATTAATGCAGGATGGCAAGGTAATTGCATATGCATCGCGGTAGTTGAAAGTTCACGAGAAGAATTATCCTGTTCATGACTTAGAATTGGCAGCCATTGTTCATGCACTAAAGATTTGGAGGCATTACCTCTACGGTGTCTCGTGTGAGGTATTTACTTATCATTGTAGCCTTCAGTATCTGTTCAAACAAAAAGATCTTAATTTGAGGCAGAGAAGATGGCTGGAGTTGTTGAAAGACTATGATATCACCATTTTGTATCACCCCAGAAAGGCCAATGTGGTGGCCGATGCTTTGAGTAGAAAGGATGTGAGTATGGGCAGTCTTGCGTATATTCCGGTTGGTGAGAGGCCATTAGCTGCAGATGTTCAGACTTTTGCTAATCAGTTCGTGAGGTTAGATATTTCCGAGCCCAGCCGTATTCTAGCTTGTACAGTTGCTCGGTCTTCTTTGGTTGAGCACATCAGAGATTGGCAGGATGACAATTCTCATTTACTTGTCCTTAGAGACACAGTGCGGCACGGTGGTGCCAAGCAGGTTACTGTTGGAAATGACGGAGTTTTGAGCATGCAGGGTCATATTTGTGTGCCTAATGTGGATGGACTTCATGAGTTGATTCTTGAAGAAGCACATAGTTCCAGCTATTCTATTCATCTAGGTACCGCCAAAATGTATCAAGATTTGCGGCAACATTATTGGTGGAGGAGAGTGAAAAAGGATATAGTTGCCTATGCAGCTCGGTGCCTAAATTGCCAGCAGGTAAAGTGTGAGCATCATAGACCTGGTGGTTTACTTCAGAGGTTAGATATTCCCGAATGGAAGTGGGAGCATATCACTATGGATTTTGTTGTTGGACACCCACGGACTCAGAGAAAGTTTGATGCCATTTGGGTTATTGTGGACAGGCTGACTAAGTCAACGCATTTCATTCCTGTGGCAGTTACATATTCCTCGGAGCGGTTGGAAGAGATATACATTAGTGAGATCGTCCGTCTTCACGGCATGCCCGTGTCTATCATTTCTGATCGAGGTGCGCAGTTTACCTCGCACTTTTGGAGGGAAGTACAATGTGAGTTAGGTACGTGGGTAGGGTTGAGCACAACATTTCACCCTCAGACAGACGGGCAGTCCAAGCGTACAATTCAGATCTTGGAGGGTATGCTTCGCGCTTGTGTTATAGACTTCAGAGGATCATGGGATCATTTCTTGCCCCTCGCAGAGTTCGCCTAAAACAACAGCTACCAGTCGAGCATTCAGATGGCTCCCTATGAGGCATTATATGGTAGGCGGTGTCGGTCGCCAGTTGGGTGGTTCAAGACAGGAGAGGTTCGGTTGTTGGGCACAGACTTAGTACAGGATGCCTTGAATAAGGTCAAGATTATTCAGGATCGACTTCACACAGCTCAGTCCAGGCAGAAGAGTTATGCTGCCGTAGAGTTCGTGATGTTGCATTCATGGTCGGAGGGAGAGTGTTACTTCGGGTATCACCCATGAAGGGTGTAATGAGGTTCGGAAAGAAGGGCAAGTTGAGCCCTAGGTATATCGGACGTTTTGAGATTCTGGAGAGAGTGGGAGAGGTGGCTTACAAGCTTACGTTGCCACCTAGTTTAGCAGCTGTTCATCCGGTATTCCATATGTCCATGCTTCGAAAGTATCACGGTGATCCGTCCCATGTGTTAGATTTCAGCTCTGTCCAGTTGGACAAGGATTTTACTTACGAGGAGGAGCCGGTGGCAATTCTAGTTCGGCAAGTTCGCCAGTTGAGATCAAAGAGTTACCCTTCAGTTCGAGTGCAGTGGAGAGGTCAGCCCATTGAGGCAGCTACTTGGGAGTCCGAGTCCGATATGCGGAGTAGATATCCCCACCTTTTCACCAGCCCAGGTACTTTTCTATATCCGTTTGAGGACGAACGGTTGTTTTAGAGATGGAGAATGTGATGACCCAAAAGGTCATCTAATGCTTTAGAACTTGAATCTGCGCTCTTAAGCCTTAAAATCTCATTTTGTACCCTCCTCGATTTATGTGCGCAGTCTGGGCAGGTTTCCGAAAAGCTTTTATGTTGAAAATTGATAAAAATAAGAATTTAAGCCTTAAAATTTAATTTTAGTTTACTTCGGTCAAATTTTTTGTAAACAGGCCCGGATCTGTGTTTTGACGGTCCCGGTGGGTCCGTATCGAATTATGGGACCTGGGCGTATGCCCGAAATTTAGTTCAGAGGTCCCTAGCTCAAGTTATGAATTTTTGATGAAAATTAAAAGTCTACAAATTAATTATTTTTAAGAATTGATTGATGTTTGGCATTGTTAGTGTCGGGTCCGTATTCTGGTTCCGGAGTTCGGTGCAGGTTCATTATGATATTTAGGACTTGTCTGTGAAATTTGGTGAGAAACGGAGTTGATTTGACGTGATTCGGACGTCTAGTTGAAAAAAGAGAAATTTTAAAGTGTTCTTGAGAATATCATTTGATTTGGTGCTAAATTCATAGTTCTAGGTGTTATTTTGGCGATTTGAACGCGCGAGCAAGTTCGTATGATGGTTTTAGACTTGTGTGCATGTTTGGTTTGGAGCCCCGAGGACTCGGGTGAGTTTCGGATAGGCCACGGGATATTTTGAACTTTGGAAATCTGGTATTTTCCTGCAGCAGGTGTTCTGGCATGTCCTTCTTCGCGTTCGTGAAGGTACTCTCGTGAACACAAAGAGTAAACTAGGCAGCTGAAGATTTCTTCTTTGCGAACGCGTAGGCTTGGCAGCCAGTACCCTTACCGAACGCGACAGCGCTCTTGCGAATGTGATGAACACTGTCGCCCAGCACTTAATAGAATAAAAAAACGGGATTTTAGCCAAAAATTCATTTTCTCAAAAACCAAACGGTGATGCAATTTTTCAAGAGCCATTTCTTCCCCAAATTTGTTGGTAAGTGACTCTAAACCATTTTCTTTCAATTACCCATTACATTTCTTGAATTTTCAACCTAAAATCTAGAGTTTTCATGGTAGAATTAGGGGTTAGGGTAGAAACTAGGGATTTCGGGAATTTGGGGATTTAGACCTCAATTTGAGGTCGGATTCCAAAACCAATTATATATTCAGGTTCGGGCATGAATGGGTAAAAGGATTTTAGTCCGAACCTCGAATTTTGACCAAGCGGGCCCGGGGTCAATTTTTTGACTTTTTGGAGGAAAAATTTGGGAAATTTAATTTATGAAATATAATTGATTCCTTTAGAAATATTTCATATTAATGAGTCATTTTTGAATAGATATGAGTGGTTTGGAGATGAATTCCAAAGGAAAAGTTGTGATTGAGAATTAAGTGGCCTTCAGAGCGAGGTAAGTGTTGTGTCTAACTTTGGCTTGAGGGAATAGGTATTGTGTGAGTATTTGCTACGTGTTTTGTTGTTGAATATGATGTATAGTTGAGGTGACGATCATCTATACGTTGTGGTCAAGTCATAGCATGCGAGTGAAATTCCATTCTTGCAAATTTGTAGTCTTAAATCTTGTTATCCATGCTTATTGTTGTTGCTGAAATGTTGGGAGACTTGTATCCGGTTCCACCAAGGTCGATAAAATCGTGAATATTGATTCGAGGTTGAGATGTTAAATTGTGAAAGTAATCATTGATGAAATATTGATTTCCTTGTGAAACTTCTCTCTATCCGTTGTTATTGATTCTATGAATTGTGAGGAAGAGTGTAAAGCAAGAAGGGTGATGCCATGCATGATTTATTTATACGGTGAGGAAGAGTGTAAAGCACGAAGGGTGATGTCGTGCATGATTTCTTAATATTGTGAGGAATAGTGTAAAGCACGAAGGGTGATGTCGTGCATGATTTATTTATATGGTGGGGAAGAGTGTAAAGCACGAAGGGTAATGTCGTGCATGAATTATTTATATTGTGAGGAAGAGAGTAAAAACACGAAGGGTGATGTCGTGCAGCCTTATTTATTATTTGGTGAGGTTGAGAGTAAAAGCACGAAGGGTGATGCCGTGCAGTTTTCCTTGCTGTCTTAATTGCTCAATTCGTTTAAGGATTTCCGGTTTAATTCTGTATTTTCATTATTCTCACTCTTTATGTTGTATTCCCCCACTGTATGTTCCCCTCCCATTATTTCTGCGTTATTTCTTTATTTATTGTTGTTGCCACTAGCATGATTATACTGTTCAGGTTATATGTGAGTGTCTAGTCCTAGCCTCGTCACTACTTCACCGAGGTTAGACTCGACACTTACCAGTACATGGGTTCGGTTGTACTGATGATGCACTTTGCACCTTTTGTGCAGATTTTGATACCGGCTCAGGTTGATCGAGATTTGCAATTGGTCTGCCGTCCGGAGACTCAAGGTAGATTTGTCGACGTTCACAGACCTTGAAGTCCCCATCTATCTTTTATGTCCTACTGTTTTCTTTCATTTAGATAGTTGTATTTCTTTCAGGCTATTACTTGTTGTAAATTCTAGAATGTTTGTGAATTGTGACTCCAGATCCGGGTGGTAGTAATTAATACAGTTTTTATGATATTCCCTACTTATTATATTTCATCTTAGTTAATTATTGTTAATTACTGAATAGAAATAAGGAATTGGTTTAACGATTTTTCTAATCTTGGCTTGTCTAGCAAGTGATATGTTAGGCGCTATCACGGTCCCGTCGATGGGAAATTTCGGGTTGTGACACTAAACCAATTGTCATTTGGAGTTTTGTACAAATTGTTATGACCATTATACTAGAGGCTATCTGGAAGAGTTGGGGAGTTTGTTCTTCGCGACCGCGAGTGATTTTCCGCTATCGCGAAGGGAAAATTTTGGGCCGGAAATTTTTGTGCTTCGCGATCGCGAAGAGTAAATGCCTGGACAGAAGCTATATTTTGAGGTTTCGACCATTTTAACATATTTGGAGTTATGAAGCTCGGATTGAAGCGACTTTTGCGGTGATTTTCATCATATGAATTGGGGTAAGTGATTATCACTTGATTTTGGTTAAATTACATGAATCTATTGTTGTTTTTATCAACAAATTAGTGTTATGGGTTGAAAATAGTAGAAATGTGAGGTCTGAGCCCATGTGCGGGCATCGGGGCAAGTATTCATACTCGGAAGAATGCTTAGGCTATGATATGCCTAGAGTTGGCTATTCAGCATAATGTTATAACATTTCTTGTATTCGTACCTTTGTTGAGAACTATCTGGGCTACACTTGAGGTTACAAAGAGACTAATTCCCTAAATAAATGGGGTAGTTACTATTTCTGCATTAACTTGTCGATTATAAGCGTGATAGCAGACTTTGCATATTCTTACACTATGGCGTGTTATTTATACCAGTCCAGGAGCATGAGAATCTTATTTCATTATCATATACATGTGTACTTGTTTAATTTCTCATGTATGATATGCTGGGACAGGAGGCTTGTGACCATGCGGGGCGATTTATATTATTGGCATGTGAGTTGTCTGTGCTGTGTGTGGGAATTTTATTTCTATAATAATTTATCCGATTCATTAATTTCCTTCCTCTACAATTGTGCACATGCTCCTACGGTTATCCTCTTCACGAAATTTGAGGAGTTGGTTGTAAAATTGTAGTTGTGGTGGTGCTTGTTGAACTTGCAATATGGTTCTCTTCCTTGAGACATCTCCCATATTTGGGTACACAGATTACGCAGTGGTGGCTGGAGTTATATTGACGTGGCGTATCTGTGGGATAGTTGTGTTTAATAATATAAGGTCATTGGACCTAGAATGGGTACTATCAGGTTTGATTATGGTATATTCGGGAGTATAATATTGAAAGTCGGCTTAGGAAGTGGTTATGGTTATAGTTGGGGCGAGAGAGCTCCAGGATTTGTTGATCTGATAAGGGGTCATGAGATTTTCGCGTGTTTCTTTCATTATCAGCAATATACGAAAGTTTTGGAACGAGGTTTTGTTTGATATAGGGTTTAATATCAGTACCGGGTTGGTTTTGGTTACTGTGATCAGGAATAGTGCTACGAGCATGCAAGTGGTGTAGTATGTTATGTGTTTGTATCCGTGGCTATGGTTATGGCTCGATGCAGCTTGTTCAGACTTATACGGTGTGTAACTGTGAGATTCGGGTCTTGTAAGAAATTCTGAATGGTTGGGAATTGAACTCCAAGGTTTTTGGGCTAAGGTTAAATTAATGATTTTCAGTTATGTTGTGTTGTAATGACCCGGCCGGTCGTTTCGAGAGTTATAACCCTGTTTTCCCCATTCCTACTTCTTTTTGTGTTATTCAGCTATATTATGTTATATTGGGTTAGTTGGTTCGAGTCCGGAAGGAACTCGGAGTGAAATGAGACACTTAGTCTCATAATTGAAAATTTAAATTTTGATGATTCCAATAGCTCCGTATGGTGATTTTGGGCTTAGGAGCATGTCCGGAATATTATTTGGAAGTCCGTAGAGGAATTAGGCTTGAAATGCCGAAAGTTTTATTTTTGAGAAGTTTCACCGGAGGGTTGAATTTTTTATATCGGGTTCGGAACCCGATACTGAAAATTGGAATACCTCTATTATGTCATTTAGGACTTGTGTGCAAAATTTGAGGTCAATCAGACGTGATTTGATAGGTTCCGGAGTTGTTTGTAGAAATTAGAAATTTCAAAGTTCATTAGGCTTGAATTGGGGCGTAATTCATGGTTTTAGCGTTGTTTGACGTGATTTGAGGATTCGACTAAATTCGTATGATGTTTTAGGACTTGTTGGTATATTTGGTTGAGGTCTCGAGGGCCTCGGGTGAGTTTCGGATGGTTAACGGATCAAAAATTGAACTACAACAGGTGCTTCAATTTCCTTCTATTGGAAATTTCTTCTGCGAGAAATCGGGCCCAGATCGAGCCTAGGGTTGAGGGCCACGATCGAAGCTATGATCGATCCCAGGATCGAGGGCCACAATTGAAGCCATGATCGAGCCCAGAGGGCCACGATCGAAGCCATGATCGAGCCCAGAGTCGAGGGCCACGATCGAAGCCATGATCGAGCCCAGGGTCGAGGGTCACGGTCGAAGGCCGGGTCGAAGACATGATCGAAGGCTTAGGATCGAGAACCAGGATCGAGGGCCGGGATCAAATGCTTAGGATCGAGAACCAGGATCGAGGGCCAGGATCGTGGACCTCGATCGAAGGCCAAGATCGATGCAGAACCGAGGTTGTCTGGGTAGAAGTATAAAAACAGGGACTTCGTCCCATTTGCTATTTTTGACAAATTGGAGCTTGAGGAGAGGCGATTTATTTTTAAGGAAAACTTGAGGTAAGTCCCTTGTGATCATTTATACTCCATAATATTGAATTATCATCGAATAATCCGACTAGATTACATGATTTTGAGGTGTAAATCAGAGATTGGAACTTAGATGTTTGGAAATAAGATTTGTAGATTTGAGGGTCGAGTTGAGGTCGGATTTTGGTAAAATTTGTATGGGTAGACTCGTGGTTGAATGGGCTTTCGAATTTTGTAACTTTTGTCGGGTTCCGAGACGTGGTCCCCACAGGCGATGTTTGAGCCAATTTCGGGTTTGGTCTAACTTTGAAGCTTTTCCTGTGGAATTCATTCCATTAACATATATTGATGGTATTATACTGATTGTGAATAGATTTGGAGCATTTGGAGGCCAAGTCTAGAGGCAAGATCATTGCGGGTTAGAGATTTGACCGGTTTGAGGTAAGTAACGATTGTAAATCTAGTCTTGAGGGTATGAAACCCCGGATTTTGTATCATTCTACTATTTTTAGTGACGCACATACTAGGTGACGGGCATGTGGGCGTGCACTGTTGGGGATTTGTGACTTGGTCCGTCCCGTAGCAACTGTAAAGTTGCATACTTTGTTGAAACTATTTGATACTTATATGTTTTAGAAAGAATTTCTGTAAATTGAGCTGAATGCCATGTTTGGGCATTGCGCCAAAGCTGTTTGGATCCTAGGGGCTATTTCTTACCATCCTCTCATTGTTTTCGATTGAAAATCTATACGCAGTCATGTTTATACTTGTTTACCACATAACTCAGTTTTATGACTGTATTTTGATGCATATAAATGTTTTGGGCCGAATGCCCTATTTTACTAAAATGCCCGAGAGGCTTGAGTTACTTATGACTGACTGAGGCCGAGGGCCTGATTGGTGAGGATAAGTGTGGATCGGGGCTGCCCGCCTGCAACATACTATGACTGAGTGAGGCCGAGGGCCTGATTGGTGAGGATGAGTGTGGATCGGGGCTGCCCGCATGCAGCATACTTTACTATTATCGTACGTGAGTTGTCCGTGCATATTATAGCGCTTGGGCTGAAGGAGCGCCTCCAGAGTCTGTACACACCCCCAGTGAGCGCAGGTACCTACTGAGTGCGAGTACCGAGTGCCGAGTGCTGAGTGACTAGGAGGCATGAGTGATTATGAGGTATGCCCGAGTGGCAAGAGTGATTGTGAGGTATGCCCGAGTGGCACGAGGGACTGTGAGGTTTGCCCGAGTGGTTGTATATGAGTGATGTTTTGCTCGAGGGGTTGTTTATGATTTCATCATATTTGCTCACTTTTGCATTGAGCCTTCGTTTGAAAAATTGTTGGAAAAACATCTTTAAATGATTTTTAAACGAGATGTTTGATTCAAATCCTGATTTTAAAAGCATGTGGTATTTTACTGAGATTTCCTGATATGAACGTTTTATGCTTTATTGCTCGTTACTACTACTCAGTCTTTATTTATTGTTGTTACTTACTGAGTTGGCGTACTCACATTACTCCCTGCACCTTGTGTGCAGATTCAGGTATCGCCAGACACGGTAGCCGTTATTGAGTGTTCTGGTTGCAGATTTTCTTAGAGATAGCAAGGTAGCTGTTTGGCGATCGCAGCCCCTGCTCTTCTCCCTCTTATCTTTCTCTAGTTGTATTTTGCTATTTTCCAGGCTGATTTAGCCTTGATATTGATAGACAAATTTTAGCAGATGCTCATGACTAGTGACACCCCGATGTCGGGCTTTTCTTTTCCACACTTCTGTTTTTCTTTGATTTGAACTCTTTAAAGGGAGGTTTTATGTTAAATAACCTTGAAATTATCTTTGAAATGAAAATATCGGTTGTTTTGGAAATGAGTCGGCTTGCCTAGTTCCACGATAGGCGCCATCACGACAGGGGTTAGTTTTGGGTCATGACAGATTGGTATCCGAGCCTAGATTACATAGGTCTCACGATTCATGAGCGGGTTTAGTAGAGTCTTGCAGATCGGTACGAAGACGTCTGTACTTATCTTCAGGAGGCTGCAGAACCTTTAGGAAACTTCACATTCTTGGATTCTGGTCGTGCGAATTTGTTGATTCTAGTAATTAAACATCTGTTGTTTCATTCTCTCACAGATGGTGAGGACTCGTACTACCGGTCAGGAGGGCCAGCTACCAGTACCACCAGCCAAGGCCGCGAGAGGCCGAGGCCGCGGTAGAGGTCGTGGTAGGGGCAGAGGTGCAGCCCGTACAGCAGTTAGGGCAGTACCTACAGATCCACCGGTTGTCCCAGATCAGGACCAAGTTCCAGTTGTTGATGCACCAGCTCAGGCACCACCTGTGCCTATTGTGATTCCAGGCCTTTACGAGACCCTAGCTCAGATTCTGACAGCGTGTACTGGCCTTGCTCAGGCGGTCTCTATTTCGACGGCCACAACCACTTCTCAGGCCAGGGGAGGTACTCAGACTCCCGTCGCTCGCACACCCGAGCAGGTTATTCAGGGACTTCAGACACCAGAGCTACCACCAGCCCAGCCGGTTGCTGTTGCTCAGGATTATGTGTTTCCAGCTATGCCTGACAATGATCAGCACAGGTTGGAAAGGTTTGGGAGACTTCAGCTACCACCTTTCAGTAGCACAGAGAGAGAGGATGCTCAGGACTTTTTTGACAGGTGTCAGAGGATACTCCGTACTGGTGGTATTTTGGAGACTTGTGGGGGTCTCATTCACTACCTTTCAGTTTTCTGGGGCTGCACTCAGATGGTGGGAGACTTACGAGAGGCGTAGGCCTGTTGGCGCAGCACCCCTTACTTGGCAGCAGTTTTTCGTAGTCTTTTTGGAGAAGTTCGTGCCTCGATCTTGCAGAGAGGAGCTGCGCAGATAGTTTGAGCGGCTTCGCCAGGGTGATATGTCTGTGACGCAGTATGAGATGCCGTTCTCTGAGTTGGCCCATCATGCTATCTGGTTAGTTCCTACTGACATAGAGAGGATCATGAGGTTTATTGATGGCCTCACTTATCAGCTACAGTTTCTCATGACTAGGGAGAAGGTTTCGGGTGCTACCTTTGATGAGGTTGTCAACATTGCTCGGCACATTGAGATGGTTCGCGGTCAAGAGAGGGTTGAGCGGGAGGCCAAAAGGCCTCGTGGTCAGGGTGGATTCAGCGGTGCTCCTTTTGGGGGTCAGTTCCAGCACGGTAGAGGTCGTCATTTCAGACAGGCTCAGTCAGCTCGGCCATTTCATCGGGGTGCATCATCTGGCCATAGTTCTCACAGTTCTCATCAGGGCCACTTATCACTTAGTGACCTTCCAATTCAGAGTTCGTCCCGTGCTCCACTTGTTCAGGGCTCTTCCATGCCAGGTTCTTCTACCAGTCATCCCGATGCTAGGGGTTCCCTTCAGTTTCCGCCGCAAGCACCAGGGAGTTGTTTTGAGTGTGGGGAGCCTGGGCATATGTGGAGGCAGTGTCCTCGTCATCATAAAGGTCTGTCTCAGCAGAGGAATCAGCCTCCGACTACAGCACCAACTACCTCACCACCCGCCTAGTCAGCTCGGGGTGGAGGTCAGTCAGCTAGGGGTCGTCCTAGAGGGGGAGGCAGATCAGGGAGTAGTCAGGCCCGTTTCTATGTTCTCCCTTCCAGACCAGATGCTATTGCTTCAGATGCTATGATTACAGGTATTGTCTCAGTTTGCCACAGAGATGCCTCAGTATTATTTGACCTTGGTTCCATGTATGCTTATGTTTCCTCGTATTTTGCCCACTTTCTGGATATGCCCCGTGAGTCCTTAGTTTAATCTGTACATGTATCTACTCCTGTGGGCGATATTATTATTATAGACCGCGTATATCGGTCATGTGTGGTGACTATTGGGGGTCTGGAGACCCGAGTAGATCTATTGTTGCTCAGTATGGTTGACTTTGATGTGATATTGGGTATGGATTGGTTATCTCCATGTCATGCTATTCTAGATTTTTCACGCTAAGACAGTGACATTGTCTATGCCGAAAAATCCGAGGGTTGAGTGGAGCGGTTCTGTAGATTATGTACCAAGTAGGGTGATTTCATATTTGAAGGCTCAGCGCATGGTTGAGAAGGGTTGCCTATATTATTTGGCTTTTATGAGGGATGTTAGTGCAGAGACTCCTATCATTGATTCTGTTCCGGTGGTACGTGATTTTCCGAATGCGTTTCCTGCAGACCTGCCGGGCATGCCGCCTGACAGGGATATTGACTTTGGTATTGATTTGGTGTCGGGCACTCAGCCCATTTCTATTCCACCGTATCGTATGGAACCGATGGAGTTGAAGGAATTGAAAGAACAACTTCAGGAACTCCTTGATAAGGTGTTTATTCGGCCTAGTGTGTCACCTTGGGGTACAGCGGTTCTATTTGTGAAGAAGAAGGATAGTTCCATGAGAATGTGTATTGATTACAGGCAGTTGAACAAGGTCACAGTCAAGAACAAGTATCCTTTGCCTCGCATTGATGATTTATTTGACCAGCTTCAGAGAGCGAGGGTGTTCTCCAAGATTGATTTGAGGTTCGGTTATCACCAGCTGAAGATTCGAGATTTAGATATTCTTAAGACAGCTTTCAGGACACGATATGGCCATTATGAGTTCTTGGTGATGTCTTTTGGGCTGCCCAATGCCCCAGCAGCGGTCATGCATTTGATGAACAATGTATTCCAGCCCTATTTGGACTCATTCGTCGTTGTATTCATTGATGACATCCTGGTGTACTCTCGTAGCCAGGAGGAGCATGCTCAGCATTTGAAGATTGCATTACAGAGATTGAGGGAGGAGAAGCTTTATGCAAAGTTCTCCAAATGCGAGTTTTGACTCAGTTCAGTAGCATTCTTGGGGCACGTGGTGTCCAGTGAAGGTATTCAGGTGGATCCAAAGAAGATAGAGGCGGTGCAGAGTTGGCCCAGACCGTCCTCAGCCACGGAGATTATGAGCTTTCTTGGTTTGGCGGGTTACTACCGTCGCTTTATGGAGGAATTTTCATCTATTGCATCGCCCTTGACCAAATTGAACCAAAAGGGTGCTCCATTCAGGTGGTCGGATGAATGTGAGGAGAGCTTTCAGAAGCTCAAGACTGCTTTGACCACAACTCCAGTGTTAGTTCTGCCATCAACTTCAGGTTCTTACACTGTGTATTGTGATGCCTCGAGGATAGGCATTGGTTGTGTTTTGATGCAGGAGGGTAGGGTGATTGCCTATGCCTCGCGTCAGTTGAAGACCCATGAGAATAACTATCCTGTCTATGATCTTGAGCTAGCAGCCATTGTTCACGCCTTGAAGATTTGGCATCATTATTTGTATGGGGTTCATTGTGAGATCTATACTGATCACCGGAGTCTGCAGTATTTGTTAAAGAAGAAGCATCTTAATTTGCGTCAACGGAGATGGTTGGAGCTTCTTAAGGACTATGATATCACTATTTTGTACCATCCGAGGAAGGCCAATATGGTGGCCGATGCTTCCAGTCACCGGGTAAAGAGAGTTTGGGGAGTTTAGCATATCTTCCAGCAGCAGAGAGACCTTTGGCATTAGATGTTCAGACTTTAGCAGGCAAGCTTGTCAGATTGGATATTTCGGAGCCTAGTCGGGTATTGGCTTGTGTGGTCTCCAGGTCTTCTCTTTATGACCGTATCAGGGAGCGTCAGTATGATGACCCTCACTTGCTCGTTCTTCAGGACAGGGTTCGGAGATGTGATGCTATAGATGTGACTATTAGTGATGACGGCGTGCTGAGAATGCAGGGCCAGATATGTGTGCCTAATGTAGATGGGTTTCGAGAGCTGATTCTTGAAGAGGCCCACAGCTCTAGGTATTCCATCCATCCGGGTGCCGCGAAGATGTACCAGGATTTGAGGCAGCACTATTGGTGGAGGCGGATGAAGAAGGATATAGTTGGGATTGTGGCTCGGTGTCTAAATTGTCAGCAGGTTAAGTATGAGCATCAGAGACCGGGTGGCCTGCTTCAGAGGTTAGAGATCCCAGAGTGGAAGTGGGAGCGGATCACTATGGACTTTGTAGTTGGGCTCCTACGGACTTCGAGGAAGTTTGACACTATTTGGGTTATTGTGGATCGGCTGACCAAGTCCGCGCACTTCATTCCAGTTGGTACTACATACTCTTCAGAGCGGTTGGCTGAAATTTACATCCGAGAGATCGTTCGCCTGCATGGTGTCCCAATTTCCATCATTTCAGATAGGGGTACTCATTTCACATCGCAGTTTTGGAGGGCCGTGCAGTGAGAGTTGGGTACTCAGGTTGCGTTAAGCACAACTTTTCACCCTCAGACAAACGGGCAGTCAGAGCGCACTATTCAGATATTGGAGGACATGTTGCATGCCTGTGTCATTAACAACAGTTATCAGTCGAGCATTCAGATGGCTCCATACGAGGCTTTGTATGGGAGGATATGTAGATCTCCGGTTGGATGGTTTGAGCCGGTGAGGCTAGGCTCTTAGGTACAAACTTGGTCCAGGACGCATTAGATAAGGTGAAATTGATTCAGGAGCGACTTCGCACGGCGCAGTCCAGGCAGAAGAGCTACCCTGATAGGAAGGTCCGTGATGTGTCTTTTATGGTTGGGGATAAGGTTTTGCTGAAGGTATCACCAATGAAGGGTGTTATGAGGTTTGGGAAGAGGGGCAAGTTGAGCCCCCGGTTCATTGGGCCTTTTGAGGTGCTTCAGAGGATAGGAGAGGTGGCTTATAAGCTTGCCTTGCCACCTAGCTTGTCGAGTGTGCATCCAGTGTTTCATGTTTCCATTCTCCGGAAGTATATTGGAGATCCATCCCATGTTCTGTATTTCAGCACGGTTCAGTTGGAGGGTGATATGACTTATGATGTGGAGCCGGTGGTTATTTTGGATCGATAGGTTCGAAGGTTGAGGTCAAAGGATATAGCTTCAGTGAAGGTACAATGGAGAGGTCAGCCTGTGGAGGAGGCCACCTGGGAGACCGAGCGGGAGATGCGGAGTAGATATCCACGCCTATTCGAGACTCCGGGTATGTTTCTAGACCCGTTCGAGGACAAACGGATGTTTAAGAGGAGGAGGATGTAACGACTCGGCCGGTCGTTTCGAGAGTTATAATCCTGTTTTCCCCATTCCTACTTCTTTTTGTGTTATTCAGCTATATTATGTTATATTGGGTTAGTTGGTTCGAGTCCAGAAGGAACTCAGAATGAAATGAGACACTTAGTCTCATAATTGAAAATTATTAAGTTAGAAAAGTGGACCGGATATGGACCTATGTGTAAACGACCTCGGATTTGAATTTTGATGATTCCAATAGCTCTGTATGGTGATTTTGGGCTTAGGAGCGTGTCCGGAATATTATTTGGAAGTCCATAGAGGAATTAGGCATGAAATGCCGAAAGTTTTATTTTTGAGAAGTTTGATCGGGGTTTGACTTTTTGATATCGGGGTTGGAATCCAATTCTAAAAATTGGAATACCTCTGTTATGTCAATTAGGACTTGTGTGCAAAGTTTGAGGTCAATCGGACGTGATTTGATAGGTTTCGGAGTTGTTTGTAGAAATTAGAAATTTCAAAGTTCATTAGGCTTGAATTGGGGCGTAATTCATGGTTTTAGCGTTGTTTGAGGTGATTGGAGGATTCGACTAAGTGCGTATGATGTTTTAGGACTTGTTGGTATATTTGGTTGAGGTCCCGAGGGCCTCGGGTGAGTTTCAGATGGTTAACGGATCAAAAATTGAACTACAACAGCTGCTGCAATTTCCTTCTGTTGGAAATTTCTTCTGCCAGAAATCAGGCCCAGATCGAGCCTAGGGTCGAGGGCCACGATCGAAGCCATGATCGATCCCAGGATCGAGGGCCACGATCGAAGCCATGATCGATCCCAGAGTCGAGGGCCACGATCGAAGCCATGATCGAGCCTAGAGTCGAGGGCCACGATCGAAGCCATGATCGAGCCCAGGGTCGAGGGTCACGGTCGAAGGCCGGGTCGAAGACATGATCGAAGGCCTAGGATCGAGAACCAGAATCGAGGGCCAGGATCGAAGGCCTAGGATCGAGAACCAGGATCGAGGGCCAGGATTAAGGACCAGGATCGAGGATCTCGATAGAAGGCCAAGATCGAGGCAGAACCGAGGTTGTCTAGGCAGAATTATAAAAATAGGGACTTCGTCCTATTTGATATTTTTAACAAATTGGAGCTTGAGAAGAGGAGATTTTTGATATATTTTAAAGGAAAACTTGAGGTAAGTCCCTTGTGATCATTTCTACTCCATAATATTGAATTATCATCGAATAATCCGACTAGATTACATGATTTTGAGGTGTAAATCGGAGATTGGAACTTAAAAATTTAGAAATAAGATTTGTAGATTTGAGGGTCGAGTTGAGGTTGGATTTTGGTAAAGTTGGTATGGGTAGACTCGTGGGTGAATGGGCTTTCGGATTTTGTAACTTTTGACGGGTTCCGAGATGTGGGCCCCGCATGCGATTTTTGAGCCAATTTCGGGTTTGGTCTAATTTTGAAGCTTTTCTTGTGGAATTCATTCCATTAACGTATATTGATGGTATTATACTGATTGTGAATAGATT
The DNA here is from genome assembly GCF_000390325.3 of Nicotiana tomentosiformis. Classification (NCBI taxonomy): domain Eukaryota; kingdom Viridiplantae; phylum Streptophyta; class Magnoliopsida; order Solanales; family Solanaceae; genus Nicotiana; species Nicotiana tomentosiformis. The sequence goes on from NC_090818.1 coordinate 11,776,009, forward strand.
TGGAGTATTTGGTGGTCGAGTCCAGAGGCAAGATCATTGCGGGTTAGAGATTTTACCGGTTTGAGGTAAGTAACGATTGTAAATATAGTCCTGAGGGTATGAAACCCCGGATTTTGCATCATTATACTATTTTTAGTGACGCACATGCTAGGTGATGGGTGTGTGGGCGTGTACTGTTGGAGATTTGTGACTTGGTCTGTCCCGTAGCAACTGTAAAGTTGCATACTTTGTTGAAACCATTTGATACTTATATGTTTTAGAAAGAATTTTTGTAAATTGGGTTGAATGCCATGTTTGGGCCTTGCGCCAAAGCTGTTTGGACCCTTAGGGGCTGTTTCTTACCATCCTCTCATTGTTTTCGATTGAAAATCTATACTCAGTCATGTTTATAATTTTTTACTGCATAACTCAGTTTTATGACTCTATTTTGATGCATATAAATGTTTTGGGCCAAATGCCCTATTTTACTGAAATGCCCGAGAGGCTTGAGTTACTTATGACTGAGTGTGGCCGAGGGCCTGATTGGTGAGGATGAGTGTGGATCGGGGTTGCTCGCCTGCAGCATACTTATGACTGAGTGAGGCCGAGGGCCTGATTGGTGAGGATGAGTGTGGATTGGGGCTGCCCGCCTGCAGCATACTTTATTATTATCGCACGTGAGTTGTCCGTGCAGATTATAGCGCTTGGGATGAAGGAGCCCCTCCGGAGTCTGTACACACCCCCAGTGAGCGCAGGCACCTACTGAGTGCGAGTGTCGAGTGCTGAGTGACTGGGAGGCATGAGTGATTGTGAGGTATGCCCGAGTGGCAAGAGTGATTGTGAGGTATGCCCGAGTGGCACGAGTGACTGTGAGGTTTGCCCGAGGGGCTGTATATGAGTGATGTTTTTCCCGAGGGGCTGTTTATGATTTCATCATTTTTGCTCACATTTGCATTGAGCCTTCGTTTGAAAAACTGTTGGAAAAATATCTTTAAATGATTTTTACTGCAACTGGGTTTAAACGAGATGTTTGATTCAAATCCTGATTTTAAAAGCATGTGGTATTTTACTGAGATTTCCTGATATGAACGTTTTATGCTTTATTTCTCGTCACTACTGCTCAGTCTTTATTTATTGTTGTTACTTACTGAGTTGGCGTACTCACGTTACTCCCTGCACCTTGTGTGCAGATTCAGGTATAGCCGGACACGGTAGTGGTTATTGAGTGTTCTGGTTGCAGCTTTTCTTGGAGATAGCAAGGTAGCTGTTTGGCGATCGCAGCCCCTGCAATTCTCCCTCTTATCTTCCTCTAGTTGTATTTAGCTATTTTCTAGGCTGATTTAGCCTTGATATTGATAGACAGATTGTAGCAGATGCTCATGACCAGTGACACCCCGATATCGTGCTTTTCTTTTTCGCACTTCTGTTTTTCTTTGATTTGGACTCTTTAAAGGGAGATTTTATGTTAAATAACCTTGAAATTATCTTTGAAATGAAAATATCGGTTGTTTTGGAAATGAGTCAGCTTGGCTAGTTCCACAATATACGCCATCACGACAGGGGTTAGTTTTAGGTCGTGACATGTGTGGTCAGTCCTATATAGAATAGGGTAACGTGAGATCACCCCCGGATATGTGCGTGGTAAGGCGTAATAGAGATTTGATGGTAAGAAAAACTCTTGGCACGTTCGAGGACGAACGTATGTTTAAGTGGGGGAGAATGTAACGATCCGACCGGTCATTTTGAGTATTAGAACCCCATTCCCCCATTTACTACTCAATTTATGCTTTACACTAGTTTTATAACTTACCGGTTTAGTTGATTCGGGTCCGGAAGGAATGCAGAGCGAAATGAGACACTTAGTCTTATAATTGAAAATTTAAGTTAGAAAAGCTGACCGAATGTGGACTTATGTGTAAACGACCTCAAAATAGAGTTTTGATGATTCCAATAGCTCCGTATGGTGAATTTGGACTTAGGAGCATGTCCGGAAAATTATTTGGAAGCCCGTAGCTAAATTAGGCTTGAAATGGCTAAAATAGAAATTTAAGTTTGTAAGTTTGACCGGGGAGTTGACTTTTTCATATTGATGCCGGAATTCGATTCTGGAAAATGAAATAGGTCTGTTATTTCATTTATGACTTGTGTGCAAAATTTGAGGTCAATCGGACTCGATTCGATAGGTTTCGGCATCGAATGTAGAAGTTGGAATTTCTTAGTTTCATTAAGCTTGAATTGGGGCATGATTCGTGGTTTTAGCGTTGTTTGATGTGATTTGAGGCTTCGACTAAGTTCATATGATGTTTTAGGACTTGTTGTTATATTGGCTTGAGGTCCCGAGGGGCTCGGGTGAATTTCGGGGTGGTTTCAGACCATTTCTAGACCATTTTTCATTTGGAGTTTTGTACAAAATGTTATCATCATTATACTAGAGGTTGTCTGGAAGAGTTGGGGAGTTTTTTCTTCGCGATTGTGAAGGGAAAATTTTGGGCTGGAAACTTTTGTGCTTCGCGATCGCGAAGAGTAAATGGCTGGACAAAAGCTATGTTTTGAGGTTTCGGCCATTTTGACATATTTGGTGTTATGGATTGGGTAAGTGATTATAACTTGGTTTTGGTTAAATTACATGAATCTATTGTTGTTTTTATCAACAAATTAGTGTTCTGGGTTGAAAATAGTAGAAATGTGAGGTTTGAGCCAATGTGCGGGCATCAGGGAAAGTATTCATACTCGGAAGAATGCTTAGGTTATGATATGCCTAGAGTTGACTGTTCAACATAAATTTATAAAATTTCTTGTATTTGTACTTCTGTTGAGAACTATCTGGGATACACTTGAGGTTAAAAAGAGGCTAATTCACTAAATAAATGGGGTAGTTATTATTTCTGCATTAACTTGTCGATTTGAAGCGTGATAGCAGACTTTGCACATGCTTACACTATGGCGTGTAATTTATACTTGTCCAGGAGCATGAGAATCTTATTTCATTATCATATACATGTGTACTTGTTTAATTTCTCCTGTCTGATATGCTGGGACTGGAGGCCTATCACCATACCGGGCGATTCATATTATTGGCACTTGAGTTGTCCGAGTTGTGTGTGGGAATTTTATTTCTATAATAATTTATCCGATTCATTAATTTCTTTCCTCTACAATTGTGCACATGTGCCTACGGTTATCCTCTTCAAGAAATTTGAGGAATTGGTTGTAACATTGTAGTTGTGGTGGTGCTTGTTGAACTTGCAATATGGTTCTCTTCCTTGAGACATCTTCCATATTTGGGTACACGGATTGCGTAGTGGTGGCTGGAGTTATATTGATGTGGCGTATATGTTGAATAGTTGTGTTTAATAATATAAGGTCATTGGACCTAGAATGAGTACTATCAGGTTTGATTACGGTATATTCGAGAGTATAATATTGAAAGTCGGCTTAAGAAGTGGATATGGTTATAGTTGGGGCGAGAGAGCTCCATGATTTGTTGATCTGATAAGGGGTCATGAGATTTCTACGTGTTTCTTTCTTTATCAGTAGTGTACGAAGGTTTTGGAATGTGGTTTTGTTTGATATGGGGTTTAATATCAGTACCGGGTTGGTTTTGGAGTAGTTACTGTGATCGGGAATGGTGCTACGAGCATGCAAGTGGTGTAGTATGTTATGTGATTGTAATTGTGGCTATTGTTATGGCTCGATGCAGCTTGTTCAGACTTATACAGTTTGTAACCGTGAGATTCGGGTCTTGTAAGAAATTCTGAATGGTTGGGAATTGAACTCCAAGGTTTTTGGGCTAAGGTTAAATTAATGATTTTCAGTTATGTTGTGTGGTCAGGTCTATATAGAATAGGGTGACGTGAGATCACCCCGGGTATGTGCGTGGTAAGGCGTAATAGAGATTCGAAGGTTAAGAAAAACTCTTGGCATGTTCGAGGACGAACGTATGTTTAAGTGGGGGGGAAATGTAACGATCCGACAGGTCGTTTTGATTATTACAGCCTCGTTCCCCCATTTACTGCTCAATTTATGCTTTACAATTGTTTTATGACTTACCGGTTTAGTTGATTCGGGTCCGGAAGGAATTCGGAGCGAAATGAGACACTTATTCTTATAATTGAAAATTTAAATTAGAAAAGCTGACCGGGTGTGGACTTATGTGTAAACGACCTCGAAATAGAGTTTTGATGATATCAACAGCTCCGTATGGTGAATTTGGACTTGGGAGCGTGTCCGGAAAATTGTTTCAAAGCCCGTAGCAAAATTAGGCTTGAAATGGCTAAAATAGAAATTTAAGTTTGGAAGTTTGACCGGGGAGTTTACTTATTGATATCGATGTCGGAATTCGATTCTGGAAAATGAAATAGGTCTCTTATGTCATTTATGACTTGTGTGCAAAATTTGAGGTCAATCGGACTTGATTCGATTGGTTTCGTCATCGAATGTAGAAGTTGGAATTTCTTAGTTCCATTAAGCTTGAATTGGGGCATGATTCGCGGTTTTAGCATTGTTTGATGTGATTTGAGGCTTCGACTAAGTTTGTATGATGTTTTAGGACTTGTTGGTATATTGGGTTGAGGTCCCGAGGGGCTTGGGTGAATTTCGGGGTGGTTTCGGATCATTTCTAGGCCATTTGTAATTGCTGATTTCTGTCTTCAGAGGTGTGCATCGCGATCGTGAACATTTGATCGTGTTCGCGAGGAGAAAACAACAGTTTGGGGCCTTGTGAATCGCGATCGTGGAAGCTCTTTCGCTATCGCATAGAACGAAATCTCTGCTACACTAACCCGACTTTTGAAGCTTTTATCTCACAATCTATAAGGAATTTGGAGTTTTGTACAAAATGTTATCATCATTATACTAGAGGTTGTCTGAAAGAGTTGGGGAGTTTGTTCTTTGCGATCACGAAGGGAGCATTTTGGGCTGGAAATTTTTGTGCTTTGCGATCGCGAAGAGTAAATGCCTGGACATAAGCTATATTTTGAGGTTTCAGCCATTTTGACATATTTGGAGTTATGGAGCTCGGATTGAAACAACTTTTGCTGTGATTTTCACCATATGGATTGGGGTAAGTGATTATAACTCAGTTTTTGTTAAATTACATGAATCTATTGTTGTTTTTATCAACAAATTAATGTTCTGGGTTAAAAATAGTAGAAATGTGAGGTTTGAGCCCATGTGCGGGCATCAGGGCAATTATTCATACTCAAAAGACTGCTTAGGCTATGATATGCCTAGAGTTGACTGTTCAGCATAAAGTTATAGCGTTTCTTGTATTCGTACCTTTGTTGAGAACTATCTGGGCTACACTTGAGGTTACAAAGAGACTAATTCCCTAAATAAACGGGGTAGTTACTATTTCTGTGTTAACTTGCCGATTTAAAGCGTGATAGCAGACTTTGCACATGCTTAAACTATGGCGTGTTATTTATACCAGTCCATGAGCATGAGAATATTATTTCATTATCATATACATGTGTACTTTATTAATTGCTCCTATCTGATATGCTGGGACTGGAGGCCTATGACCATACCGGGCGATTCATATTATTGGCACGTGAGTTGTCCATGTTTTGTGTGGGAATTTTATTTCTATAATAATTTATCCGATTCATTAATTTTCTTCCTCTACAATTGTGCACATGCGCCTACGGTTATCCTCTTCACGAAATTTGAGATTGGTTGTAGCATTGTGGTTGTGGTGGTGCTTGTTGAACTTGCAATATGGTTCTCTTCCTTGAGACATCTCCCATATTTGGGTACACGGATTGCGCTGTGGTGGCTGGAGTTATATTGATGTGGCGTATCTGTGGGATAGTTATGTTTAATAATATAAGGTCATTGGACCTAGAATGGGTACTATCAGGTTTGATTACGGTATATTCAGGAGTATAATATTGAAAGTCAGCTTAGAAAGTGGTTATGGTTAAAGTTGGGGTGAGAGAGCTCCATGATTTGTTGACTTCATAAGGGGTCATAAGATTTCCGCGTGTTTCTTTCATTATCAACAGTGTACGAAGGTTTTGGAATGAGGTTTTGTTTGATATGGGGTTTAATATAAGTACCGGGTTGGTTTTTGAGTAGTTACTGTGATCGGGGATGGTTCTACAAGCATAATAGTGGTGTAGTATGTTATATGATTATATCTGTGGCTATAGTTATGGCTCGATGCATCTTGTTCAGACTTATACAGTGTGTAACTGTTAGATTCGGGTCTTGTAAGAAGTTCTGAATGGTTGGAAATTGAACTCCAAGGTTTTTGGGCTAAGGTTAAATTAATGATTTTCAGTTATGTTGTGTGGTCAGGCCTATATAGAATAGGGTGACGTGAGATCACCCCGGGTATGTGCGTGGTAAGGCGGAATAGAGATTTGAAGGTTAAGAACAACTCTTGGCACGTTTGAGGACGAAGGTATGTTTATGTGGGGGAGAATGTAATGACCCGACCGGTCATTTTGAGTATTACAGCCCCGTTTTCCCATTTACTGCTCAATTTAATCTTTACAGTTGTTTTATGACTTACCGGGTTAGTTGATTCGGCCCCGGAACGAATTCGTAGTGAAATGAGACACTTAGTCTTATAATTGAAAATTTAAGTTAGAAAAGTTGACCGGATGTTGAATTATATGTAAACAACCTCGAAATCGAGTTTTGATGATTCCAATAACTCTGCATGGTGATTTTGGACTTAGGAGCGTGTCCGGAAATTTATTTGGAAGCCCATAACTAAATTAGGCTTGAAATGGCTAAAATAGAAATTTAAGTTTGGAAGTTTGACCGGGGAGTTGACTTTTTGATATTGATGTCGGAATCCAATTCTGAAAATTTGAATAGGTTCGTTATGTCATTTATTACTTGTATGCAAAATTTGAGATCAATCGGACTTGATTCGATAAATTTCGACATCGAATGTAGAAGTTGGAATTTCTTAGTTTCATTAAGGTTGAATTAGGGCATCATTCGTGGTTTTAGCGTTGTTTGATGTGATTTGAGGCTTCGACTAAGTTTGTATGATGTTTTAGGACTTATTGGTATATTGGGTTGAGGTCCTAAGGGGCTCGGGTGAATTTCGGGGTGGTTTCGGATCATTTCTAGGCTATTTGTAATTGTTGGTGTCTGTCTTAGAGGTGTGCATCGCGATCGCAAACATTTGGTCGTGTTCGCGAAGAGCAAACAACAGTTTGGGGCCTTGTGAATCGCGATCGCGGAAGCTCTTTCGCGATCACGTAGAACGAAATCTCTGCTACACTAACCCGACTTTTGAAGCTTATATCTCGCAATCTATAAGGAATTTGGAGATGATCCAAAAATGAAAGTTTTAGCCCTTGATGTCTAGTTTCCAGAGTGCTAAACCATATTTCATTTTGAGTTTTGTACAAAATGTTATCATCATTACACTAGAGGTTGTCTGAAAGAGTTGGGGAGTTTGTTCTTCGCGATCGCGAAGGGAGCATTTTGGGCTGGAATTTTTTGTGCTTTGCGATCATGAAGAGTAAATGCTTGGACATAAGCTATATTTTGAGGTTTCATCCATTTTGACATATTTGGTGTTATGGAGCTCGGACTGAAACGACTTTTGCGGCGATTTTCACCATCTGGATTGGGATAAGTGATTATAACCCGGTTTTGGTTAAATTACATGAATCTATTATTGTTTTTTTCAACAAATTAGTGTTCTCGGTTGAAAATAGTTGAAATGTGAGGTTTGAGCACATGTGTGGGCATCAGGGCAATTATTCATACTCGAAAGAATGCTTAGGCTATGATATGCCTAGAGTTGACTGTTCAGCATAAAGTTATAACGTTTCTTGTATCCGTACCTTTGTTGAGAACTATCTGGGCTACACTTGAGGTTACAAAGAGGCTAATTCCCTAAATAAATGGGGTAGTTACTATTTCTGCGTTAACTTGCTGATTTGAAGCGTGATAGCAGACTTCGCACACGCTTACACTATAGAGTCTAATTTATACCAGTCCAGGAGCATGAGAATATTATTTCATTATCATATACATGTGTATTTATTTAATTGATCCTATCTGATATGCTGGGACTGGAGGCCTATGACCATACCGGGCGATTCATATTATTGGCACGTGAGTTGTCCGTGTTTTGTGTGGGAATTTTATTTCTATAATAATTTATCCGATTCATTAATTTTCTTCCTCTACAATTGTGCACATGCGCCTACGGTTATCCTCTTCACAAAATTTGTGGAGTTGGTTGTAGCATTGTGGTTGTGGTGGTGCTTGTTGAACTTGCAATATGGTTCTCTTCCTTGAGACATCTCCCATATTTGGGTACACGGATTGCGCTGTGGTGGCTGGAGTTATATTGATGTGGCGTATCTGTGGGATAGTTATGTTTAATAATATAAGGTCATTGGACCTAGAATGGGTACTATCAGGTTTGATTACGGTATATTCAGGAGTATAATATTGAAAGTCAGCTTAGAAAGTGGTTATGGTTAAAGTTGGGGTGAGAGAGCTCCATGATTTGTTGACTTCATAAGGGGTCATAAGATTTCCGCGTGTTTCTTTCATTATCAACAGTGTACGAAGGTTTTGGAATGAGGTTTTGTTTGATATGGGGTTTAATATAAGTACCGGGTTGGTTTTTGAGTAGTTACTGTGATCGGGGATGGTTCTACAAGCATAATAGTGGTGTAGTATGTTATATGATTATATCTGTGGCTATAGTTATGGCTCGATGCATCTTGTTCAGACTTATACAGTGTGTAACTGTTAGATTCGGGTCTTGTAAGAAGTTCTGAATGGTTGGAAATTGAACTCCAAGGTTTTTGGGCTAAGGTTAAATTAATGATTTTCAGTTATGTTGTGTGGTCAGGCCTATATAGAATAGGGTGACGTGAGATCACCCCGGGTATGTGCGTGGTAAGGCGGAATAGAGATTTGAAGGTTAAGAACAACTCTTGGCACGTTTGAGGACGAAGGTATGTTTATGTGGGGGAGAATGTAATGACCCGACCGGTCATTTTGAGTATTACAGCCCCGTTTTCCCATTTACTGCTCAATTTAATCTTTACAGTTGTTTTATGACTTACCGGGTTAGTTGATTCGGCCCCGGAACGAATTCGTAGTGAAATGAGACACTTAGTCTTATAATTGAAAATTTAAGTTAGAAAAGTTGACCGGATGTTGAATTATATGTAAACAACCTCGAAATCGAGTTTTGATGATTCCAATAACTCTGCATGGTGATTTTGGACTTAGGAGCGTGTCCGGAAATTTATTTGGAAGCCCATAACTAAATTAGGCTTGAAATGGCTAAAATAGAAATTTAAGTTTGGAAGTTTGACCGGGGAGTTGACTTTTTGATATTGATGTCGGAATCCAATTCTGGAAATTTGAATAGGTTCGTTATGTCATTTATTACTTGTATGCAAAATTTGAGATCAATCGGACTTGATTCGATAAATTTCGACATCGAATGTAGAAGTTGGAATTTCTTAGTTTCATTAAGGTTGAATTAGGGCATCATTCGTGGTTTTAGCGTTGTTTGATGTGATTTGAGGCTTCGACTAAGTTTGTATGATGTTTTAGGACTTATTGGTATATTGGGTTGAGGTCCTAAGGGGCTCGGGTGAATTTCGGGGTGGTTTCGGATCATTTCTAGGCTATTTGTAATTGTTGGTGTCTGTCTTAGAGGTGTGCATCGCGATCGCAAACATTTGGTCGTGTTCGCGAAGAGCAAACAACAGTTTGGGGCCTTGTGAATCGCGATCGCGGAAGCTCTTTCGCGATCACGTAGAACGAAATCTCTGCTACACTAACCCGACTTTTGAAGCTTATATCTCGCAATCTATAAGGAATTTGGAGATGATCCAAAAATGAAAGTTGTAGCCCTTGATGTCTAGTTTCCAGAGTGCTAAACCATATTTCATTTTGAGTTTTGTACAAAATGTTATCATCATTACACTAGAGGTTGTCTGAAAGAGTTGGGGAGTTTGTTCTTCGCGATCGCGAAGGGAGCATTTTGGGCTGGAATTTTTTGTGCTTTGCGATCATGAAGAGTAAATGCTTGGACATAAGCTATATTTTGAGGTTTCATCCATTTTGACATATTTGGTGTTATGGAGCTCGGACTGAAACGACTTTTGCGGCGATTTTCACCATCTGGATTGGGATAAGTGATTATAACCAAGTTTTGGTTAAATTACATGAATCTATTATTGTTTTTTTCAACAAATTAGTGTTCTCGGTTGAAAATAGTTGAAATATGAGGTTTGAGCACATGTGTGGGCATCAGGGCAATTATTCATACTCGAAAGAATGCTTAGGCTATGATATGCCTAGAGTTGACTGTTCAGCATAAAGTTATAACGTTTCTTGTATCCGTACCTTTGTTGAGAACTATCTGGGCTACACTTGAGGTTACAAAGAGGCTAATTCCCTAAATAAATGGGGTAGTTACTATTTCTGCGTTAACTTGCTGATTTGAAGCGTGATAGCAGACTTCGCACACGCTTACACTATAGAGTCTAATTTATACCAGTCCAGGAGCATGAGAATATTATTTCATTATCATATACATGTGTATTTATTTAATTGATCCTATCTGATATGCTGGGAATGGAGACCTATGACTACACCGGCGATTCATATTATTGGCACGTGAGTTGTCCGTGTTTTGTGTGGGAATTTTATTTCTATAATAATTTATCCGATTCATTAATTTTCTTCCTCTACAATTGTTCACATGCGCCTATGGTTATCCTCTTCACAAAATTTGTGGAGTTGGTTGTAAGATTGTGGTTGTGGTGGAGCTTGTTGAACTTGCAATATAGTTCTCTTCCTTGAGACATCTCCCATATTTGGGTACACGAATTGCGCAGTGGTGGCTGGAGTTATATTGATATGGCGTATCTGTGGGATAGTTTGGTTTAATAATATAAGGTCATTGGACCTGGAATGGGTACTATCAGGTTTGATTACGGTATATTTAGGAGTATAATATTGAAAGTCGGCTTAGGAAGTGGTTATGGTTATAGTTGGGGCGAGAGAGCTCCATGATTTGTTGACCTAATAAGGGGTCATAAGATTTCCGCGTGTTTCTTTCATTATCAGTAGTGTACGAAGGTTTTGGAATGAGTTTTTGTTTGATATGGGGTTTAATATAAGTACCGAGTTGGTTTTGGAGTAGTTACTGTGATCGGGGATGGTGCTACGAGCATAATAATGGTGTAGTATGTTATGTGATTGTATCCGTGGCTATAGTTATGGCTCGATGCAGCTTGTTCTGACTTATACAGTGTGTAACTATGAGATTCGGGTCTTGTAAGAAGTTCTGAATGGTTGGGAATTGAACTCCAAGGTTTTTGAGCTAAGGTTAAATTAATGATTTTCAGTTATGCTATGTGGTCAGGCCTATATAGAATAGGGTGACGTGAGATAACCCCGGGTATGTGCATGGTAAGGCGGAATAGAGATTTGAAGGTTAAGAACAACTCTTGGCACGTTTAAGGACGAACGTATGTTCATATGGGGGAGAATGTAATGACCCGACCGGTCATTTTGAGTATTACATCCCCGTTCTCCCATTTACTGCTCAATTTATGCTTTACAGTTATTTTATGACTTACCGGGTTAGTTGATTCGGGCCCGGAAGGAATTCGTAGTGAAATGAGATACTTAGTCTTATAATTGAAAATTTAAGTTAGAAAAGTTGACCGGATGTGGAATTATATGTAAACGACCTCGAAATAGAGTTTTGATGATTCCAATAACTCCGTATGGTGATTTTGGACTTAGGAGCGTGTTCGGAAATTTATTTGGAAGCCCATAACTAAATTAGGCTTGAAATGGCTAAAATAGAAATTTAAGTTTGGAAGTTTGACCGGAGAGTTGACTTTTTGATATCGATGTCGGAATCTGATCGTGAACAAAGGTGTGCATCGTGATCGTGAACAATTGGTCGCGTTCACGAAGAGCAAACAACAGTTTGGGGCCTTGTTAATCGCAATCGCGGATGCTCTTTCGCGATCGCGTAGAACAAACTCTTTGCTGCACTGACCCGACATAGGAAGCTTATATCTCGCAATCTATAAGGTATTTGGAGATGATCTAAAAATGAGAGTTGTAGCCCTTGATGTCTAGTTTCTGGAAAGATAAACTATTTGTCATTTGGAGTTTTCTACCAAAGGTTATGACCATTATACTAGAGGATGTCTAGAAGAGTTAGGGAGTTTGAACTTCGCGATCGCGAGTGGTTTTCCGCAATCGCGAAGGGAAACTTTTGGGCTGGAAATGTTTGTGCTTTGAGATTGCAAAGCATTTTCCGCGACCGCATATATTAAATGCCTGGACAGAAGCTATATTTTGACGTTTCGGCCATTTTAACACATTTGGAGTTATGGAGCTCGGATTGAAGCGATATTTGCGGCGATTTTCACCATATGGATTGGGGTAAGTGATTCTAACTCGGTTTTGGTTAAATTACATGAATCTATTATTGTTTTTATCAACAAATTAGTGTTCTAGATTGAAAATAGTAGAAATGTAAGGTTTGAGCCCATGTGCGGGCATCAGGGCAAGTATTCATACTCATAAGAATGCTTAGGCTATGATATGCCTAAAGTTGACTGTTCAGCATAAAGTTAAAACATTTCTTGTATTCGTACCTTTGTTGAGAGCTATCTGGGCTACACTTGAGGTTACAAAGAGGCTAATTCCCTAAATAAACGGGGAAGTTACTATTTTTGCATTAACTTGTCGATTTGAAGCGTGATAGTAGACTTTGCACATGCTTACACTATGGCGTGTTATTTATACCAGTCCAGGAGCATGAGAATCTTATTTCATTATCATATAAATGCGTACTTATTTAATTGGTCCTGTCTGATATACTGGGACTGGAGGCCTGTGACCATGCTGGCGATTCATATTATTGGCACGTGAGTAGTCCGTGCTGTGTGTGGGAATTTTATTTCTATAACAATTTATCTGATTCATTAATTTCTGTCGCGACCCAAAATCCCACCACAGGAGTCGTGATAGCACCTAGTCTCTAAGACTAGGTAAGCCAATTTCTATTACATTTTTGAAGCCATTTTGTTTTGAATTAAATAAGTAATTAAAACTAACAGCGGAACAAATATGAATATACATCCTCCCAAGACTGGTAGTAATGAGTCACGAACTCTAACTGAATACATAGAATGATCATGAGGACCGAATATACAATACTGTTTGATTACAGATTAACCGTCACGACCCCAAATTCCCTCCGTAGGATGTCGTGATGGCACCTAGTCTCTAAGACTAGGTAAGCCTATCAATGCGGAATAATAATAAATATCTTAAATAAATAAACTACAATTCAAACAATTTCAACTCCCAAAACCCGGTAGAAATAAGTCACAAGCTTCTAAGAATTTATTCTCAATGTCTCTATATGTCAAGGTCTAAATAAAATATAAGGAAGCAACATAAAATGATAGAAGGGGACTCTAAAGTCTGCGGACGCTGGAAGATATACCTCGAAGTCTCCGTGCGCAGGTAACTCACTGACGTCTAGGCAGGTAAAATGTACCTGGATCTGCACAAAAAGATGTGCAGAAGCGTAGTATGAGTACACCACAGCGGTACCCTGTAAGTGCCAAGCCTAACCTCGGTAGAGTAGTGACGAGGTCAGGTGAGGCCCTACTGGAATATAATAATGGCATGGTAAAATGTTTATCAATGTAGTAAAATAAAATGATATTGGAAATGAATAAAATAGTATGTCACATTTAATGATACCAAATAATTGCAAATAATATCTCGTGGAATCAAAACAGAATTTCCTTCAACTTTATGAAAATCACAATAATTAATCGAAAGCAACTATGGCCATAAATCAATATCAACAAGGGCACTACCGAGGTAACGCCTCGTAGTCCCAAGTTATAAATAATTTCACAATATCTCATTTCTTTATATCACCGCGGGAGCTTTCACAATTTATTTAAAAAAAATATTTTTTCCCGAAATAGCATCCTGCATTTTAGCCACCCTTATCACACCGCATGACTTCTAGTAGTCACCCCTACTAGCCACGCGTATCAAGCCACCCTTATCTCACCGCATGCGTTTCAACACCCAGACCTTATACCACCGCATGCATATCAATATCACAATATATCACAATTTGCACCTCAAGTGCTCAAATAATTTAACTTGCCAAAATAATTCAACAACAATATTTTTCTACAATAAAGAGCTCACGGCTCATGCCAAAATAAATCATCAATAATAGTTTGCCACAATAAAGAGCTCAGGCTCATGTCAAAATAATTCATCAATAATATTTTTCCACAATAAAGAACTCACGGCTCATGTCAAAATAATTCAACAATAATATTTTCCACAATAAAGAGCTCACGACTCATGTCAAAATAATTCAACAATAATATTCTTCCACAATAAAGAGCTCACGGCTCCCTCACAATGAGTATAAAAATATTCAGGAGTAAATAATTTAGGAAAATAATATTTCAAAATCTTTACTACGTTGCTTCAATATCAAGTTTTAAAATGTCAAATACTTTATATTAATAATATTTAATTTAAAGAAAATCAACCTTCAAATAATGCACAGAATAAAAGAAACCAAGTTTCAACTAAACAGGTAAAATAATTAGTAAGAAAAGATCAAACAAATTTGAAGTATATATCTCAGATCAATGATGAAGAATATAACAAGATAAAATAATTTAATAAATGCGCAACAGTGATCTACACAATTTAAAAATATAATCTTTCGCAATTTAGCCCGTGTACACACTCGTCACCTCGTGCACACGACTTTCAACACATTTCAATAATCACATCAATACCAATCCTAGGGAAAATTTCCCCCACACAACCACACAAGGTTAGACAAGTTACTTACCTCGACTTGCTCCAATTTAACCAAGTATTATGCTTTTTCCTCGATTTTCTGACTCAGATCGACTCGTATCTAGTCATAATTAATTCGATACAGTCAACAAAAATTATAGTAATTAATTTCATAAGAAAATATTACATTTTCATTAAAATCCGAAATTAGCTCAAAATTTGCCCGTGGGGTCCACATCTCGGAATCCGGCGAAACTTATAAAATCCGACAACCCATTCAATTACGAGTCCACCCATACCAATTTTACCAAAATTCGATAACAACTCGACCTCCAAATCTTAAATTTTCGTTTTTGGAAGATTTTGCAAAAATCTTGATTTTTCTTCCATAAATTCACGGATTCATGATATAAATGAGTATGGAATCATGAAATATAATCAATATAGGATAAGAAACACTTACCCCAATGTTTTCCCGTGAAAATCGCCCAAAAATCGCCCAAGAACCGTGCTCCAAAAATTCAAAACAAAATGAATAAAATGACCATTTTTGGTCCTTAAGTTTCTGCCAATCCGTCGCTAAAAGTCCATTTTCCGTCACTAAAAGTCCATTTTTCGTCACTAAAAGTCCATCAGAAACTGCTCTACCAGCCTTCCTTCAATACATCATAACTTTATGTACAAATGTCCAAATGATGCATGGTTTAACTTTATGGAAACTTGAATCCAACGACTACAACTTTAATGTTTCACAACTTTTCTGATTCCTTATGAATTGCGAGATATAAGCTCCCAAAGTCGACTCCATGCATCAGAATTTCTGGCAAAATTTCTGGCGAAACTACTCTACTAGCCTTCATTCAATCCGTCATAACTTTCTGTACAAATGTCCAAATAATGAATGGTTTAACTTTCCGGAAACTAGAATCCAACGACTATAACTTTATTGTTTTGCAACTTTTCTGATTCCTTATGAATTGCGAGATATAAGCTCCCAAAATTGGCTCCACGCATGAAATTTCTGCAACAGAAATTTCCTGCACTCATTGTCCGAAATCCATTCCGTTTACCTTCCGAAATCCACCCGAGACCCTCGGGACCTTAACCAATTATTCCAACATGTCCCAAAATACCATATGAACTTAGTTGAGGCTTCAAACTACATCAAACAACATCAAAACGACAAATTGCACCTCAAATCAAAATCAATGAACTTTGAACTTTCAAATTCTATATCTTGTGTCGAAACACATCAAATCAATTCGGAATGACTTCAATTTTTGCACACGAGTCATAAATGACATAACTGAGCTATAAAAATTTTCTGAATCGAATTTCGACCCCGATATCAAAAAGTCACCCCCTCGGTCAAACTTCCCAAAAATTCAACTTTCGGCATTTCAAGCCTAATTCCACTACGGACTTCCAAATAAAATTCCGATCATGCTCCTAAGTCCAAAATCACCATACGGAGCTGTTGGAATCATCAAAATTCTATTCCGGGGTCGTTTGCACATAATTTGACATCCGGTCACTATTTGAACTTAAACTTTTAATTTTTCATCAAAATTCCATATCTCGGGCTAGGGACCTCGAAATTTGATTCCGGGCATACGCCTAAGTCCCAAATCATGATACAGACCTACCAAAACTATCAAAACATTGATCCGAGTCTATTTGCTCAAAATGTTGACCAAAGTCAACTCAGTTGAGTTTTAAACCTCAAATTCACATTTTAATCCATTTTTCACCTGAAAACTTTTCGAAAAATTTTACGGACTGCACACGCAAGTCGAGTAATGGTAAATAGTGCTTAGATCACATAATTAATCATTAAATTTAAAGATGACATTTTGGGTCATCACATTAACAGTACAATGAAATGAAAAGACTCCAAGGGACTGCGACGACCAAGCAACTCAACCTTGAATCCTTACGATCCCGCTTTAACTCTGCTCAAGTCCGTTATCTTCAATACCTGGCTCTGCACAAAAATGTGCAGAACTGTAGTATGAGTACGTCACGGTCAGTACCCAATAAGTATCAAGACTAACATCAATGGAGTAGAGACGAGGTACAGTCAAGACACTCACTAGTCTAATAACCTGTGAAATATAATATACAAAATACTAGGAAACAGATAGCAATAAGGGAAGGATAAAAACAACCAGTGGTATGCGCAGCAAGATAACAAGAATACCATAAACATCACTCAACAACTAATAATACATGTACGCCCAATTAATTCAAGTTTTTCAACTAAATATCCTTCACATAAAATTCTTCCAAATAACTCTATTTCAAATGTAGTTTTCTCAAATAATTATTTTTCAAATATAATTCTTTCAATAAATCTTTTCAAATATAATTTCCTCAAATAATTATCTTTCAAATACAATTCTTTCATATAATTCTTTTTGAATAAAAATCCTTCCAAATAAATATTTTGAATATAATTCTTTCAATTAAAAAGTCACCATGTGACACCTCATTTCAAAATCATAAAAATACAGGTCTCAGCCCATTTTCATATTTTTCGTAAACACGGGTCTCGGGCCATTTTTTATGTTTCCACGGCACCACGTGCCCATAATTAAATCATCATATTTTCCCCGGTACCTCGTGCCCTCATTTCATATCACAACTGCACGGACAACTCACGTGCCAAATATCATTATCATTTCATCACAGCACCTCGTGCCCTCATTTCATATCATAACTGCACGGACAACTCACGTGCCAAATATCATTATCATTTCATCACAGCACCTCGTGCCCACATATCATATTATAATCCGCCTAGCCATAGCCACAGACTCTCAATTTTAACATAAATCAGATTGTTATCAATTTACCAACAACAAGATAAATTGCACAAGGTATAAAAATAAACACAAGAAAATCACAACATCACATGAAAATCATCAACACCACAACCCCATATCATCACATATCGTCCCTGACAATAGCCACCCTTATTGCTCCACCCTGACAATATCAATAGCCACCCTTATCGCTCCTATTTCCACCCTTATAGCTCCTATAGCCACCCTTATCACTCCGCCCAGACAATTTTCCAACAAACACAACAGTGAAATGCCACCCTTATAATCACATAATATCAACGGTGAAATGCCACCCCTATCTCCCCAAAATAACAACTCATACAACACAAAAATTTACACAAAAAATTATCACAACAACATAACAAAATCAATTCATATCACAATTTTTCCAATGGCCACAACCAAATTCCAAAGCTACAACCAAGTCAATTAATTTCACAACAAATAGCCAAAAACTCCACACAATGTGTACAACACCCAAAAACAATCAATAGAGATAGAAATTACTCAACACAAAGTAAAGTCTTCATTTAATTCAAATTTTCAATAATTATATAAACACCTTTTCTTAAGCTCATTTAATTAATTATTTGCATAGGGAAAATCCATAATGAAATTAAATTTCAATAATTATCAAACGAGCAAATTCACGGAATTACATAAATAACCAAGTAACAATCACATCAAATTGTCATATAACGACAGATTCAACAACAACAAGGATTTAGGCACGACAATTAGATGATTAAATATATACCAACAATTATCCAATTTACCGCACAATATGCTCAGGACTTTAACTCAATAAAATTTACACATATAAGCCGAGTACGTACTCGTCACCTCGCGTACACGGCTTTTCACATTTCACAAAAGAAACATAAGACTTGATGCCTAAGGGGTAATTCTCCCACTCGAGGTTAAGCAAGACACTTACCTCTTTGAAATTATGCCAATATTTCAAAATCGCCTTCTTGCTTGAATTGACCCTCCGGACCACTCAAATATATCCAGATTAATTGTATACTTCACTAAAATTCATCGGAAATAATTCCGGATAATAATACGTCGACTTAAAATTTTATTCCAAAAAAGTCAACAAAAGTCAACGCGGACTCGCCTCTCGGAACCCGACATAATTTTTATAAAATCCGAACACCCATTCTGATACGAGTTCAACCATACCAATTTTATCAAATTCCAATAACAAATCGACCTCCGAATCTTAAGTTTTCGTTTTTGGAAGATTTTATAAAAATCTTGATTTTCCTCCATTAAATCCGAATTAAATGATGGATTCAAAAACATAATCATGGAAATTAATCAAAACTGGATAAGAATCACTTACCCCAAACACCCACGCAAGAATCTCTCTGAAAATCGCCTTCTACCGAGCTCCCAATTAGATTTTGAGTTATGAATTCAAAGCCCCATTTTTGGGACTTTTAATTCTGCCCAGAAGTGCGTTCATCGCGTTCGCAACCACAGCTTCGCGTTCGCGAAGCACAAAAAAATGTGCTGCCCAAATTCCTTCTTCGCGTTTGTGATATCCTCATCGCGTTTGTGATGCCTTCCGACCTCTGCCCTTCATGTTCGCGAGACACGAGCCGCGTTCGCGAAGGTTTAACGCCAGGCAGGCCCCCAACTCCCTTTCCTCGTCGCATTCACGTCTGCCCACTCGCGTTCGCATAGGCTTTCCTCATCTCCTTCTTCGCGTTTGCGGCTTCTTCATCGCGTTCGCGATTGGCAAATCCCAGCCGTCCAAAATCCTTCTTCGCGAACGCGTGAGACCCTTCGCATTCGTGAAGAACAATACCAGATAGCAGTTCTAGCAGTTGCAAAACAAGGAGAAATGATCTGAAACCATCCCGGAACTCACCCGAGCCCCCCCGAGGCCTCAACCAAACATACCATCAAGTCCCAAAACATCATACAAACTTAATGGAACCTTCAAATCACCTCAAACAACTCGAAAACCATGAGTCATACCCCAATTCAAAATTTATGAACTTTGAACTTTCAAATTCTATAACTTGTGCCGAAACACATCAAATCAATCCGGATTGACTTTAAATTTTGCACACAAGTCATAAATGACATAACAAACCTATTCAAATTTCCATAATCGGATTCCGACCTCGATATCAAAAAGTTAACCCCTCGGTCAAACTTCCTAAAAATTCAACTTTCGGCATTTCAAGCTTAATTCCACTACGGAACTCCAAATAATTTTTCGGACATGCTCCTAAGTCCAAAATCACCATACGGAGCTATTGACATCATCAAAATTCCATTCCGGAGTTGTCTGCTCAGAAGTCAACTCTCCGGTTAACTCTTTCCATTTAAGCTTCAAATTAAGGATTGTTCTTTTAATTTAATTCTGAATCTTTAGTAAATCAAACTCGACCACACCCGCGGGTCATAATACATATTGCGATGCTTTTCGAGATCTTAAGTCACTAAACAGGGCATAAATTCTTAAAATAACAAGTCGGGTCGTTACAATTTCCTTTCTCTACAATTGTGCACATGCGCCTACGGTTATCCTCTTCACGAAATTTGAGGAGTTGGTTGTAACATTATGGTTGTGGTGGTGCTTGTTGAACTTGCAATATGGTTCTCTTCCTTAAGACATCTCCCATATTTGGGTACACTGATTGCGCAGTGGTGACTGGAGTTATATTGATGTGGCGTGTCTGTGGGATAGTTGTGTTTAATAATATAAGGTCATTGGACATAGAATGGGTACTATCAGGTTTGATTACGGTATATTCGGGAGAATAATATTGAAAGTCGGCTTAGGAAGTGATTATGGTTATAGTTAGGGAGAGAGAGCTCCATGACTTGTTGATCTGATAAGGGGTCATGAGATTTTCGCGTGTTTCTTTCATTGTCAGCAGTGTACGAAGGTTTTGGAACGAGGTTTTGTTTGATATGGGGTTTAATATCAGTACCGGGTTGGTTTTGGAGTAGTTACTGTAATCGGGAATGATGCTACGAGCATGCAAGTGGTATAGTATGTTATGTGATTGTATCCATGGTTATGGTTATGGCTCGATAAAGCCTTGTTTAGACTTATACAGTGTGTAACTATGAGATTCGTGTCTTGTAAAAAATTCTAAATGATTTGGAATTGAACTCCAAGCTTTTTGGGCTAAGGTTGAATAATTAATTTTCAGTTATGTTGTGTGGTCAAGCCTATATAGAATAGGGTGACGTGAGATTACCCCCGGGTATGTGCGTGGTAAGGCAGAATAGAGATTTGAAGGTTAAGAACAACTCTTGGCACGTTCGAGGACGAACATATGTTTAAGTGGGGGAGAATGTAATGACCCGACCGGTAGTTTTGAGTATTACTGCCCCGTTCCCCCAGTTACTGCTCAATTTATGCTTTACAGTTATTCTATGACTTACCGGGTTAGTTGATTCGGGTCCGGAAGGAATTCAGAGTGAAATGATATACTTAGTCTTATAATTGAAAATTTAAGTTAGAAAAGTTGACCGGATGTGGATTTATGTGTAAACGACCTCGGAATAGAGTTTTAATGATTCCAATAGCTCCGTATGGTGATTTTGGACTTAGAAGCGTGTCCGAAAAATTATTTGGAAGCCCGTAGCTAAATTAGGCTTGAAATGGCTAAAATAGAAATTTAAGTTTGGAAGTTTGACCTGGGAGTTGACTTTTTAATATCGATGTCGGAATCCGATTCTGGAAATTGGAATAGGTTTGTTATGTCATTTATGAATTGTGTGCAAAATTTGAGGTCAATCGGACTTAATTCGATAGGTTTCGGCATCGAATGTAGAAGTTGAAATTTTTTAGTTTCATTAAGCTTGAATTGAGTCATAATTCATGGTTTTTAGCATTGTTTGATGTGATTTGAGGCTTCGACTAAGTTTGTATGATTGTTTAGGACTTGTTGGTACATTTGGTTGAGGTCCCGAGGGGCTCGGGTGAGTTTCGGACCATTTCTAGGCCATTTTTAATTGCTGGTTTCTGTCTACAGAGGTGTGCATCGTGATCGTGAACATTTGGTCGCGTTCGCAAAGAGCAAACAACAGTTTGGGGCCTTGTGAATCGCGATCGCGGAAGCTCTTTCGTGATCGCATAGAACAAAAATCTCTATTGAACTTACCCGACTTTGGAAGCTTATATCTTGCAATCTATAAGAAATTTGGAGATGATCCAAAAATGAATGTTGTAGCCCTTGATGTTTAGTTTCCATAAAGCTAAACCATATGTTATTTGGAGTGTTGTACAAAACGATATGACCATTATACTAGAAGTTGTCTGGAAGAGATGGGGAGTTTGTTCTTTGCGATTGCGAAGGGAAAATTTTGGGCAGGAAATTTTTGTGCTTCGCGATCGCGAAGCATTTTCCGCAATCGCGAAGAGTAAATGCCTGGACAGAAGCTATATTTTGAGGTTCAGCCATTTTAACATATTTTGAGCTATGGAGCTCGGATTGAAGCGATTTTTGCGGCGATTGTCACCATATGGATTGGGGCAAGTGATTCTCACTCGGTTTTGGTTAAATTATATGAATATATTGTTGTTTTAATCAACAAATTAGTGTTTTGGGTTGAAAATATTAGAAAAATTCATAGACTTTAATTGAGGATTTGAAGGCCGAGTTGTGGTCGAATTTGAGTAATTTTGGTATGGTTGGACTCGTGGTTGAGTGGGGATTCAGATTTTATGAGTTTTGTTGGATTCCGAGATGTGGGCCCCACGGACGATTTTTGAGTGTAATTTTGGATTTTGTGGAAAAAAATAGTATTTTGATACGGAATAAATTTCAATAATTGGTATTGATTGAATCGAATTATTTGTGGCTAGATTCGAGCTGTTCAGGAGTTGATACGCGCAGAATAGAATTTCTGGAGCATTTTGATCTTGCTCGGAATTGGATTCGTCTTGTTCGAGGTAAGTAACTCTTCTAATCTTGGAGTTGAGGGTATGAGCCCTGAATATATGTATTATGTGAATTGTTGGGAGGTGACGCACATTCTAGGTGATGGACGTGTGGGTGTGCACCATGAAATTGTGACATAATTATTACCGTAAAATTTTGTAGTCAAATAATCTTGGCATTTTCTATGTAGTTTTATGTGCTAAAGAAATTGAGCTGAGAATCATATTAAAAATCATGTTAAGGCTATGTGTCAGTATTATTGGGACCCACAGAGGTCATATTTCTATGAATTATTTATTTTAAATTGAAAATTCATACTCAGTCATATTCATGTCATTACATATCATATCTCAGTCTATGTTGTTATTTATTGATACATCATATCATTATTTTTGGGCTATTTTCATGATATTATGAGCCCATGAGAGAGATACTGGAGAGATTGATGACTGAGTGAGGCTGAGGGCCTGATTGTGAGGATATTTATGGATCGGGCTGCACGCCGCAACATGTTTTATTGATTTATGCCATGATTGGCTTGATATAGTGCTTGGGTTGAAGGAGCCCCTCTGGAGTCTGTACAGACCCCCAGTGAGCGCATGTACCTACTGAGTGCGAGTGCCGAGTGCCGAGCGATTGGGAGGACTGAGTGACTGTGAGGACTGAGTGACTGGGAGGACTGAATTAAATGATACTCTGAGAGTATGCATATGGTTTTATTACTGAGTTGAATCGCATTGATATGCACATTTGACATACAGACATAGAGATGCATTTTCCTCATGTTGTACGGTATCACGTCATTCATGACTTCTCACACATATTAGCATATGAGCATAGTGATGCATTTTTCACTGGCTATCTGGAAAGAAAATGAAACATCTTACTTAATGTTGAAAGGATTTTGGGAAAAATTACAGTTTTCAGATTTACTCATATCTTGGTGATTTCAGTAAAAAGAATTGAGTTTTACTATTATACTTGAAAAGAAAATGTTTATTTTTCCGGAACTGTGAACTAACTGAGCATTTTATTATTGAGTTATTCTTTGTGTTGCCTCAATTTTATTGTTATGAGATTTTTCTGGATATTGGTGTGGACCCGACCTTTGTGTTAGCTCGTCACTACTTTCAACCTAAGGTTAAGTTTGTTACTTATTGAGTATATGGGGTCGGTTGTACTCATAATATACTTCTGCACCTTGTGTGCAGATATTGGATGTTGATGTTGCTGTACTCGACGGGAGCTGGAATTGAAGACCTATCTGCGTTCTGGTTGTAACTACCTCTTGTTCATGGTAGCCTTAGATTTATATGAATCTGTTTATGTACATTTCAAACAGATGATGTATTTACTTCATACTAGCTTTGTAAACTCTATTCTTAGAAGCTCATGATTTGTATTACCAGTTCTTGGGAAAATATATTAGTTTCATATATTTTCTTTTAATTAATTGCCTTATTAAATTTCATTGAAATTGGATAGTTAATAATTGGCTTACCTAGCAAGTTGGGTTAGGTGCCATCACGACTAGTTGGATTTTGGGTTGTGACACATATTCTATTAATTAGTAGTATTATTTTGCATTGTGCATCATTCCCGTGGCTCTAATATTTGAGTTTCTGAAGTTTGGTTCATATGGATGCATGAAGGTCATTTTTTCCCTTTTTTTTTAAAACCTAGCTATTATTTTCAGCATAGGAGGAAAAGGAGAATAAATTATATGAGCATCAATCTAGCACCTTAAGAATGTGAAGTAGTTTTAGTTATCGGTTTACTTCACTAACAACTTGTTTGGATGGTTGTTATGTATCGTTTCATAATATATCGCATGGTGAAACTAGCACGGGTTAGCTAGTTTTCGGGCTGGTAATAGAAAAATAGTCAGCGTTTGCAAAGCCATTAAAAAATAGCCACTATTATGTAGAAACACGAAAAGTTCCAGCATAATATATAATGGAGCTCCTGCATATGAACTTCCAACATATTATGTTGGAACTACGGCACATTATGAAATTTCAGCACATTATGCTAGAATGTAAAAAAATCCGAACTCCAGCATATTATGCTAGAATATTTCTGGATTTTAAGGGTGGTTTTGTTGAGATTTTATCTTTATACA
Source organism: Nicotiana tomentosiformis (assembly GCF_000390325.3). Lineage (NCBI taxonomy): Eukaryota > Viridiplantae > Streptophyta > Magnoliopsida > Solanales > Solanaceae > Nicotiana > Nicotiana tomentosiformis. The sequence continues at coordinate 11,800,704 of NC_090818.1, forward strand.
AAAAGTGGCTAAATTTTGATTACTTTTAAAACTGTGACTATTTTCCAATTACCAGTTGTAAATTTGAGTAAATATATATATTGTTTCCCTATCATATGGTATTGTATAGTATTATATTGTATTGTTTTGATGTATACCATATTTGGATAGATTGTATTGCTAGTTGTTGTTTAATAGTATTATGTACCACAACATGAAGAATAAACTTGCAATATTACAAAGAAAAAATAAGGTACAAGGTAATTTTTTTTTTTTTAATAAGTAAGATAAAAGATAAAATAAGACTATTTAAAAATAAGAGTGATATGAGAAGAAAACAAGTAAGGTAACGACGTGACCACACCAAATCGGTCGTTATATAAAGTGATACTTTTGGCTGTTACACAATAACAGATTTAACGATACGGTACAATATAATAATATTTAAGTAATAATTAAAATAAATATTGTATTTAAAGAAACAACATGATACAATACAATAGGTAACAACCATCCAAACAAGCTGTAAATATTTAATAATATTTAAGTAACAATTAAAATAAGTAATTATTTTTTGCTTATCGGCCAAATATATAACTTGTCCCCCATTTACCAAAAAAAAGCCGAAAAGCCCATCAGCCGGAGATTAAGGGTGAATGACACAATTACCCACAAAAATAAAATTATTTACCCTTACCTACCCATTTATTTTTCTACCCATCAAACTAATTATATTTTCTACCCATCTAGTTTTTGTAGGAATGTTTCTCTTTTTTCTCCAATTCTTTTTTATTTCTATGCTTCTTTTCTTTTTTCCTTTTTTTCTCCTTTTCTTTTTTCTCATTTTCTTCTTTTTTTTTTCTCTTTTTCTATTCATTTATTTTTTCCCAAATCGTATTATTGTTATTTTTACCATAACTTATTTCACACTCAATTTTGACTCATTTTTTTTTATTTTTTTTAATTTTCTTTATTTCTTGTTTCTTTTCTAATTTTATTTAACTTCTTTTTTTATATTCTTTTTTCTCTTCATAATCTAATTTCATTTACTGTTTTCACTATTATTTATTATCCTTGTTTTTATACAATAAGAAAAAATAACTGATATGGTAAATATTTGTTCACCTTTCTTTTAATATAACTAGTATAATATACCTTTTGTCTTCTTCTCTTTTTTTTTAATTCAGTTATTAAAATGAAATAATATTAGTTGTCATTTGATCTGATTCACTGAATATCACAGTGACTGCTGCTTAGCACCATAAATTACATAATCAGATTCTAAGAATCAACATATGATTGCCATACAAACCTTGAACTCCTTCCCTACAAATATGAGTACACACTCTACCATTAGCAGTAACACAACCAATTATGGAGCAAGAAAATACAATCTACAACCACCAAATCTCCATATATACTAGTTAGACTAGAAATGATAATAAAGTATTGAAAAATGCAATAAAAGTATAAGTAGCAAAAAAGACTTCTAGTACCATATGATACCAATATGGTATACATGTATACCAACAGAGTATATGATTGCTCTAGAATATTGCTACAACTATCTGCGACTATACTACAGTACCAAAATATTAAATGATGCAATAAATGTATGAAAAGATTACATTGTCGCATTGCAAGCTAAATATTCGCAAAGCAACTTGCTCTATACTAACAAGATATATAGTTGTATGGGGTTGTTCTAACAATTGCCTATAACTATAAAAACTATTATATATTACACATAATTTATGTCCATCGGCACAAAAAAATCCTAGCACTGCAAATCATTTTCATATAAATAATTCCAGAATATAATTCACTTAAAATGCAGGTAAAACAACCAAAAAATTGTTCAAACTACCATATCATACCAATATGGCATATAACTATACCAACATGGTACACGATTTTACTGATAAATTTCCGGCAACTATATGATTATACTACTATTACATAACACACATGCATAAAGAGAAAAATAAAAAAATAGTATACAACATATTAATATAATAAAGTATTTCAAGATATTGTACTATATTACTATTATTAAAATAAAATCAAATAGTGTACCAATTAAATGCAGCTAATATAACCAAAAAAGGATTCAACTAATATATGATACCAATATAGTATATAGCTATACTAATAGAGTATATAATTGTATGGGGTCGTTCCAACAACTGCATATAACTATAAAAACTATTACATAATACACAAAATCTATGTCCATAGGTACAAGAAAATCCAAAACAGCAAAATATGATCATATAAATCATTTCAGAATAGAATTCACTTAAACATGTAGCTAAAACATCCAAAAAAATATTCTAACTACTATATGATACCAATATGATATATAATTATACCAATAGGGTATACAAATCTACTAATTAATTTCAGACAACTATATATGACTATACTACTATTACATAATACACATGTATAAAGAGAAAATTCAAAAATTAATGTACCACATATTAATATAATAATATTTTTCCAGATATTGTACTATAATACTATTATATAAATCAAATGCATAAAGAAAAAATCAAATGATTACATAATACATATGCATAAAGGAAAATTCAAAAAATTCAAGATATTGTACTATTCTACTATTACTAAAGAAAAATCAAACAGTGTACCAATTAAATATAGCTAATACAACCAAAAAAGGTTCCAACTAACATATGATACCATTATAGTATATAGATATACCAACAGGGTATACAGTTGTACGCAAAGCGTTTAAAAAAGATTTATTTAATTCAATTATTAAATTGAAATAATATCAGTTGTCACATAATCTAATTAACTCAATTTTGCGGGTCATCGATTATACTAAAATTTAGATATGTTATAATAATATACTATATACCATTTTTAAATGGAGAATAAATTAATAAAAATATTCAATGGACACATACATCCTATTATGAAATGAGACAGATAGAAGAAAAATATTTATTTGTATTTGAGAAAACAATAAAAGAGAAAATAGGTTGGGGCAATTAATGGGGTTTCACATAATCCGGGATTAGAAAGGAAAGGATGTTAAAAATAGGTAGTTGGACAAATACTTTAGATTGCATAGGCACATATTGTAAGACAAATTAAAATGGGCAGTAACGGGTAATTAAAATTGTGTGAATAGGCATTTAGAGTAGATTTCTCAATTTTAATAGCTCCGGAAAAATAAAATAAAAACGAAAAAACACCTCAAATAAAGTGCTCAAATCCAAAAACAATTAGGCCACATATTTTCGTAAACACTACTAAAAATTCGGCAAAAACCGACCAAGGTCGACCGACCAACTTTGGTCGGTCAAAAAACCGATCAAAGTTGGTCGGTTTTTCAAAATATTTTTTTTAATTTTTTTTTTACGAAACCGACCAACTTTGGTCGGTTTTCTTTGGCGCAAAAATGCGAAAAACTATTTTTGAGTCCCGCAAAATTTATGTTTCAAGAAACCGACCAACTTTGGTCGGTTTTGCAATTAAAATAAATAAAAATTAATATTAAAAAAACCGACCAAAATTGGTTGGTTAATTCGGCGGGTCATTTAAAAAAATCGACCAACTTTGCTCGATAATTTTACTTTTTAATAAAACCGACCAACTTTGGTCGGTTATTTTCGTGCTAAAATACAATTAAAGAGTATAAATCAAATAAAAAATAATCTTAAAACAAAATGTACCAATGGTCTAGTAGTAGAATAGTATCCCGCCACAGTACAGACCCCGGTTCGATTCCTAGATGGTGAATCTTTTTATTATATAATTAAAATACCGACCAACTTTGGTCGGTTTTTTTTGCAATATTTTTTTTTGAATTTAATTGACCGACCAAAGTTGGTCGGTAATTTCCGACCAACTTTGGTCGGTATTCCTTTCCGACCATAAAAATACCGTCCACACGTAAATGGTCGCGTTTTGGTCAGTTTTTGGCCATTACCGACCAACGTTGGTCGGTTTTTACCGGATTTCTAGTACTGAAAGCTCTTACTTCTACAATGAAAGTAATTTGATTTAGAGAATGAGCCTAAAATTCATAGATCTAGTACATCATGAACTGGTATTTTAACACTTCTTGCTCCATTAATATCTCTGTTTCTAGAAGCAAAATAAAAAATGTTTCCTAAAATCTACGGCTAAGAAGAGGAAAGAGTAGACATAAAAAAATAACAAAAAAAATAAAAAAAAGTGGAAAGAGTAGTAGAACTATATACCAAAATAACTAAAGCTGAGTGGGTAGTCGGGTAATACTTTTGGCTCAAATATGTATAAATTGTAATAAAGTATAAGATGAGTAATATCTGGTAAATACTTTAGTTTTTAGAGGTAGTTTGCATTATTTCCTCGAAGATTAACGCATCAAAAACCCTTTGGTTGGAAAGAAAGAAAGTGACCTATAAAGAATTGGTTTTATATATATATATATATATATATATATATATATATATATATATATATATATATATATATATATATATATAATATTTTTACTGAGTTAGAATATGAAAATCATAATTTATCTCAAAAAAGGAATTAAGGAAGAAGATATATGGCGTATAAGAAAGGAGCAATATCACGACCCAAAATCTCACCCGTCGTGATGGTGCCTATCTCAATACTAGACAAGTTGAAAATCTCAATAAACCACAATTTCTCTTAAGATTGAAAATACAATATTTCAATAAAATCCATAAATCCTACAATTACCGATACAACTACTCCCAAAACCTGGTGTCACTAAGTACATGAGCATCTAATCTAAATACAAGTCTGAAAAATACGGTCTATAATAGTCCGAGATAAAATACAATAAACAAGGAGATAGGGAAGAAGAGACAAGGTCTACGAAACACGACAGCTACCTCTGAATCTTTTAAAAAATTAACTGTGTGAGAGAATCAACACCCGCTATGACTGGGAATACCTGGATCTGCACACGAAGTGCAGGGTGTAGTATGAGTACAACCAACTCAGTAAGTAACAATAATAATTAAAGAACTAAATAAAGTGACGAGCTACACAGCTACAGTTCATATTCAGTAGTTCCAGCAAATAATAGACATTCTTTCAAATCTTGCAGAGTAATGTCAAATCAATTTTTATACAGTTCATGTTCATGTAATCCGTATATAAAATCTTTTAGAGATTTCACAACAATGACAGATAGCAACTAGATGCAACAACAAATGGAAATCAAGTACAACCTCTTAGGACAGCAATCACTCACTGGGCTCCCAGCCCTCATCACTCACACTCAATGGGTACCCGCACTCACTGGGGGGTGTACAGACTCCGGAGGGGCTCCTACAGCCCAAGCACTATAATCTGCATGGACAACTCACGTGTTGCATGGACAACTCACGTGCCATAATATAAATATCTGTCACGACCCAAAACTAACCCTGTCGTGATGGCACCTATCGTGGAACTAGGCAAGCCGACTCATTTCCAAAACAAACCGATATTTTTATTTTAAAGATAATTCCAAGGTTATTTAATATAAAAACTCCATTTAAAGAATTCAAATCAAAGAAAAACAAAAGTACGAAAAAGAAAAGCCCGACATCGGGGTGTCACTAGTCATGAGCATCTACTACAATCTGTCTAACAATATCAAGGATAACTCAGCCTGGAAAATAGCTAAATACAACTAGAGGAAGATAAGAGGGAGAAGAGCAGGGGCTGCGATTCCCAAACAGCTACCTTGCTATCTTCAAGAAAATCTGCAACCAGAACACTCAATAATCGCTACCATGTCCAGCTATAACTGAATCTGCACACAAAGTGCAGGGAGTAACGTGAGTACGCCAACTCAGTAAGTAACAACAATAAATAAAGACTGAGCAGTAGTGACGAGCAATAAAGCATATAACATTCATATCATGAAATCTCAGTAAAGTACAACATGCTTTAAAATCAGTGTTTGAATCAAATCATCTTGTTTAAACCCGGTTCCAGTAAAAATTATTTAAAGATATTTTTCCAACAGTTTTTCAAACAAAGGCTCAATGCAAAGGTGAGCAAAAATGATGAAATCATATCACAGCCCCTCGGGCAAAACATCACTCATATACAACACCTCGGGCAAACCTCACAGTCACTCGTGCCACTCGGGCATACATCACAATCACTCTTGCCACTCGGGCATACCTCACAATCACTCTTGCCTCCCAGTCACTCAGCACTCGGCACTCGGCACTCGCACTCAGTAGGTACCTGCACTCACTGGGGGTGTGTACAGACTTCAGAGGGGCTCCTTCAGCCCAAGCGCTATAATCTGCACGGATAACTCACGTGCGATAATAATAAAGTATGCTGCAGGCGGGCAGCCCCGATCCACACTCATCCTCACCAATCAGGCCCTCGGCCTCACTCAGTCATGAGTAACTCAAGCCTCTCAGGCATTTCAGTAAAACAGGGCATTCGGCCCAAAACATTTATATGCGGTAAAAAAGTATAAATATGACTGAGTATAGATTTTCAATCGAAAACAATGAGAGGATGGTAAGAAACAACCCCTAAGGGTCCAAACAGCATTGGCGCAAGGCCCAAACATGGCATTCAGCCCAATTTACAGAAAATCTTTCTAAAACATATAAGTATCAATGGTTTCAACAAAGTATGCAACTTTATAGTTGCTATGGGGAGGACCAAGTCACAAATCCTCAATAGTGCACGCCCACACGCCCGTCACCTAGCATGTGCGTTACTAAAATAGTAGAATGATACAAAATTTGGGGTTTCATACCCTCAGGACTAGATTTGCAATCGTTACTTACCTCAAACCGGTCAAATCTCTAACCCTTAATGATCTTGCCTCTGGACTCTGCCTCCAAATGCTCTGAATCTATTCACAATCAGTACAATATCATTAATACACGCTAATGGAATGAATTCCACAAGAAAAACTACAAAATTAGACCAAAACCCGGAATTAGCTCAAACCCGCCCCCCGGGCCCACATCTCGAAATCCAACAAAATTTACAAAACTAGAAAGCTCATTCACTCACGAGTCTAACCATACCAAATTCATCAAAATCCGACATCGTTTGGTCCTTCAAACCTTTAAATTACTTTTCAAAATAATTCCAAGCCCTAACCCCTCATTTTCACTAATTACCATGATTAAACAACGAAAAATCACCATATATACAAGTATTAGGGCTCAAGTTACTTACCTCAATGAAACCCCCTTGATTCCCTCTTCAAATCTCTCCCAAAAGCTCCAAAAGCCGAATAGAAATGGTGGAAATGAATCAAATTCGCGAAGGGTTCTATTTATGGTTTCTGCCTAGGTTTTTCGCACCTGCGGACATTTTCTCGCACCTGCGTGACCGCACCTGCGGTCTAAGAAGCCGCACCTGCGCAACTCACTTAATCACCCGGCTTCCACACCTGCGGACACCTTCCTTGCACTTGCGGACTCGCATCTGCGGTCCCTGGTGCGCATCTACGAAACCAGCTCAAACTCCTCATCTCCGCATCTGCGCTCAAGGCCTCGTACCTGCGGGCTCGCAGATGCGGCCAATTCTTCGCACCTACGTTCCAAGCCGTGGCCCAGCGTCGCCCGCACCTGCGCACTCTCCACGCGCACCAGCGGCCTCGCACCTACGACCCTTTCAGCAGAAGCAGCAGCTCCTGCTGCAAAGTCCAACTTTGACAAATCTGTTAACCACCCGAAATTGCCCCGAGGCCCTCAGGACCTCAACCAAAAATACCAACAAGTCATACATCAACATAAAAACTTAGTCGAACCTTCGAATCACTCAAAACAACACCCAAACACCAAATTACCCTCGGATTCAAGCCTAAGAACTTCTAAATTTCCAAATTCGGCAACCGATGCCGAAACCAACCAAACCACGTCCGAATGACCTCAAATTTTGCACACACATCACAAATGACACTAAGAACCTACTCCAATTTCCGGAATTCCATTCCGACCCCGATATAAAATTTTCCACTGCCGACCGAAATCGTCAAATTTCCAATTTTGCCAATTCAAGCCTAATTCTACCACGGACCTCCAAATCACATTCCGGATGCACTCCTAAGTCCAAAATAACCTAACGGAGCTAACAGAACCATCAGAATTCAAATCCGAGATCGTTTACATATAGGTGAACATCCGATTGACTTTTCCAACTTAAGTTTCTACTTAAGAGACTAAGTGTCTCAATTCACTCTGAAACCACTCTGGTCCCGAACCAACTAACCCGATATAACATAATATAGCTGAATAAGACAAAAAAAGAAGTAGGAATGGGGAAAACGGGGTTATAACTCTCGAAACGACCGGCCGGGTCGTTACATCCTCCCCCTCTTAAACATCAGTTCGTCCTCGAACGGGTCTAGAAACTTACCTGGAGTCTCAAATTGGCGTGGATATCTGCTCCACATCTCCCACTCGGTCTCCCAGGTGGCCTCCTCCACAGGCTGACCTCTCCATTGCACCTTCACTGCAGCTATATCCTTTGACCTCAACCTTCGAACCTGCCGATCTAAAATAGCCACCGACTCCACATCATAAGTCATATCACCCTCCAACCGAACCGTGCTGAAATCCAAAACATGGGACGGATCTCCAATATACTTCCGGAGCATGGAAACATGAAACACTGGATGCACACTCAACAAGCTGGGTGGCAAGGCAAGCTTATAAGCCACCTCCCCTATTCTCTGAAGCACCTCAAAAGGCCTAATGAACCGGGGGCTCAACTTGCCCCTCTTCCCAAACCTCATAACACCCTTCATGAGTGATACCTTCAGCAAAACCTTCTCCCCAACCATAAAAGACACATCACGGACCTTCCTATCTGCGTATCTCTTCTGCCTGGACTGCGCCATGCGAAGCCGCTCCTGAATCAATTTCACCTTATCTAATGCGTCCTGGACCAAGTCTGTACCTAAGAGCCTAGCCTCACCCGTCTCAAACCATCCAATCGGAGATCTACACCTCTTCCCATACAAAGCCTCGTACGGAGCCATCAGAATACTAGACTGATAACTGTTGTTATATGCAAACTCCGCGAGTGGTAGAAATTGGTCCCATGAACCTCCAAAGTCAATGACACAAGCACGCAACATGTCCTCCAATATCTAAAAAGTGCGCTCGGACTGCCCATCCGTCTAAGGGTGAAATGTTATTCTCAACTCAACCTGAGTACCCAACTCTCGCTGCACGACCCTCCAAAACAATGATGTGAACATAGTACCCCTATCTGAAATGATGGAAACTGGGACACCATGCAGGCGAACGATCTCTCGGATGTAAATCTCAACCAGCCGCTCTGAAGAGTAAGTAGTACCAACTGGAATGAAGTGAGCGGACTTGGTCAGCCGATCCATAATAACCCAAATAGCGTCGAACTTCCTCGAAGTCCGTGGGAGCCCAACTACAAAGTCCATGGTGATCCGCTCCCACTTCCACTCTAGGATCTCTAACCTCTAAAGCAAGCCGCTCGGTCTCTGATGCTCATACTTAACCTGCTGACAGTTTAGACATCGAGCCACAAACCCAACTATATCCTTCTTCATCTGCCTCCACCAATAGTGTTGCCTCAAATCCTGTTACATCTTCGCGGCACCTGGATGGATGGAATACCGCGAGTTGTGGGCCTCCTCAAGAATCAACTCTTGAATCCCATCTACATTAGGCACACATATCCGGCCCTGCATTCTCAGCATGCCGTCATCACCAATAGGCACATCCCTAGCATCACCTCTCTAAACCCTGTCCTGAAGAACGAGCAAGTGGGGGTCATCATACTAACGCTCTCTGATACGGTCATAAAGAGAAGACCTGGAGACCACACAAGCTAATACCCCTGCTAGGCTCCGAAATATCCAATCTGACAAGCTGGCCCGCTAAGGCCTGAACATCCAATGCCAAAGGTCACTCTGCTGCTGGGAGATATGCTGAACTCTACAAACTCTCTGCCCGGCGATTCAAAGCATCGGCCACCACATTGGCCTTCCCCGGATGGTACATGATAGTGAGATCATAGTCCTTAAGAAGCTCCAACCATCTCCACTGACGCAAATTAAGATCCTTCTGCTTTAACAGATACTGCAGACTCCGGTGATCAGTATAGATCTCATAATGAACCCCATAAAAATAATGACGCCAAATCTTCAAGGCGTGAACAATGGCTGCTAACGCAAGATCATGGACAGGATAGTTCTTCTCATGGGTCTTCAACTGGCACGAGGCATAGGCAATCACCCTACCCTCCTGCATTAAAACACAACCAATGCCTATCCTCGAGGCATCGCAAAACACGGTGTAAGAACCTGAAGCTGATGGCAAAACTAACACTGGAGTTGTGGTCAAAGCAGTCTTGAACTTCTGAAAGCTCTCCTCACATTCATCCGACCACCTGAATGGAGCACCCTTTTGGGTCAATTTGGTCAAGGGCGATGCAATAGATGAAAATCCCTCCACAAAGCGACGGTAGTAACCCGCCAAACCAAGAAAGCTCCTAATCTCCGTGGCTGAGGATGGTCTGGGCCAACTCTGCAACGCCTCTATCTTCTTCGGATCCACCTGAATGGCCTCATTGGACACCACGTGCCCCAAGAATGCTACTGAACTGAGCCAAAACTCATATTTGGAGAACTCTACATAAAGTGTCTCCTCTCTCAATCTCTGTAATACAATCTTCAAATGCTGAGCTTGCTCCTCCTGCCTATGAGAGTACACCAAGATGTCATCAATAAAAACAACAACGAATGAGTCCAATGCATGAACGCTGCTAGGGTATTGGTCAGCCCAAAAGACATCACCGAGAACTCATAATGGCCATATCAGGTTCTTAAAGCTGTTTTAAGAATATCTGAATCCCGAATCTTCAGGTGGTGATAACTGGACCTCAAATCAATCTTGGAGAACACCCTCGCTCCCTGAAGCTGGTCGAATAAATCATCAATGCGAGGCAAAGGATACTTATTCTTGACTGTGACCTTGTTCAACTACCTGTAATCAATACACATTCTCATGGAACCATCCTGCTTCTTCACAAATAGAACCGGTGCACCCCAAGGTGACACACTAGGCCGAATAAACCCCTTATCAAGGAGTTCCTAAAGCTATTCTTTCAATTCCTTCAACTCCGCCGGTGCCATATGATACGGTGGAAAAGAAATGGGATGAGTGCCCGACACCAAATCAATACCAAAGTCAATATTCCTGTCAGGCGGCATGCCCGGTAGGTCTGCAGGAAACACATTCGGAAAATCACGTACCACCGGAACAGAATAAATGATAGGAGTCTCTGCACTAACATCCCTCACAAAAGCCAAATAAGATAGGCAACCTTTCTCAACCATGCGCTGAGCCTTCAAATACGAAATCACCCTACTTGGTACATAATCTACAGAACCGCTCCACTCAACCCTCAAAATTCCCGGCATAGCCAACGTCACCGTCTTAGCGTGACCATCTAGAATAGCGTGACATGGAGATAAACAATCCATACCCAATATCATATCAAAGTCAACTATATTGAGCAACAATAGATCTACTCGGGTCTCCAGACCCCCAATAGTCACACCACATGACCGATATATGCGGTCTACAATAATAGTATCGCCCACAAGAGTAGATACATGTACATATGAAACTAAGGACTCATGGGGCATATCCAAAAAATGTGCGAAATACGAGGAAACATATGAATACATGGAACCAGGGTCAAATATTACTGAGGCATCTCTATGGCAAACTGAGACAATACATGTAATCACAACATCTGAAGCAATAGCTTCTGGTCTGGCAGGGAGAGCATAGAAACGTGCCTTACCACTCCCTGATCTGCCCCCCCCCCCCTCTAGGGCGACCCCTAGCTGACTGACTTCCACCTCGAGATGACTGGGCGGGTGGTAAGGTAGCTAGTGCTGTAGTCGGGAGCTGAATCTTCTATTGAGATAGACCTCCATTACGACAAGGACACTGCCTCCACATATGCCCAAGCTCCCCACACTCAAAACAACTCCCTGGTGCTGGCGGCGGAAACTGAAGGGAACCCCTAGTATCAGGATGACTGGTAGAAGAACCTGGCATGGAAGAGCCCTGAATAGGTGGAGCACGTGACGAACTCTGAACTGGAAGGGCACTATGTGATGAGTGGCCCTGATGAGAACTATGAGAACCATGGCCAGATGATGCACCCTGATGAAATGGCCAAGCTGACTGAGCCTGTCTGAAATGACGACCTCTACCGTGCTGGAACTGACCCCGAAAAGGAGCACCGCTGAATCCACCCTGACCACGAGGCCTCTTGGCCTCCCGCTCAACCCTCTCCTGACCGCAAACCATCTCAATCTACCGAGCAATGTTGACAACCTCATCAAAGGTAGCACCCAAAACCCGCTCCCTGGTCATGAGCAGTTGTAGCTGATAAGTGAGGCCATCTCATGATCCTCTCTCTGTCCGTGGGAACCAACCAGATAGCATGACGAGTTAACTCAGAGAATCGCATCTCATACTGTGTCACCGACATATCACCCTAGCGAAGCTGCTCAAACTGCCTGCGCAGCTCCTCTCTGCGAGATCGAGGCACGAACTTCTCCAAAAAGACCACGGAGAACTGCTGCCAAGTAAGGTGTACTGCGCCAACAGGCCTACGCCTCTCGTAAGTCTCCCACCATCTGATTGCAGCCCTAGAAAACTGAAAGGTAGTGAATGAGACCCCACAAGTCTCCAAAACACCAGCAGTACGGAGTATCCTCTGACACCTGTCCAAAAGGTCCCGAGCATCCTCTCTCTCTGTGCCACTAAAAGGTGGTGGCTGGAGTCTTCCAAACCTCTTTAACATACGCTGATCATCCTCAGGCATAGCAGGAACCACATAAATCCTGAGCAATAGCAACCGGTGGGCCTGGTGGTGCCTCGGGTGTCTGAAGTCCCTGAATAACCTGCTCGGGTGTGCGAGCGACGGGAGTCTGGGTGCCTCCCCTGGCCTGAGAAATGGTTGCGGCCGTTGAAATAGAGACCGCCTGAGCAAGGCCAGTACACGCTGTCACAATCTGAGCTAGGGCCTCCTGAAGGCCTGGAATCACAAGAGGCACAGGTGGTGCCTGAGCTGGTGCATCAACAACTGGAACTTGGTCCTGATCTGGGACAACCGATAGATCTGTAGGTACTACCCCAACTGCTATACGGGCTGCACCTCTGCCCCTACTATGGCCTCTGCTGCAGCCTCGGCCTCTCGCGGCCCTGGCTGGTGGTACTGGTGGCTGGCCCTCCTGACCGGTAGTACGAGTCCTCACCATCTGTGAGAGAATGAAACAACAGATGTTTAATTACTAGAATTAACAAATTCGCATGCCAAGAATCCAAGAATGTGAAGTTTCCTAAAGGTTCTGCAGCCTCTCGAAGATAAGTACAGACATCTCCGTACCAATCCACAAGACTCTACTAAACCCGCACATGACTCGGGAGACCTATGTAACCTAGGCTCTGATACCAATCTGTCACGACCCAAAACTAACCCCTATCGTGATGGCGCCTATCGTGGAACTAGGCAAGCTGACTCATTTCCAAAACAAACCGATATTTTTATTTTAAAGATAATTCCAATGTTATTTAATATAAAACCTCCATTTAAAGAATTCAAATCAAAGAAAAACAAAAGTGCGAAAAAGAAAAGCCCGACATCGGGGTATCACTAGTCATGAGCATCTACTACAATCTGTCTAACAATATCAAAGCTAACTCAGCCTGAAAAATAGCAAAATACAACTAGAGGAAGATAAGAGGGAGAAGAGCAGGGGCTGCGATCGCCAAACAGCTACCTTGCTATCTCCAAGAAAATCTACAACCAGAACACTCAATAATCGCTACCATGTCCAGCTAAACCTGAATCTGCACACAAGGTGCAGGGAGTAACTTGAGTACGGCAACTCAGTAAGTAACAACAATAAATAAAGACTGAGCAGCAGTGACGAGCAATAAAGCATATAACATTCATATCATGAAATCTCAGTAAAGTACAACTACTTTAAAAATCGGTGTTTGAATTAAATCATCTTGTTTAAATCCGGTTACAATAAAAATCATTTAAAGATATTTTTCCAAAAGTTTTTCAAAAAAAGGCTCAATGCAAAGTTGAGCAAATATGATGAAATCATAAACAGCCCCTCGGGCAAAACATCACTCATATATAGCCCCTCGGGCAAACCTCACAGTCACTCGTGCCACTCGGGCATACCTCACAATCACTCTTGCCACTCGGGCATACCTCACAATTACTCTTGCCTCCCAGTCACTCAGCACTCGGCACTCGCACTCAGTAGGTACCTGCGCTCACTAGGGGTGTGTACAGACTCCGGAGGGGCTCCTTCAGCCCAAGCGATATAATCTGCACGGACAACTCGTGTGTGATAATAATAAAGTATGATGCAGGCTGGCAGCCCCGATCCACACTCATCCTCACTAATCGGGCCCTCGGCCTCACTCAGTCATAAGTATGCTGCATGCGGGCATCCCCGATCCACACTCATCCTCACCAATCAGGCCCTCGGCCTCACTCAGTCATAAGTAACTCAAGCCTCTCGGGCATTTTAGTAAAATAGGGCACTCTGCCCAAAACATTTATATGCATCAAAATTGAGTCATAAAACTGAGTTATGCGGTAAACAAGTATAAACATGACTAAGTATAGAT